>NC_084830.1:114184087-114486328 GCF_033115175.1 Lepus europaeus | reverse complement strand
ATAATTTCTTTATCCAGTCTTCCATTGATGGGCATTTAGGTTGATTCCATGTCTTAGCTATTGTGAATTGAGCTGCAATAAACACTGAGGTGCAGATAGCTCTTTTATTTGCCAATTTTATTTTCCTTGGGTAAATTCCAAGGAGTGGGATGGCTGGGTCATGTGGTAGGGCTATATTCACTTTTCTGAAGTATCTCCAAACTGTTTTCCATAGCGGCTTTACCAGTTTGCATTCCCACCAACAGTTGATTAGTGTGCCTTTTTCCCCATATCCTCACCAGCATCTGTTGTTTGTTGATTTCTGTATGTAAGCCATTCTAAATGGGGTGAGGTGAAACCCCATTGTGGTTTTGATGCCGTAAGCACACCTCAGAGTAAGATTATGTTGTGCCTACTGCCTGTAGTATCTGAAAAGTGTCTTTCCATCCTGCTGCTTAGAAAACTCCTGCACATTCTCTATATCCTGCCCTATTTTGCAGTTACACATCTGGTTATTTTATCATTCTGTAGTAATTCATCAATGGATCTATAAACCATATAGAATAAATTATCATAAATAGAATAAATTATGATGGCCCTCTGTAGGAAGGACTATATGGGATAATAAGTTACACTTTATACTCAAAGGCTGTTTTATATTTGCCCTACCTGATTAGGTCTAGGCAGCTCTCCCCTGTTCCATGAAACCACAGCTTCAACATAGCCATGTGTAATATTTCAAACTTTCATGCTTATCCCCATGCTAAGCCACAAATAAACTACTGTCTAGCCATCTGGCAATTCTATCTTATTCATCAAGTTTCACTAGGACTTGTCTTTCCCTTGTGCAGCCATTGCTCATGCATCCTAACAAGTGCCCAACTCCTCGTTGCCCCATTACACATCTCTCCACTACTGCCCTTATCTTCCTGTGAATCATTTTTGCTTCAGGATGTGTTTTCTACTACATGTGAACTCATTTATTTATTTATTTATTTGAAAAATAGGGTTACAGACAGTGAGAGAGAGAGAGAGAGACAGAGAGAAAGGTCTTCCTTCCGTTGGTTCACTCCCAAGATGGCCACAATGGCCAGAGCTGCGCTGATCCGAAGCCAGGAGCCAGGAGCTTCTTCCTGGTCTCCCACGTGGGTGCAGGGTTTCAAGCACTTGGGCCATCCTCTACTGCCTTCCCAGGCCACAGCAGAGAGCTGGACTGGAAGAGGAGCAACCGAGACTAGAACCAGCATCCATGTGGGATGCCAGCACCACAGGCGGAGAATTAACCTAGTGCGCCACAGCACCGGCCCCTAGATGTGAACTCTTTAACAGGAGACATGTCCTATTTATATGTGTGCATCTAGAATGTTGTATAGTGCTTGGCCTCAAATATTGCTTAATGATGCTTAATGTATATAGTAAAATAACTTGAAAACACACTTTTAATAAAATTTTTGTAACCCTTTCATATATAATTAATTGGTCTTTCACCCAAGATTTGTTGATTCCAATTATGAAGATTTAGAGTAAACCTTCCTGGGTTGAAATTGCTGGACTCTTATTTACTAATGAATAAATTTACAGGGTTGCTAATCCTTGGTTTTCTCATCTGTCAAAAACTTGTATCTATGAAATGAACAGGTTATGCCATGTAACTATCAGTTCACAAAGGTTAGGTCTTTCAAAGTTGTTATTGGCAGAGGTTTAAGTAGTTGTTATTATGTTAGGAACTTCAAATTAATTCTGTATACTTTATTTTGCCAGTCTTTGCCTCCTTGGGAACTGTTACCATTTATCTTCTTACTTGGGTTCAGAGATCCTAATATACCACCTGTTGACAGATTACCTGTGCATTTTTAAAGGAACTCAAACATTAACATGAAATAGGATAAAGTACATTTGAAACACAGAGAGTGCTAAAGATCATTTGAAAATGATCTACCAGACAAATCATTAGCCTCTCATGGAAATATTGACATTTTTAAAGAAGATATATAGGATAAAAGTATAATGAAGAGGTATTAGAAGTTTATCAAAAAAATCAAACTCTTTGAAATATAGCTACTTAAACCAATCCTGGCTAAGAAAATTATTTCATCATGCACAACTAAGATCAGGTAGATAGTTATATGTCTGTTACTTTTTGAATTGTGGGTAATGTCACCTACATGACACTGAACTTTTCCATCAAAATGCAAAATTCACTGGTGTACAGTTTTGACTGTGACACTGAATCAGAAAGAGTCTGCAAAGCTCTGCCCCCAGCTCACAAGCACTCTTGTAAGCCCTTGGGATGAATTTGTACATCTTCAGTCAGGAGACCTATATCATCTGCCAAAACAACATTTCCTAGGTTTACTTCTAAATATAGCTTGAGTTTGGGTAATTTGCTATAATCAATTTTGAAGAACATTTAAACTCAATTTAATGTTTATTTTCTTTGCCAGTTCTTAGATCCTGCATATATGATGACTCTCATTCAAAGTAGAAGATTATACACCTACTAAATATGTACATGCAAGTAAAATCACTGTACATCATATAAGCACAAATTTAACTCTGGAAGATGTATTGCTTTCACTGATGCATTTATTCATTTCTGAAGAGTTTTTTTTTTTTTAAGAGTATGCATGCATTGAACACAACATTTAGAGAGATTCACTTTGAAAATTCCTTAATTTCCTAAGAAAATATTGCAATTATGAAAATTTCACTCATGTTTACCATAAGCTCTACTTTGAGATTTGTAGTAGGTTTACAAGGGCCATATTTATTTATGAAATTGTGTACCAGTTATGTGTTTAGTGATGTAGGACTGTAATTATTTTATGTTTGTCAATAGTCTTATATGTAGTAAATTTGACAGAGTTAACTTTCCAGCAATGAATAGGAATTCTAGTTGTAAAGGACTTCTTTTTTAAGCATCTGTCATTGGCAAGGAGAAATTGGGACCAAGACTGCTAAGGGTAAGCTGAAGGTGTTGCATGTGGAGTGGGCAATGTTAAGAATTGCCATTATGGGGCCGGCGCTGTGGTATTTGGGTGAAGCTTTCACCTGCAGTGCCACTTCCCATGTGGGCTCTGGTTCAAATCCTGGCTGCTCCACTTCTGATCTGGCTCTCTGCTGTGGTCTGGGAAGGCAGAGGATGACCCAATCCTTGGGTGCCTGCACTCATGTTGGGGACCTGAGGGAAGCTCCTGGCTCCAGAAGCCTCTTCAGTGCAGCTCCGGCCCTTGCGGCCATCTGGGGAGTGAAACAGCAGATGGAATACCTCTCTCTCTCTCTCTCTCTCTCTCTCTCTCTCTGTAACTCTGCCTTTCAATTAAATAAATAAATCTTTCAAAAAAAGTAGCCATTAGCAGGGTCTCAGAAGTAGATAGCCATATGGAGTTGGGATGTGGTAGAAGCAAGGTCAGTCTCCAGAAATCAAGTTGAAAAACTGGAGTGAGTAGAAGTTATGTTTATATATGCCGGAGGCAAATTAGAGCAGCTGAAAACAAAGGGCAATAGGGCAAATTTGTCAGAAATGCACACTGGGAGAAAGAACAAGGTGTAGACATAAAGTCAAATATTAAGGTTACAAACTATAGGCCGGCGCTGTGGCTTAACAGGCTAATCCTCCACCTTGCGGCACCAGCACACCGGGTTCTAGTCCCGGTACGGGTGCCAGATTCTATCCCGGTTGCCCCTCTTTCAGGCCAGCTCTCTGCTATGGCCCGGGAAGGCAGTGGAGGATGGCCCAAGTCCTTGGGACCTGCACTTTCATGGGAGACCGAGAAAAGCTCCTGGCTCCTGGCTCCTGGCTTCAGATCAGCACGATGCGCCAGCCACAGCGGCCATTGGAGGGTGAACCAGTGGCAAAAAGGAAGACCTTTCTCTCTGTCTCTCTCTCACTATCCACTCTGCCGGTCAAAAAAAAAGTTGCAAACTATAAGACAGAGGGCTTATAGGGCTAAGGCTTATAGGGCTGACAGATATGACTGGGTGGTGGTTCTGTTTGTGTGTGTGTGTGTGTGTGTGTGTGAAGTAGGGATTCCAAGTTAAATTTACAATAAATATATGCATTTAGAAGCTGCATTACAAAATGTACATTTCTGGCTTCTCTGCATGAATCAGAGGTTCTTGGAGACACAGTGTGAGCAGGTACTCAGCTTCAGCGTTCATGACCTCTTAGGATGATTGTCCCTTCAAGTCTGAAAAGGATGGTTCCTTTTTGTACCTATTAATCTGTCATAATTATCAGGGGCACACTTCTTCATGTTCAGAATGTTGTGTCTTGAAAGATAAATTTATCAGCTTCCTCTAAGGGGAGGTACAGTCATGCATCACTTAATGACAGGGATATATTCTAAGATATGTGTTATTAGGTGATTTCCTCATTTGAACATTATAGCATGTACTTACACAAACCTAGCTGGTTTTAGGTCAGTCTCCCCATGTGGCCTCTTGCTACAATCAAGGTATGCCATAAACATGTTTGTGAGACTACTGTTGCATAACATGGCACATGGTTTGACAGTAAATATTTTTTATTATAGAAGAAATATCTCTAAAACAGCCATTAAGGGATAGAAAAAATCCAATAATACAGTTATTTGTTATTGTTATCAAGTATTACGTACTATGCATCATTGTATGTGCTGTACTTTTTTATAGCTGGTAGCATTATAGGTTTGCTTATGCCAATATCATCACAGATATGGCAGTAATTCTTAGCTGTCACAGTTGGCCCCATTATGATCTATTTGGATTACCATCACATATAGTGTCTGTTGTTGATCAAACATTGTTAATTGCACATGAATGTATATATTATCGTGTGCTCTGTTTCTTTGTACATCTATCTAGCCTTTTTCATCTAGCCAACTTGAAGTAACAGCTTTGAATGTTTTGTTTGTGGACGTGTTTGAGTTTTTCATTCCCAGTGTAATGTAAGCTAACAATTATGATTCATAAATTGTAAAGACATGGAAAGACAGCTATTTTGGTGACCCACAAATTACAGGTCAAAAGGACCAAGTTGAGTTTTGGCTCAAAATTGTGTAATCATATACCACACAGAAGAACTCTGGTAAACAGATCTACCTCTTACTCTTATATGGTGGTTAAAGGCCACTTGGAGGAAACAGGGAGCCTAAGAGCAACATCTGGCTTGCATGCTCCCCTTTGTTATTGGACTTACATGATGTGTTTTTAATTCATTGAAATGAGATTTCACATTTAAACACAGTCCTCAGTTTGTTTTGAAAAATAGAGAGATTTTGCCATTCTGGGATCATAGTTCTCACAATGGCAACTGAGGACAGAACTCGTTAAAGCCTGTCTACCTTTAGATGAGTACACATTTCCCCCAGTACCACTTCCCAGTAACACGATGAACCCACTCGAGTTTGATAAAGCTGGATTGAGATAAAGGGGTATGTGGTAAGCAAAGAAATTTAGAGCCACATCCTTTGATGTTACCGTGGACCCTAAACTATTTCTTAAAAATTTATTTTTCACTCATATATGATTGTATATGTTTACAGGGTGCAGCGTGATGTTTTAATTGATGTAGTATAGAAAGATTAAATCAATCAAGTGTGGGTATCTGTCATTTAATAAAGTGATCAGATGATGACCTAGCTGTGGAGAGTAACAATCATGAAATAGCATTGTAAACAACCCTGGCACCCCTGTGTTTGATCTGATAACATGCTTTTTTTTGAAAAAAATATTATTTATTTGAGAGATAGAGTTGCAGACGGGGAGAGGGAGAGACAGAGAAAGATCTTCTATCTGATGAATCACTCCCCAAATGGCTGCAATAGCCAGCAATGCACCCATCTGAAGCCAGGAGCCAGGAACTTCTTCCAGGTCTCCCATATGGGTACCAGGGCCCAAGCACTCGGACCATCTTCTGCTGCTTTCCCAGGCCATAAGCAGAGAGCTGGATTGGAACAGAAGTCAGGATAAAAACAAGCTCCCATATGGGTTGCCAACCCCACAGGCAGAGGCTTAGCCCATTACACCACAGAGCCAGCCCCCAATAGCATGCTTCAATGGATGTGTTGCCTCATCTGTCACTCAGAGCAATGGTTGGAAGTAAATTCTTTTATTGCCTCCATTGTACAGAGGAGGAATTCAGATACACATGCCAGAGATTATGCTAAACCCCAAACCTTTCATCAGCTCCCTAGAAGGATTTTCTACCCTATACAGACCTCTAGAGAGATCCACATAGGCTTGGATTTCTCTTTAATCAGTTTTTTCTCCCTTTTTTCCCTCTTTCTTAAAGATTTATTTATTTATTTGAAAGGTAGTTACAGAGAGAAAAAGGAGGACAGAGAGATTTTCCATACACTCACTCACTGCCCAAGTGGTCACAATGGCCAGGACAAAACCAGGAGCTTCTTCTGGATCTCCCACAAGGGTGCAGGGGCCAAAGCAGTTGGTCCATCTTCTGCTATTTTCCCAAGTGCATTAGCAGGGAGCTGAATCAGAAGTGTAAAGGGGAAACCTGTTAAGTGAAATGAACACTATAAGCAACAATGAACTGATCAGCTCCTGTCCTGACTTTAGATGTACAATGTAATACTTTATCCTTTTTAGTATTTGTTGTTGTTGTTGTTGTTCTAGTACTATTGGTTGAACTCAGTAATTAACACACAATTATTCTTAGGTGTTTAAATTTTAACTGAAAAGTGATCCCTGTTAAATCTAAGAGTGGAAAAAGAGAGGGAGGAGATGAACAATTTGGAACATGCTCAATCGGACTGGCCGCAAATGGTGGAGTTAGAAATGTGCCAGGGGATTCCAATACAATCCCATCAAGATGGCATGTACCAATGCCATCGCACTAGTCCAAGTGATCAATTTCAGCTCACAATTGATAGCTCTGATAGCTCTAAGAGTCAAAGAGATCACACAAACAAGACAAGTATCTGCTAATACTAACTGATAGAATCAAAAAGGGAGAGAAAGATCCAACATGGGAAGTGGGATACACAGCAGACTCATAGGATGGCAGATGTCCTAAACAACACTCTGGCCTCAGAATCAGCCCTCAAGGCATTCAGATCTGGCTGAAGAGCCCATGAGAATATAGCAGGCATGGAAAGCCAAGATATCATGGAAAAAAAAAAAAAGACCTAAATGAATGATCTCTGTGAGTGAGATCCCAGTGGAAAGAACGGGGCCATCAAAGAAGGAGGTACCTTTCTCCGAAGGGAGGAGAGAACTTCCACTTTGACTATGACCCTATCGGAATAAGATCAAAGTCAGCGAACTCTAAAGGCTTCCATAGCCCTGGCAGCTCATGACTAGAGCCTAGGGAGATTACTGACGCCATGAACAGGAGTGTCAAATTGTTAAATCAGCAACAGGAGTCACTGTGTACTTACACCCCATGTGGGATCTGTCCCTAATGTGTCGTCTAAAGCCAAGTGATGCTATAACTAGTACTGAAACAGTATTTTTATACTTTGCGTTTCTGTGTGGGCACAAACTGATGAGGTCTTTACTAATTATATACTAAAGTGATCTTCTGTATATAAAGAGAATTGGAAATGAAAAAAAAAAAAAAACCTGGTGTTAAATTGGAAATGGCATAGAAAATTAATTAATTTGAAAAAAAAATTATGTAGGATCTCTGTCTTTAATGTGCTGTACATTGCTATTTAATGCTATAATTAGTAATCCAATGGTAGTTTTTTCACTTTATGTTGCTATATGGGCAAAATGTTGAAATCTTTACCTAATATATACTAAACTGATCTTCTGTAACAAAGAGAATTGAAAATGAATCTTTACATGAATGGAAGGGGAAAGGGAGCGGGAAAGGGGAGGGTTGCGGGCGGGAGGGAAGTTATGGGAGGGGGGAAGCCATTGTAACCCATAAGCTATACTTTGGAAATTTATATTCATTAAATAAAAGTTTAATAAAAAAAAGAAAGAAATTAAATCTTCATGCTGTATTGGCATTTGGTTCCAAAAAAAAAAAAAAAAAAAAAAAAAAGAAGTGTAGTAGCTGGGACATGAACAAAACCAGTGCCCCTGTGGGATGCCATTGTTACCTGCTATACCACAATGCCAGCCCCTTCCCCTTCTGTTCCTAGGACAGCATGAACATATACTATATTCTTCCATCCTCTGAGTAGTTGCACTGTGTTATGATGCTGTCTTGTGGTGCTAATGGCCACATGGAAGTTGAGCCATGGGTTTGTGGGTACCTCTGGGGACTTCCTAATATTCCTTCTTTGGCAGAGCCCAAAGGCAGTACACTGAAATGCACTGATTATTTCTAACACATTCTTCTAAAAATGGCTCACCTCTATACCATTTGTCATCAAACCACCCCCAGCTTGCAGGTCACTATCATTACCTTTAGCTTAGCATCATTTTCTATATTAATCTGTGCTCCACATTTAGCTAAACTCTTTTCTATGCTTCCCATGTTCAGTTTTACAAAATTAATAATGTTATTACCTGCACTCTGGGTTATAAGACAAGTAGATTGTAATCGTGTATGTGCCCTGTAAGTAAATGTAACAGCATTTATGACCCACCTGCCGTGCCACTTTAAGATACCCACAAGGAAACTTAATGGGCCACAGCTCTGTGATGCAGTGGAATTGAAACATCACATTTATTTTTCCTAAATTAATGATAATTTTATTTTTGATTCATACAATTTGAAGGAAAACTATGTCAGAGAAAGAATGGAAGCATCTTGGCATGAATTAGAGTTAATATTATATTTTAGCTTAAAGAAATGAGGCCAACTTCAATCTCATACCATTTGTTTTCATAACGTGCATTAGGTTTGTTTCCCTAGAACGTATTTCTTCACTGCTCTACTGTGTAGCAAAATGAGTTTATAGAGTGATGGACCTCACCTCTGGTGTTCAACTTGACCATGACTGATGCAAGTGAAACAGTGATGTCCACAGTTGCTTGGTAGAACTTTGGTTCTGCATTGGTTGTGTCATCCAGACTGATCTGATCAGTATGAAATACAAAAATTTTAGTCAATTTGGAGGATAGAGGAAGTCCTCCTTGTTTTCCTGCATGGTACAGTTTAACATGATGACCTTGAGAGGACCATTCTGAATGTGAAATTAACACATTGAGAACAAGAACATGAAGTTTTTGGTGGATCCATTGCTGAAGCCCTATTACCATTGTATTCATTGGCTTTACATCAAAATAATGAAATAGCTGAGGCAGGCCAAAGTTTTATTTTGGCTCATAGTTGGGGAATTTCACAGTTCCATGTGCAGTGGGCCCATTGGTTTGGCCTCTGGTGATGGTGCTCTTGCTAACAAAGTTCTGAGGTGGTACAGAGCATCACATGGCCAGAAGGAGGGATATTTCTGTCTGTGTCATTGTGCTCTCTTATAAAGATTTTAATGTTGGGACTGCTCCTATGACCAATCCATTCATCTCCTAAAGGCCTTCCCTACAAATCATAATTGAATTAAGTTTCCACTAAGGTAGCAACATGAACATTAAGACTTTGGGGACCAAGCCTTTAACACATGGACCCCAAAGTCATTCAACAGTCTAATATCTAGACCATAGCAACCATTATACTACTTCTAGGGCATATGAGCTAATGAATTCTCTTTATAAATTCTCACTTATAGACCTTCTAAAAGCTAAGATATTGATTATTAGTCTTAATAAAAATATTGAGTACCTGTAAGACATAATATGCACAAATTTCAGTACAGACTGAACAATAGACTTATGCTCAGATATTTTGTCATCTTCATTATTAATCCATTAATTTATATATTAAAATTAATGTTTCTGGGATATATTGGTCTTCTTAATATTTCTGGTATTAAGAAGGGAAGCATTAATGAATAAATTTTATGCCTTGAGTTCTCAAATTTTGTTAGTGTAGGACCTCTTGGAAGGCAAAGCAAAAAACCACCAATGTCCAGGATTTGCCACAAATCTACACAATCTGAAACTATAGTTGAGAGACCATGGTGTCTCCATTTCTCAAAACACAGCAAGTAATTTTTAGATGCTTCAAAGCTTGAGCATTCCTGTCTAAGCTTGCAAAATAACATCAGATTGTTATTGAAGGTATTGAACTGTGTTTGATTAGAATTTGGTATGTGGATTGCTGTTTGTGGTGCATTACTGAAACTTCCTGAGGAAAGAGTCCTGCTTATTGTTCTCTATTGAATTCATGTAGAGAGCTAGCAAAGTGAGTATGTGATAAATACATGTTCATTAAATTCATTTACATCAAGTGAGTATGTTAAAGCTTTCATATAGCTGTCGTCAGAAAAAATGTTCACAAAATATGCATAGTACTGGCGGAAGCTAGTTGACATGGAAGAGTTTGATGACATTACAATATATCCAATCTTAGTGATTTTCTTTTCCTAGTAGAAAGCAAACTTGATTAAGTCAAAGCCGCATGGAAAGGAATGTATGAGGAGAGGAGGGAGATTAAAAACCTATGTTGCTGACAGTCAGTACTCAACTCCTGTCAAAGTGATTTTTTAATCATGCCTCATAATCTTTGCTGTACGTAAATGAAGACTAATCCAGTTAACTAATAAATGTATGAATCCTTCAATGGATGGAGTTGGGATTTAATGATTAAAAAAACAGGTACAAAAAACTAATTTGCGATCCTGACTGCAGAAATGTGTTGCCACTGTCCAGTGTAGGAAAGCATAGCGTTGCACACATTGAAAATGTTTGATGGCTTACAAAATAGCTGATAGAGTTTTTCCATACACATTTGTTCAGAAGGGGGGAGATTAGGTAGCTTAATTACGCATACCATTCCAGGAAATATAGTTGTCTTTCTACAAATTAGAAACATTTAAACGTATTTTTATATTACAGAAATACTTTTGAGTAATTAAGAACTCTTTAGAATTTATTACAACAAAACCAACTAAAGCAGCCTTACTTAGTACCTTAACTGTAATTCACTATCAGTAGGTTTGAATTATACATTTATTCATCTACAATATGCATCTATATGTAGATGTGCATATTCATGTACATGCATATGCATACAACACACATGCACCCTCACAAGTTTATATAAAGTGGGAGAGTTGAACCCATTCTGGTACCTAAGGGAATGTCTAAAAATTGATAGCATTAAAGCTCCTAAAACAGGTACAACCACGATGCTAGAAACTTTTCATCTTTGTGTGGGGGTTTTGACACTCTATTCAAGGTGTCCCTTTGTAAACATCCTCCAAGTTGTTAGTCATACCAGATGAGACAGGAATAGTCCTAACAGAACCACCTGAGACAAGGTTGTGATTTGTTTCCTCTTCTTTATGATGCAGAGATAAAGAACTTAAATCAATCCAATTTAATGCACAAGGAGAAAATTTAATTTTCCAATAATCAGATTATTATCCTGTGTACCACTCTACCACATAGAACAAATTTGTCTCCATTTGCAAACTGAAATATTGCATAGCAAATTCACCCTCATACACACTTATAATGACTGTCCCTAATATTGCTATTGTAGTCACTACACAAATTTACTTCCCGGCAGAATTTCAGAAGCCAGTGAACAGTTATCAGTGCCTTAAATCTGACTTACGGCTACTTTTCACTTCTGAAGGGCCCAAGATTCTAAGATTTGTGTCTTGCATTGATGGTGATCTTGAAATATACCTAAGTTGAAATAATATTTTCTGGGCATCTTACAAAATATGTTCTGTGGGAGAAAGATGGAATAGGTCATTATTTGGAACAATTTATTCCTAGATGATGGATCAAAAGAACTACTGCTGAGCAATCACTCACACTCAGCCAAGATGGGCAGCATTTTCAATACAGGTTGACAAGAAACTCTGAAGTGACATTTGTACCCTGCCAATGCCACCATCATCATGCCGTGCTCCTTTCTCATTTTCTTATAGCAGTCATGGAGACTGAGCACAAAGAATAAATGACTTGAGAGAAATGAAAAAATATATTGTCACCGTACCAAAGCCATAACAGTATACCTAAAATAAATATTAATGTATTCATCCTACTGATGCAATGGCAGAGGGCTGATTCCAAAGATTTTGGGTATTGTCATAATATTAAGAGATCAAAGCAAGATCAAAGCCAGAATTGCTGAGAAATATGCCACAAAAAGATAATTTTGCAGAAAAATAAAAAAACCTTCCCCACAGTAACCTTTAGGCCCCATTCTCCATGAAGAACTACTTTGGGATAAGCAGCCAACTGGAACCAAGGGTTCAAATCCCAACTGGATAGATGCAACACTCACTTTCTGCCAAGTTAGATAAATTGAGTTTGGCATGGTATATGGGCCTTTTGGGAAAGACTTTAAATCACATCTGTTCTGTTTATTTTAAAGGTCTCATTGAAGTTTTTATAATAGTAGGCATTTATACTGAGGCAAATTCGGAGCACCTTGCAAGAACTCAAGGCTGATGGCCATGCCCTCTTGATACTCATAATATAATCATGACTCGTATCCAACACTACCACCGCCATTGTCCCTGCCACTGCCACTGCAACCACTACTACCTTAGGGTGCTCAGAAATTTCAGAGGAAAAGTCAGGAAAATTTAGCTGATAGAAAACAACAGAGCAAGCTTCCTTGCATATAAGACATGACCAAATATAAAATCCAACATAAAACATTTTATTGTGCTTTGGTGTCTCTTTTTAATATATTTATAAACTACAGCTTGTTAGCCTGACTTTGTTGAAGGGAGGAGAGGGAATTTTAAAAGAATAATTTGACTACTGCTCATGTGGTATATGTCATTCCCCTCCTCTCTCGATTGAGGTGGATGGTGGTGAATACATGTTTTAACCCAAACAGAACTTCGAGGTGCAATGGCACTTATAGGACATGGCTAATAACGGCTATGGCTTTTCATGACATCTCTTTGGTACACTTCAGCATGACCTTGTCAAAGTTAAAAGCTCATAAAATTCCTATTTACTTTTTATGGCATTACAATTCTGCATAACAGTGCTTAAAACAAAAACACAGTATAATTATACTGTCAATCAAGCAGCTAAGAAAGGCATTTTCCACCAGCCTCATACCTAGCAAACTGTAAATAATTTATAAAACCAGAAGTCATGGCTAAGTGGCAGTGTGTGGGGCTAGTTAAGCACTTGTCATCGCGATGTGGTTTAAGAGAGCCAGGCAGAAAACACTGCTTGTTTACTTTTATCCTGTGAGTGTAAAAAATTGTCGTTTGTGCTTGTTGTCTTTCCATTCTGGCTCTAATAAAAATATCAAATTGTCAATAGAAATTTGAACAGGTGTACAGTGAGAGAAATAATGATGTTTTATTCATACGCATTTCCAGCCCATTTAACTTCATCCAACAAACAACAAAAAATATTTTCTTCATTACCTCCAATTAATGTAAATGTCAAATGTGTTGAATATATTATCACACTGATAATTTGTTGTGTTGATTGATTTGTAGAATGTTTTGGATTAAAGTAACAATTTTTCTTACTTGACTCACAATTGCATGTTGTTATCCGTCACCTCTGGATTAAGTAAATAACAAATTTGTTTCCATTAGATCTAGCCTTAAATCTGGTAAACAAGATTTTCAAAGTGTCAGTGACTTCTGAGATTCCCAGTTCCTTCATTATTTTTAGATAGTTTATTAATTGTTAAGTAGAATTTGTCAAGACTGGGGGGAAAAAAATCTCCTTTCTGCTAATGACCACACAATACTTTGTAGGATCTTGCAATTTAAAAACCAGTAACACAATAACATCCAAATAATTGAATTCTAGATTTCAGATCACTCTTTTGTACTTTCAAGTCTGTTTGCAACCCAGAGCCCAGGATTTGTCTCATAGTATACTACATACTAATCAATATGTATATGATGAACTGCTTCTATAATTGGCTTCACGTGGTTTTTTTTTAATTCCTCTATTATTTAGTCCTCCTATTAAGTACATTTAGAAGCAAAAACTTGTGATCAGTTTTCAAAGGCAAGATTTAATGATATATTTAATAGATTTCTTAGTGTGATGATGGAGAATGTTTTTAATATGGATAGCAACATCTTTCATGTTCACATGAAAAGTTAAAAATAATAAATCACATAAATTTTCCATATGGTTCAAGAGAAAAACCTAGAAATTTTTACAAAATAGCCTTTCATTATTTGACTATTTCAAGTAACCTGGCTTTGTTAATCAGGAGATTAAAAGAGAATGTTCATATCTCGGACTATATGTGAATGCAACATTTAATCTTGATCAATCACTATTTCATTGCAACATGTGGCTTGGCATCCCTGTGCCTTGGCTGTCTGTTCTGTGAAATGGGAATATCATTAGTGATGATGCAGGGTGTATGAGGGTTCTAAATATTGTGAAACACCTAGCACATTACATGACAGCAGATAGCTGACTGCTTAGTTTCACAGGTATTTCTTCCCTTCTCTATTTCATTTCCTAGGCATAACTATCTTCTAAGAATCACGCCCTGTGCATTCCACAACACAGGGATGTGACTTTTGTTTAAAATGAATTCTTACACAAGTAGGTTGTGCAGATTTCAATTTAACTGCTCAGATGGGTGGGAAAATCCCTATTTTTTCAGAGTCTGTGCCAATTTCTTGTCTGAGCTCTTTAGTGAGTTTAAACTCAGTTGACCTCTGTTTTTCTCTTAACTTCCCTCCTGGACTAGCTTTACATTTCTAGAAACATGTGTAGACATTTAGGATGATAAGAGCATGACTGATAGTAGCAAGATTAGCAATGGTGCAGACAAGGGCTTGTGATGTCAAGTATTGCCATGCCTGCCATTCATCTGGAGTCTATGAAGAGACAGCTTTTTATTGCATCCTCAAGAATTCTTCTAGATCTGGTCCTTCTTGGCTGTATTAATGCTGGACAGGGGGAGACAGTGAACTCTTTCAGGAACGCTTATTTCAATATTCTATTCTGCTATTTTATTCTGTCATCTCATCACCTCATCTGGGGTTCTACCCAGGGAGCAGAGTACAAGTTTTTCTTATACCAGACCACACACATGCATAGTCACACTGTGTCACCTTATCTGAGAACTCAGTCCAGGTATCGGTGCACAAGCTACCCTTTCTGGGGACTCAAATCCAGTAAGTTAGAATTCTCTACCTTCCTGCTTGCCCTACTGTGGGGGAGGTTCCGTCACTGTTTCACATTATGTACCATCCTGAGTGTGTTGCTCCTGCCTTGCATTTCATCCTAATTCTTGCAGAACTTTGAAACTCCAAGGCCAGGAATCTCTTCTTAGCAATAATTCCACTTCCTGAGGTGGTGTTGCATCTCTTGAGGCAATTAAGTAAAATATCTCACTGGTCCAATTAGGGGATGATCACATGATGTAAAGAAACATAAGAGGAGTCTCGGAGCAGCACTGCAGAAGAGAAGCTCACTGAATAAGCAGACACTTATTTTCCTGCCCAGAATGTCCTTGACACATGACATGCTCCCACAGGGACAGGTATGGCAGAAGGTACCACTTATTTCTCTGAAACACCATGCAATTTGAAGAAGTCATTTTCAAGTGGTAAGAAAGCTTCCAGGCTCCCTGAAAGAAACAAAGGTACATATTCAGAAGATTGTAAGTGTCCATTAGCCTTCATATTTAATGTTGAGATATGTATTTTAACATGATGTATATCCCCCGAGGCAAGTCTACTGCATCCCCTTTTCTCAAATGCAATTAGTGTCTATGAGGCTTGGGTTTAAGAGAAGGGTATAGGGACCAGCACTGAGGCATAGTAGGTTAAGCCTACATCTATGGTGCTGGCATTCCATATTGGTGGCTTTTTCAGTCCTGGATGTTCCACTTCCAATCCTGCTCCCTGCTAATGTGCCTGGAAAAGCAGTAGAGGATGGCCCAAATGCTTGGGCCCCTGCACCCATGTGGGAGACCAGGAAAAAAGCTCCTGGCTCCTGGCTCCTAGCTCTTAGCTTCAGATTGGATTGGCTCCAGCTGTTGCAGTCATTTGGGGAGTGAACTAACAGATGGAAGATCTCTCTCTGTCTCTCCCTCTCTGTCTATAACTTTGCCTCTCAAATAAATAAAATAAATCTTAAGAGAGAGAGAGAGAGAGAGAGAGAGAGAGAGAGAGAGAGAGAGAGAGAGAAGGGTATAGAATGCCCACAGTGTGGGCAGCAAGTGAATGGCTGGAATGCATGCTAGCTCTCATGAAGAGGGAGACAAAAAGGGAGCAGGATCATTATTTCTGTATAAATGCCTTTTGTCATCATTGTGACCATAGAAGTCTGATCAAATTTTGTGTGTCACTGATTGAGTCAATCCGAAAAGCTTTCTGAACACATGGTCTTTATGAATAGCATTCTCAATGAAGCATTTTAGAAACACAGGCCAAAGCCGTAAGTCCTAATAAATAGTGTAATGCAAGAAAATCAGATGATGAGGTTTGTCTCCGGTCAATATCTTAGATAGTGAATAAATTCAGAAGTTCAGTTACTTATTAGGAATAAAAACTACACACATGCACACATATTAATACAGATAAGCTTGTATACATATACACAAATAAACATGAGTGTACAATTGAGTTTTAGTTCATATTTTCTGCTTCTTAAAATAGCACCTTAATAGTGCTTAATATTTTATATTTTTTCCTAAATTGCACACCATCAGCTTGTTGCTCATTAATCCAGACTGGCATATGGATGCTTCTGGGTAAATGGATGGGTGGCCATACATCATGTCTGTCTCCTTTATTCAGAAAATCTTTTTGTGTATAAGAACTTGCTTACCTAAGAAATCTCAAAATAGTCACAAATTCTGGAAAAACAAGTGATTCCTTGTCACCCTGAAATGAGAGTGATGTGAATAATCTCTATTGGTTAAAAAAAAAAGTCCGAAGGCAATTTATCACTGAATATAAGTAGAATAAAGGACATCTGATATATAAAGGGACATCAAATGCTCCCTGATTATTGTTCAGGTTTGGGGAGAAACTACAGACTTATCTGGAAATTGACTATTACTGTAAGTTTTCTGTTATAACGAATCAAATGGAAATATGGAAATATTAAAGCTAAGATCTCAGTAAGCTAGCACACAGCTGAGACTTAGCAGTATATAGTATTAGAGTTGAAGTGCAGTTAGAAGACACTCTGTGGTAATAAATATTATGTTCACAGCTTTAAGCCAGCACTTCAGTAGGCTCTTGAGACCTACTAAAAGATTGGCAGGCCCTGGTGGCTCCTCACTAGAGGGCCATTCTGCCACCTCCAGAAATATTTTAGAGTAAATCGGGAACTTCTCTTTATTTCACCTTCTACATCCAAATTAAAAATAGCCATGGAGATTTCCAATAAGAAAAAATGGCCTTTAGGAATTAGTACTAGGTTACAACTTATTCATTAGGCCTGGGTTTAAATATTCTCTGTTTATTATGAACTGTATTGTAGTCAAAATGTCTGCTAATGAAAATCAGATTAATTAGGGAGTTTTCCAACAGGACACTAAAATAAATTGTATTTAAAATGATCATAAAGTGGATTTAGTAAGAAATATGATGATAATAACCAAAACCAGCTCTCAGCTCATTATATTTACTCATGAAGAGATTTGGGAATTATTCTTCCTAATTTGCATACCATGCTAAATATTTTAAGAAAAGATACTACATGTAAGTCTGCAAAATCAGTCAGGTTCTGAAGAGTTTCTATAGCTTTTTAATAGCATCATACCTTGCTTAATAAAGATGAGAATGCTTGATTGCATCATTATCTTTGGATTTTATTATATCCCTCAGTCTAATCCATTGGTGAAATGATATTAACCGCACACTCTGTTCTTAGCACTCTTCTAGGGTTTGGGATGGTACCCACATAAGACAAATACAAAGGTTACTTCTACTGAGTAGTTATAATAAGTTTAAAAGGCAAAAGGTCAATTCACAAGGGAAAAACCTTTAACATGTAAAATATGACAAATTGGTAGCTTATATGATATTGCAGATGAGAAATAATGTGGATAAAGATTATATTAGTGTAAATACAACCCAAAAAATCTTTATGAACATCTGTGATAAAAGAAATTAATTAAATCCTCAAAAGATTGACAACAACAATTTCATAAAAAACCAACAACACAGGCCAAAACATATGTTAAAAACAATGCCTTGACAAATATGATAACAGACTATACTTGCTAATCATTCTGTCAATAGGCTTCTCCACAATTTGTTGCCAGTGGGTGAGATGAGACCAATATGGAGTGGTGAGAATGTATAATTTCATATGATTTATGTAAAAGAAGAAATAAAAATGAAGAAAAACATTATAAGAAAGTTTTTTTTCATAGATCCACCTCATAGAGCTGGTATTGGTTTGCTTTAAATGGGCAAAGAAACTATTGTGGAGTTCCAGGTGAGTGGTAGCCTCATGGACAGAAAGGGAGTAAAGTCGAATTCCTGTTAGACATACTTTATTAAGTGAAACATTTGCAAGAAGCTTGTATTACCACTGAGTACTAGCAGATCATGCGACAACTGAATACCAGTGATCAGTATTTTAAAAATATTTTGCTACTAAAATATGTAATGATAGTTTACTCTCATTTGATGCTTATTCTCAAAACTGAGCTAAGTGTTGTATTTTTGATAAAGTCTCATGTATCGCAATCATACTGTTTTGAGGATTTATAGGGGTGAGGTAGTAAAGTAAAGTTGCTGGATAATCCTCATTTTAGTTCTAGAAAAATCTGTAGTCCCCTAGATGTCAGTGTATATGGTTTGATTTTCATTTAGTGGGGATTCAGAGGGCAGTACAGGGAGCGAATGAGTAGAGCTTGGTTGCAAGTATGTATGGAATTTGATAAAAAGAGAGAGAGAGAGAAAGGGATATGAAGACACTGCTATGATTTTTTTCATCAGCTTTTTTCCTAAGAATTAAGGTTACCCACATTTAAAAAGAAGTATTATATGAAAACAGTTGCTGAAGAACTGCAGGGCAAAGACGGTTCTGCTTGAATCAATGATGACAGGGCTGCCTATTTCATGCATTTCAGCACACACAATGTTCAGGCACCATGGTAGTTCCCTAATCCCTCTCCAGTTACATGCCAATGGAAGCATCACGCAGGGTTGAGCACCAGTGGAGATGAGATGTCAGTCTGAGTGGCTGTATTGTCCATGTGTGCCTAGTGGGAGTAGATATTTTGTTTGTACATAGAAAATATACATTTAGAGCTCCCATAAATACCCACATGGGGACAAAGGAAAGAAGACTTTGCAAGAGACTAGTTTGTTCAGGTGAGGGCAACAATAGGATTTCATCCATTTATTTAGCAGTGGGTTATTTAACACTTGCAATGCTTGTGACAATGCTATAGGAAACAAAATAAATACAATGATCCAAAGCAAAACTATTGCAATTAAACTGGTGCAATTGTGAAGCAATTAATAAATGGTGAAAAATCATCATGTTTATTGATAAAACAGCATGCCCAGAAAGCATGCACAAATCCCAGATTAAAAAGTGTCATTGTCGTGAATTCCCAGAGAAGTACCATTTAAACTGAGACCTGACTTATGAGTAGCCATAAGGTAAGGAAAGCAAGAAATAGGGGAATCTGACCGTGCAAACAGTTTGTGTAGCCTCAGTGCTAGAGCTGAAAAATTGAAGGAATCAAAAGATGGATTAAATGGCTTGAATCTACAGGCAAAGTACAGATTGTGAAAGGCCTTGTGTTTAGACTTGATCTTAAAGATGATGGAAAGTGATCAAAAGGCTTCTCTTTTGTTGTATTAATGTTTTAGGGATCACTCTGATCCTCACATTGAAGATAGATTCAAGTGATAAAAGATTGGGGGATGAAGACCTGATAAGACTGGAAGGCTCTTTCATTATCCTGGACATAGATAATAGTATCTTACACTACAAGAGTGACAGTAAAAAGAAGAGAAGGGAATAGATTTGAGAAACACTTAAGCAATCAAATAGCTGGAAAAAGGTGATTGGGGAAATGTATAAAATTAGGAATAGTTCAAGGCTAGCGCTCGTAATATTGGCTTGGAAAACTAAAACCTTATTCTCTGGTTTCAGACCCATTGAGGATGGGGAGCAGTTGAGAGTTGAATCAAAACAACCAGGAAAATCTTAGTGCTTCTCCTTCTGGATAACATTGCACCATACTTCCCAGGTTTTGTCTTAACTTTTCTCATAGCTCCTTCACAGTTGAATTTTTTTGTCTTCTTTGTTTGTTTTCTTCTGATGTATACATTCTTAAGTGTTCCATACCTCAGCTCTTGTACCTCTGTTCTTTTCTGTTCACAATCATTCCAAAGAAAATCTATGTCTCATGGCTTCAGAAACCATCTATAAACTGATCATTTCAGTGTAGTGTTTTTGTCCAAACATCTGCACTAAACTCAAGATGTGTATATCCATTTGATGACTTTTATGTCCCCTTGGTTATTTAGTGGAAATCTCAGGTGCTTACCTGACCTCTTTTCAAAGCTATCTCCTTGTTTCATCTTTAACTTCTCATCAAGCCATTTCCACTATGTTCTTGTCCTGTCTTGTCTCCCTGCTTCTTCACTTGTCCTATATTTTTTTTGTTGTTTGTTTAGTTTTGTTTGCCAGGACAATCTCAATGTTAAATAGAGACCAGGTGCAAAACTTTGCTGTAATCCACTAGACTGATATTGGCAGCTGAACTATAGCAGTAGAAAAGTGAATTATGAGATGTGGTTGAGTTACAGATATAGCTTGCATTTAATCATCACTTTTCTGCTTCAGTGCCTTTGCATGGTCTCTTTCACTTAATGCTATCCATCCAGATACCAGGAAGTCAACTTCCTTAATTTCTTAGTATGGTCTGTCCAGGACTCCATCTCTAGTATTGCATCTTACCTCCACATTTTATATTGTCTTTCCCTTACCACTAGCCACTCTTTAGCATTCTACACTTTTTCCTTACCTTTAACATGTTGATTTTAGTCTCTCTGGAGTATAATCTCCAAAGAGCAGGGATCCCCCTACCCTTTTTTCTTATTTTATCCTTATATTTGTAACAGAGCCTGCTATGGAACACCTAGATGATTTAATTAATTACAAAATGTTTGAGTAGCAGGAAGTATCTAGGAATACTACATACACCATCACTGCCAGAGCTCGTTTTCTAGATGTTGCTGGACCTCTGAAAAATGCACTCAGACACTTTCTTGCCAAGAACCTCTATAATTGTTCCTTGGAATCTAGAATCCAGTAGAAATATTTGTCATGCTGAAAGGAATCTGGAATAAAAATAGAATCAAAATTAAGAAGGAGGTTAATGAGTTTTTTCCCAGGAGCACAAGAGACTGGTTTTGATGTCTTTAGAAATAAAGTATCAAAACTGTTAAATTTGGTGAAAGCAAAGTAACTGCTAAGAGATAAAGTGTTTCCAAACATCTAGGAAATGATGCTATTACTCTGCATCTGTAAGACTCCATTTCTCTTTCTGGCCATTCAATCTGAGTTGTTGTAACAAAAATACTGCCCAACCCATGACATGGGGTACTTTGTGTTCCAAGGACTTTGTTTAATGAAGCAGAACCTTTACTGCTTGTAGATATTAATAACCCAGACTTGGTCAACAGAAAATAAAATCATTGATACATAATTTCATTGAAATCAAGAAAGTGTCAAGTCTTTTGGTATTGACTGCATTTCTCTATGTATGGAAAGAGTTAAATGTGTTGAAATGCTTTTTTCTTCTAGTTTTAAATTCACAAAATACATCATAACTGAGAAAAAAAGCACTAATTGTAAATTAAGCATATTGTGCTTACAATGAAAATATATTTGAGTGCTACTCAAGTAGTTCCTATTTTCTATGTTGTGCACAGATAATGAGTCTCAGTTGTTTTCTGTTATACTCTATCATTTTCCAGGGGTTCATAAATTATACAATACTGTGCTTAATCTTCCACACCTTCTCTTGTTTCTCCTTCTCTGTTTACATATTCTAAGTATGTGTCAGCCAATATCAGCATTTTGATTATAAACAGAATGAGACTTCTTCGAAAGCATGTTGGCATATAGAGCAACATATTTTGTGATACTTTCTCTTGCTTTTTTTTCTTTCCACAAATCCATAAGCAGTATAACATTTCTTTTTGCATTACATGAACTTGGTACTTTAACTAGCCATGGATTAGCGTTCTGTGTGTTCATGAAGCATTAAAGCTTTGCTGAACAAAACAACTCCTTCTGACCTCTACTAGAAAAATGGAATATCTTTAAGTATGCTTTCTTTATTAATGGATTTTTCCATTTGTAATTCTTTCCCCAAATCTCTTCCCTGTGTCTTATGCTGTTGTTGCTGCAAGTATGATGCTGTCTAGAAAAATCATTATTTGTGAAAGGTAAAATTTTTAGTAAAATTGAGGATCACAATAAAATAATACCAAATTTGGTTAATTAAACTTTATACAATGCAAAGTCATCAGGGCTGGGCTGACTTGGAACTAAGATATCTACCTGTATGCTGCATGCTCCTCTCCATTAGCTGCGAAACGTGGTCTTCTCCTGCCCAAAGCATTTTAAGTGAAGCTTACAAAATGGTTGTTTAAATATTTTACATTAAATAAAGAAGTGGCATATATGCTTAGTCTAAGTACTTTGTATGAGTGTGTATAATTTTTATTTATTTTAATTTTCTTTGAGAGTCTGAGAGACAGATCTTCCATCCACTGATTTACTCCCCAGATTCTTTCAAGAGCCAGGCCTGGGGTACATTAAGGCCAGGATCCTGAAACTCCATTTGGGTCTTCTTTGCCAGTGGCAAAGACCCAGTTTCTTGAGCCATCACCTGCTGCCTCCCTGAAAGCATACTAGCAAGAAGCTGGACCAGAAGCAGAGTGGCCAGGACTCAAATCAGGGACTCTGACATGGAATGTGGAAGTTATAAGTCACAACTTGATGGCTTTACCATACCATTAAACCAAAATTTAGTACTTAAATAGCTTTAAAAAAAAGAAATACAGGAACAGGATACAAAAATTAATACACCTCAAAAACATTATGCTAAGTATAAAACATCAAACACAAAAGACCACAAGGCATATGTGTCAATTTCTATGAAGGCAAATCTTTAGACATAGATGTAGATTAGTGGTTATCTGGGCTGGGTATCAAAGTGTAGATTAACTACAAACAGGTTTGAGATTCTAATTGGAATGATGAAAATATACCAAAATTCAATCATGATGGTGGTTACAAAAGTAAGTTGAACAAGACTCTGGAATGGTACACCTATGATAAATATTTTTATGCTTCAATAAAATTGTGAAAAAAAAAGAGCTACTGAGCTTTCTTCCTAATATATACTACCTCTTAAGGTTTGATAGCACCCTAAAATACCAACCAAAAACTGCCACTAAAAAGTGAAAGACTTCTAAGATATATTAAGTCATAGGAAGTAGTACACACTTTACTTATCTAAAGAAAGCAAAGCCAAAAAGATATTTACAGTTCTTTATGACTACTCAGTTTCAGAAACTTGTTTCTTTCTTGCCTAAAAGCATAGGTATCATCCTCATTTATTCTTTGCCAACAAATACTAGAAATAGTACCATCAATACATTTTTTTAAAAAAAATATGTATTTGGAAGGCAGATTTACAGAGAGAGAGACAGAGACAGAGAGAGAGAAAGAGAGAGAGAGAGAGATCTACTGGTTCACTTGCTAAATGGATGCAGTGACCTGGCTGGGCCAGACCGAAGCCAGGAGCCAGGGGCTTCTTCCAGTCTCTGATTCCAATGTAGGGGCTGGGACTGGAGCACTTGGGCAATCCTGCACTGTCTTTCCAAAAACACCATCAGGGAGCTGAATCAGAAGTGGAGCAGCTGGGACTCAAACAGGCACCTATGTGGAATTCCAGTGCCACAGCCCATGGCTTTAACCTGCTGCACCACAGCACTGGCCCCCATTAATACATTTTTATATTATTTCTGTAAAACCTGAGTGGAGAAAATATGTATTATACTTTCAGAAAGCAGACAAGAAGTTGCATCTCTTGTAAAATACCAAATGAATAAATAGATACATGTTGTACATTCAAATGAATGACACCAGTAAAATTTCCCTTCTGGTTGCAAATATTTTCATAGAATTCAGTGATTTCATGAGAATGAACTAGTTGGAGAAATTACATTCAAGATTATGGATAATCATATAAATATTTGAAACAACTTTTTTCTCCACAAATATGTTTCAGGATTTAGTATATGGATCTATCTTTTTATAGAGCTCTCTCTCTCTGTTGTATCTGTGCACATTTGGGGTGCCTTTCTATTCTCATTTTTAAGTATAAGTTTTAGTCATCTATTATAATTATTCTGTGTTCTTTATGTTTATTTAGAGATTTGGATACTAGCATGGATAAATAACTGAGTTGCTTTGGATATTTTACAGTTTATTTTTTATTATGGGTGAAACTTTCATTATAATTTTTCTTTTGTCCTTCTAGCCACAGCTCAAGGAAGCTAACTTGAGTTCAACAAAGTTGAAGTTTAGACTTTGGCCTATTAGATCCTAATCAGTAATCAGCAGATGTTGTCGCATCTGGAATTCATATTCTCAGTATCAGTAATTGACTTCCTAGGAGAGGATGCACCTAGAAAATTTATCACCTTGGCATATCATGTACTGGCCAAGAAGCTCAGGTTATGACCAGCTCAATGTTGTTTGATGTTCAAAGTAAAGGAATTCTAGGGTTGTCATTGTAGCATAGCTGGTAAAGCCACCATTTGCAGCACTGACATTCCACTCTGATCCAGCTCCATGCTAATGCCATGGGAAAAGCAGTTGAAGATGGCCTAAGTGTTTGGGCCACTGCTACACAGAAGGGAGAGCTAGAAGAACCTCCTGACTTCAGCCTGGCCCAGCTGTAGCAGTTGTAGCCAACTGGGGAGTGAACCACCTGAAAGAAGATCTCTCTGTCTCTTCCTCTCTCTCTAACTTTCAAATAAGTAAATAAATACACCTTAAAAAAAATCAAACAAGCAAACAAACAAACAAAAAAAAAACAGTAGTTCCAATACCTGGAATAGCTTAGTCTTAAACTCTAAAGTATTTGTGGTGTCGAGTAGATAGCAGCACAGGATTGCCTCTGGAAAACAGTTTAGCCACTTAGAAGGGTCAACCATGGATAGACACTTGGTGTGGCAGTTAAAAAGTATCTTGGGGCCGGCGCCGTGGCTCAACAGGCTAATCCTCCGCCTTGCGGCGCCGGCACACCGGGTAATAGTCCCGGTCGGGGCACCGCTCCTGTCCCGGTTGCCCCTCTTCCAGGCCAGCTCTCTGCTGTGGCCAGGGAGTGCAGTGGAGGATGGCCCAAGTTCTTGGGCCCTGCACCCCATGGGAGACCAGGATAAGCACCTGGCTCCTGCCATCGGAACAGCGCGGTGCGCCGGCCGCAGCGCGCTACCGCGGCGGCCATTAGAGGGTGAACCAACGGCAAAGGAAGACCTTTCTCTCTGTCTCTCTCTCTCTCACTGTCCACTCTGCCTGTCAAAAAAAAAAAAAAAAGTATCTTGGGATGCCCACATTTGATGTCCATGTGCCTGAGTTCAAGTCCTGGCTCCACTTCCAATTCTGAGATAGGAGGCAGCAACTGGTTGGATTCCTACCACCCATGTAGATGTCAATTGAGTTTTTGGCTCCTGGCTTTGCCCTGGTTTATCTGTGGCCATTAGAGGCCATTAGGGAGTGAATCAGCCTGTAGAATGAATCTCTCCCTCCCTCCCCTCCCTCCCCTTGGTCTCTCCCTTAATCCTTCTCTCTGCCTCCTTCTTCCCTCCCTGCCTTCTTCTCTTTCTCTCTCTCTCTCTGCCCCTCCTTTCCTCTCTCCCACTCTCCCCCCCCCAACTTTCTTCCTCTCTCCCTGACCAAGGCAATGAACAAATGAAATTTAAAAACAAAGTAAAATGGGCATCTGTTACCTAGTTTTCCTTAAGCTTTGTTGCATAAACACAATACCTGGTGTGGTAAAAATCTTATATGAATATTTATGGGAAGTTAAAGAGCTGAAATCTCCTGTGAAATGTCTCAGTTGTTAAATATGGGCTGCTGATTCAAAAGATTTAAAACACCACATGTGACAGACAGAACTTGTTAGAGGATTTGATTTCCTAGTGGCCAAGGCAACAGTTCTACCTTACAATGCAAACCCATTCAGTTTGGTGTTGCACAAACCCCTCATAATAGGGCAGCTATCCCATGTTCATATCCTTCCACTGTTAGTATTGGCCTTTTCCCTTTGTACATATTGCTCCTTTTGTCTACAATATCTTCCTCTCCTATGCTCAACTAGTTAACACCTAATTTTCTCTCTTCCTAGCAATTTTGCATTTGTATTATGGATACTCCTCCATTATAGCAGTATTTACTGTTTAAAGCAATTTTATCTATAATTATTTAAACTATTCAATAATGGAAAACAGTTCCTAGGTATTCCTTGAAGACATGTTGTCTTCTGGGTTCAGTTTGCATTCCTGTCACACATCATTGTAATGTTAAATGAATGAATGAATGAATTCATTAATGACTGTGTTTAAAACATAGGGTTCGCATGTCGTTTCCACTATTGATTTGTCACATGATCTTAGACAAGTCACTTCTACTTCTGGGACTTTGATTTTACTTCCTGTATAATGAACACATCTGGTTCAATTCCTTGTGCAGCCTTTAGTATTCTATTGGGACGATAGTGGTAATAATCATATTAATAATGTCATTAGTAAATGAACACTGTCTATTCAACTCTAATTGTGTGCCTTCAACATAGTATCCCATTTAATCTTTACATGCCATTATAATGTGATAAGAGTCTTCAACATGATATCCTATTTAATCTTTATATATGCTATTGCATATGTTTTATGTATAATATTTACACGCTATAATGCAGATACTATTTTTTTCTCTATTATATGAGTAATAAACCTATGCTCAGAGAAATACACTATGTTTTAGGTCATCAAACTAGAAATGCAAAAAGTCTGTTTTCCTATTTTCTGTCACTTCTTTCTTCTCAGCAGTTTGTGATTCATAACCACCAAAGGTGCCTTTGTTTCAGACTTAAGTGTGAAGACTGGTAATTTTCTGTCTGACTCCATGTAACAGTGCATTTCTCCTATGCCACATCACAGAGATGTGCTCTTCCCACTGTGGTCTGTGGACAAGCAGCATCAACATCACCTGGGAGCTTTTAGAACTGCAGTCATTACTCCCAGTCCAAATGTCAGAATATCCATTTGTGCCTGTCTTAGTCCATTTAGCCTGCTACAATAAAATAATGGAAAGTGGGCAGCTTGTCAACAACAGAAGTTTATCTCTCACAGTTCTAGAAGTTGGGAAGATAAGGCCCCTGCAGATTTAGTCTGTAAGGAGGACCCTCTTCCTCAAAAACAATGACTTCTGTCAGTGTGCTCCTCTGGTAAAAAGGGTTTTTTTGCCATATTCATCTCTGATGCCCCTTTTAAAAAGGCACTAATATCATTCATGAGGTCT
The DNA here is from genome assembly GCF_033115175.1 of Lepus europaeus. Taxonomy (NCBI): domain Eukaryota; kingdom Metazoa; phylum Chordata; class Mammalia; order Lagomorpha; family Leporidae; genus Lepus; species Lepus europaeus. The sequence goes on along the minus strand of NC_084830.1, from coordinate 114,458,833 downwards.
TTGTCATCACAATCAAATCACTTCTCAGAGGCTCTGCCTGTCACTTTGAGTGCTAGATTTCAACAAAGGAAATTTAGGAGGACACAAGCTTCCGTCTATAGCTGTGCCCATTTCCACTTTGCATTGTAATGTCTCTTGAAACACTTCTTTATTTGCCAAATGTAGTGTCCACTGGTTGATCGTATTTTCTTTCAAGATTGGTGTTACTGAAGTTTCAGTTACTGCACTTTCATTCTGTGGTGCATTGTGAGTCATAACTGAGGTTGGATTCTTCTCAGAGATCTTAATTATAGATACTGCAAAGAATCCACCCGTTTTATAACTACATCTTCTGTGAGTCTCTTGGTTTCTTTTTCTTTTTTTCCATAAACACTTGTATATCCTGCGTCATTTCTAAGTCACACCAATGAAATTTCTTCCATTTAAATCATGACTAATGATTTCCATTGGTAAACATGAACCAATGTTTTCTTGGGTGTAAACAGAACAGGGGAAGGGTAGGTGCTCTCTGAGTTCAGTAAATCAGAGCAAATGCTATCATTTGAACGCTAAAATATTCTGTCTTTTTCAGTGAGCAGAACTGAAAAAAATATAGGTATCATCTAGCTGAGATAGCAAGAACAATGGAATATGCATCACCTTGGTTTAATGCATTTTTTGAGAGGAAGTGATTCTTTTATTCTTTGTCTCTTCTTGGCTAATTGAGTATACGGGGAAGAATCCTCTCTTGTGTAACTGCAAAAGGTTTAAAAATGTTCTCAGTAATGGGTAAGAATTTTTCCTCCTGGGGATCATATCTCATGCTTCTCATTGAATTCCTCTTGGAAACAATGGAAGAGAAAAGATTTATTGAAGGAAATTTGTGGTTTGGGACAGGTTAAGGCTGACTGTTTATCAATATACATCTCTTTTGTTTCTTTCAACCAATAAGAAATGTGAAAGGATAAATCAAATCTATTTTTACTCTGAAATTGGTAAAAAATATCAAGATCAACTGAACAACATCAGGAATAAGAGTCACATGTGGATCCTACTGAATAAAAATGACCAATAGAACTTTGGCAGTAGCTGACTGTTGGAGGAATTCTAGTTACTTTTGGGGCCTGTGCTGTGGCTCAAAAGATTAAGACTCTGCCAGCAGACCCAGCATCCCATATGGGCACATGTTTAAGTCCCAGCTGCTCCACTTCTGATCCAGCTCACTGTTAATGTGCCTGGCAAAGCAAACAAGGATGGCCCGAGTCCTTGGGCCCCTGAACCCATGTAGGATACCAGAAGAAGTTCCTGGCTCCTGGCTTGGCCTGGCCCTTCCCTGCTGTCATGGCCATTTGGAAAATAAATCAGCAGATGGAAGATCTCTCAGTCTCTCCTTCTCTCTATCTCTGTAACTCTGCCTTTCAAATAAATACATAATTTTTTAAAGGAAGAAGAATGCTAGGTTTTTTTTTTTTTCTTTTTTAGTATAGTTACTACTAAAGTGTGGTCACAGTTGAGTGAGGGTTATTTAAAACGTTATGAAAAACAGGTAGGCAGTCTGGAATAGGATGCCCAGTTAAGAAACCACCAAAGACAATTCTAAGCTGAGCTCATCCATGTCACTGTCATGAAATGTACCCATTTCTGAGAGTGGCTGTATAGAACATGCTTAGAGTTTCTACCATCCTGACTCTTAATATTTCCATCAAGCAACTTTTGCTTCAATAAACTGTTGTTCTTCCAACCACTAAAAGCCTATTTTTTTCTAAGGAGGGATGATTTATTTTATTTATTTAAAAGACTAAGAGGTATATAGGGAGGCAGGGAGTGGGGGCAGAAAGATACACAAGAGAGATCTTTATCCATTGGTTCACTTTCCAAATGCCAAAACACACATGACTGGCCAGACTGAAGCCAGGATCTTAGAATGCATTCTAAGTCCCTCATTGCAATGTCAGGGACCCAAATATTTGAGCCAGCATTTGCTTTCTCCATGGTGCATATCAGCAGGTAGCTGGAATGGAGGGTAAAGCCAGGATTCAAAACCACACACTCCTTTAATGGGATATAGACATCCCAGGTGGCATCTTAGCTGCTATGCCAAATGCCTGCCCCGAATACATCCTTTATTGGCAAACTATAAATGAGACTCCAGTAATTTGTTTGCTTTACCTCTTGGCACCTATTTTTCATTCTTACTAAGAATTATGCATTTTCAAACATGGCATTTTAAAATAAGCACTTGTTACATACAAAAGCATTTGTACTCAGCAAGTTTGGCTAACTTTTCTGAAAAAATACTTCAGCAAGTCTTGACATTGGCATATTCACTATGATCCTTGTCATATCTCATAGTGATTATACCAAGCTGATTCTTACTGAAGAATAGGACCATCCTTGTTTATACCAAAAAAACTCTGCTATTTTTATCCTTGATACCTTTCTTAAGTTTTTGAAAAGGTAATTCCTTTATCACCATCATCCTTTCAGTGAGAAGAATATGGATATATGGAACTTAAAGGGATGACATACATTCAAAAGATTCCCTTCCTCAATATTCATCTCATTATGTGTATAATATCTGTGTTTATGTGTGCATAAATCCAAAAAAATGGATTTTTGTTATGTCTTCCAAAGTTCATATTTTGAAATCCAAACTCTCAAGTTAATGTTAGGAGATAGAGACTTTTGGAGGTGATTAAGTCATGGTAGGTGTAGCACTCATGAATGAGATCAGTGCCTTCTGATCAATGTCTGCAGAAGATTGTTTGGCTGCTCATTCGTGGAAGGGTACAGAAAACCTCCCAGTGTGCATTCCAGAAGAGGTATCCCACTAAAATTTGACCCTCAGTTTCTACTTCTCAGACTCTGAAATTGTGAGATACAAGTTTATATGGTGTATATATTAATTCAGTTTATGATAGTTTGTTACACCAACATCAACAGGCTGAGGTATATGCACCACACATTATTTTCAGTGCTCACTGTGTCCATTTGAAGCTATCTACTTTCCCCTTAAATTTTATGTTCTTGTAAACTGAAAGTAGAAACCAACCACTTAAGCTTGGAGGCTGTCATTCCCAAGCCTTTTGCTTTAAAATAGAATGTTTCTGAGATATTCTACTTTCACAATATTTCTGTTCTTTGATACTCAGTGCACTGATTTTTTTTTCATATAAACAGAAAATGAAACTATTTTCAAATTATAAGAGCATTTCTGAAAATCTGATGACTGTTTTAAGAGTTGATTGAGTCCGCTGGTGTCGTGGCTCATTTGACTAATCCTCTGCCTGCGGCACCAGCACCCTGGGTTCTAGTCCCAGTCAGGGCACCGGATTCTGTCCCAGTTGCTCCTCTTCCAGTCCAGCTCTCTGCTGTGGCCCGGGAGTGCAGTGGAGGATGACCCAAGTGCTTGGGTGCCTGCACCCACATGGGAGACCAGGAGGAAGCATCTGGCTCCTGGCTTCAGATAGGCGCAGCGCGCCGGCTGCTTCGCGCTGGCCGTAGCGACCATTTGGGGGTGAACCAACAGAAAAAGGAAGACCTTTCTCTCTCTCTCTCTCTCTCTCTCACTGTCTAACTCTGCCTGCCAAAAAAAAAAAAAAAAAAAAGAGTTCATTGAGTCAATTCAGCTCTCCATACTTTTGCCAATAGAAGCCTTCATTCATAAATTTATAGTTAGGAGGCCTTTGAGTTGTTACTGTTGATAGACCTTATTTAATAGAAGAAAGATTATAATATCAAGAGGACATGTCATTGCAATTCTGTATATCATAAGTCAGGAAGTTATTGCAATGATGCTATTGCTCTTACTTTTCAAGTAAAATGTGCATATGCATATCTGTGTCTTCCTACTTGTGGCGTAAGTGAGGCAGGTCACTTCTCAACATCTCTGCCTTTCCTCTCACAAGAAGCAGAATTACTCATTCCTCCCTTCGTTATTATTTTTGGTTCCTGCCATACATAAGCTGTGTGTTGGCTTTATAAGAAAATATCTGGGGGCTGGTGCTGTGGTGCAGCAGGTTAAAGCCCTGGACTGAAGCGCCGGCATCCCATATGGGTGCCAGTTCTAGTCCCGGCAACTCCACTTCCAACCCAGCTCTCTGCTATGGCCTGGGATAGCAGTAGAAGATGGCCCAAGTCCTTGGGCTCCTGCACCCACGTGGGAGACCTGGAGGAAACTCCTGGCTCCTGGCTTCGGATTGGCGCAGCTCCAGCTATTGCAACCATCTGGAGAATGAACCAGCGGATGGAAGACCTCTCTCTCTGTCTCTACCCTTCTCTGTAACTCTGTTTTTCAAATAAATAGAATAAAATCTTAAAAAAAAATCTGAAGACTAAGCTTGAGCATAATTGTGAAATTGGAGTCAATTCTATATATCATGCAGTAGGTATATTTTCTGGTTTCCAAGGCACTTGTTGTCCCAAAAGTTAGATAGATAAATGAAGTACAGAATTTTGTCACACAGATCAGTCCCCTACTGCAAATAATGTAAGAGTCATAGGTGGACATGTTGACTCTTATGCTCTGCTGATGATATAAATTAAATGCCTCCAAAATGCAGCCATTCATTATTTCTAGAAATGGGGAATAGGTAAGGAACAAAATGAGTAGGGGTTTGTTTCAAAGAGATGATGAGAATTTGGCTGCAGCTTGAAGGTAGAAGATTAAGACAAGTTGAGGTGGAATGGTAATTCCATATGGGAAAGTTTACATAAAAGCTTGTAGCTATAAGAAATCAAGATACACTTGATCTAGTAGTACCAGTAGCCCATTCAGGCCTAATGAAAGGTTATATGATGCACAATGATAGGAGATGAGTTTTAAAAGGGACAGTGGAGCTAGTTAGTGAGTAGTATCGAAGAATTCGTCAGGTAGTCTGTGGAAACCAAGGATTGTTTGAAGTTGTCTTGTGATCTACCATAGATACACAACCACCAAAAACAGGAAAGTTTGTTTTTTAGATCTATTGGAAGTAACTTTAAAAAAAACTCAAGTGTATTTGGTATAAAATAGACTTAGCTTGGGGCCAGCGCCATGGCGCACTAGGTTAATCCTCCACCTGCGGTGCCGACATCCCATACGGGCGCTGGTTCTAGTCCTGGCTGCTCCACTTTCAATCCAGCTCTCTGCTGTGGCCTGGGAAGGCAGTGGAGGATGGCCCAACTCCTTGGGCCCTTGTACTCGCATGGGAGACCAGGAAGAAGCTCCTGACTCCTGGCTTCTGATCTGCGCAGCTCCGGCCATTGCTGCCATTTGGAGAGTGAACCAACAGATGGAAGACATTTCTCTCTGTCTCTCTCTATCACTGTCTGTAACTCTACCTGTCAAATAAATAAATAAAAATCTTTAAAAAAAAATAGACTCAGCTACCTGTTTGGCATTTGTAATAATTTCAGTAAATATGAGTATTGAAATCATCAGATGGGTAGTCACAGACCTGTATTTAAATATATACCCATATCCTCATATAACTTGGAATTGAAAGCTTAAGATTACCTTTGCCATCATGTATTGTACTTTTAGAGAACACAATAGAATGTTATGTTGACTCTACTCACATTTATTTGCTCCCTTAGATATTGAGAAACCAGGTATAAATGCAAAGAGACCTCACTTTATAATTTTTAAAATAATATATGCTTAATTATCTGCTCTGTGCATCTAAATAATCCTGGATTTATATGTTTTTCTTGTAAGTGGTAACTTGTTGAAAAATCTTTGTGTTTTAATATTTAAGTTGCACAGAGGCTTTGCCAGATGTTCTCCGATTACTGTTCATAGATAACAGTCAATGACTTTCCTCATCATGCTAATATAATACTCATTTTCATTTACATCGAGGAAGATAAATATGAACAGAAAACTTCTTGTTCTTTCCCCTATTTTGGTAGTGGTAACAGACAACGGTATTAACCATGTAATAATAAGAATTCCTCTAGATGTTATTTCTGATGTTATTCGGCCTTTATTTTGTGAGGGGCCCTGTGCTAAGTACTCACCTTTGTGTACTGAAACTCTTAACCCTCACATGTGTCAAGAGATAGCTTCTATCATTTCTTTCATTTTGCAGGTACTGGCTCTGGGATGTCTAGGAACTACCTAAAACTATTTATTTAGGAAGTGAAATATGGAGTTAGGACAAAGACCCAAGTCTGTCTGATGCAACCAAAGGTTTCATTTTCTTGATAAGAGAACTGTCTCAGCCCTTGTCTATTTATTTTGCTTTATTTTTATTTATTTTATTTTTATTTATTTTTTTTGACAGGCAGAGTGGATAGTGAGAGAGAGAGACAGAGAGAAAGGTCTTCCTTTGCCGTTGGTTCACCCTCCAATGGCTGCTGCAGCCGGCACATCGCACTGATCCAAAGCCAGGAGCCAGGTGCTTCTCCTGGTCTCCCATGCGGGTGCAGGGCCCAAACACTTGGGCCATCCTCCACTGCACTCCCGGGCCATAGCAGAGAGCTGGCCTGGAAGAGAGGCAACCGGGATAGAATCCGGCGCCCCAACCGGGACTAGAACCCAGTGTGCCGGCGCCGCAAGGCGGAGGATTAGCCTGTTAAGCCATGGTGCCGGCTATTTTGCTTTATTTTTAAAACATTCCTCCTCTCAACCAAAATACAAGAATTCTAGATTCTTTCAGTGTTTCTGGTAGGTTTTTGCAAGAGGATCCCATTATGGTCCTTCACAGTTTTTTTTTTAGCATTTGAGTCTTTGTTCAATACATTTAAATATGTTATAAAAACTATACATTACTTTGTCAATAGCTAGGGATATTATCATACATAGAATCAGAGAATCTCTCTTTATAGTATAATATTTTAAAATATTTTAGAAGATTAAAAATGTTTCATCTTAAATCACTAAATTCTTAACAAATCCTTCAGTCTTATAATTATATGTTGTTGATATTTCCTTCTGTATCAAAGTTTAACATTTTGCGACTTTGATAAACCATTTGGTAATAGGAAATCTTATGGACATTTGTGTCTTATCTTGTAATCAGTGATATTGTAAGAATAATCTATGTTGGAGAAGATGTGAAATTTTTCAGAAACCCTGAGAGAGTTTCTTTTTCTTTTTGTTTCTTTCATCTACCTAAAATGACCTTGCTACTTCTTTACATCAATAAAATTTAAAGAGACATGAAAATTATTTAAGAACTTGAAAACAATTTTCTAAAGTTCATCACATTTATTACATAGCTATTTTTTGTTTGTACAGTTATGTAACTCAAATATATACAAATAACAATCACAAAATACCTACATATTAAAAACAATGAAGTATTTTGACATAAACATGCTTTTTGTTTTTCAATTTCAGTAGTTCTAGTTTCAAATTAATTGCATCCACTTGGGGCCAGCGCTGTGGCGCAGTGGGCTAATGCCCTGGCCTGAAGCACCAGCATCCCATATGGACACCAGTTCGAGATCCAGCTGCTCCACTTCCAATCCAGCTCTCTACTGTGGCCTGGGATAGCAGTAGAGGATGGCCCAGGTCTTTGGGCCCCTGAACCCACGTGGGAGACCTGGGAGAGGCTCCTGGCTCCTGGCTTCAGATCAACGCAACACCAGCCGTTGTGGCCAATTGGGGAGTGAACCATAGGATGGAGGACCTCTCTCTCTCTCTCTCTCTCTCTGCCTTTCCTCTCTGTGTAACTCTTTCAAATAAATAAATAAATCTTTAAAAAAATTACACCCACTTTTAAAAATAGGTTTACTTATTTTGAGAGAGAGAAAGATAGAGATCTTTCATCTGCTGGTACACTCCCCGGATGGCAAATATGACCAGGGCTGGGCCAGGATACAGCCAGGAGCCAGGAGTTTCATCCTTGTCTACAATATGGTGGCAGAGGCCCAAACGTTTGGCACATGTTCTGTTGCTTTTCCTAGGCCATCAGCAGAAATGGATCAGAAGTGGAGCAGCCAGGATTCAAACCAACATCCATATGGGATGCTAGCCTTGCAGGCAGTGGCTGCACTGGCTCTGCCTCAGTGTCAGCTCCAACCTTTTCCACATTTTTTAAAATTTTCTCTTCAACTTCTGCTGATCATAAAATGTCTCATTTCACACCAAGCCCCATCACTGGTGAACCTCACTCATACAGAGCTGGGAGGCTCCACTACTGGAGTGGAGAGAAAGGATTATGAGCCCAGCAGAAGTGCTGGGTGGTATTGTCTAGGCTGTGGCACCTCTCTTTGTGGGCTTCTCTCTCTCTCTCTCTCCCTCCCTCTCTCTCTCTCTCTCTCTCTTATTGTATAGGAACTATTTCATTTGAACTATTGTGCTCATGCAAGTAAGAAGACAAAAAGGAGATAAAAATATACCTATTTTACTGGAATAATGTTTCTGATTACAAGTGAAATAAAGCATTTTTATCAATATAAAGGTAATATTGACTTATGCAACCTTTGTTGTGAATATTGACATTTTGCTTCACTTGCTATCAATAATAAATAAATTTTCTAACAAGAAATACATCTACTCTTAATAATACATTCAGTATGAGTTTACCAAACTGTGAGTGCCAAGCAATATCATAGATACTAGGTTCAAGAGAAGCATAAGATCTCCCTTAAGTTTCAGTTTTACCATTAACACAAAGAGTAAGTTTTTAAATAAAGAATAAAAGGTGAGGGGGGTATCTGCTTTACACTGGGAGGTTGAGGGAGGCCATTCTGAGGAAGGGGCTTTGAAGCTAAGAAAGAAAGAAAGGGGAAGGTTGAATTGTGAAGGCCAAGAAAGTAATTATAGATGATCCCATTGGTTCATAACACACTACTTCGAAAGGGATTGGTGTAAAACAACACTCAGTTATTACAGATTGTGAAAGTCACAAGATCAGGCACAGCTTTGTTGGCTCAGAAACTGTAGTTTTGCTGTGGTTCTGGCCTGTGGTTTCTGATGGCTTGACTGGAGCCACCAATGATTTCTACTTCATTATGTCCCTGACTGTTTTTTAATTCTTTCTGCTTCCATGTAGACCGGATTCGATGATTTGCTTCTCAGGATTAGAATATGACAAAATGCTATGATACAGTTTCTGTGAGTAGTAGAAAGGACTGAGTGTGTTGTCTTCTTCACACTGAGAGAAGTCAGTTGCCACCTTGGGAGCAGTGCTGTGGAGAGCACCATATGGTAGGCCTCTCTGGACACAACACTCGAAGACTGACACCATCGGGTACCCTACTCTGCCTACTTGTCGTTGGAATGAACAGTATGGTTCAGAAAGCCTGGGGTCAGGAAAGAGCTCCGAGTGTTCTTGAACTGTCAGAAGGCCATTGTAACTGAACGGATGGGGATATGTAATGAGGTTGGAGCTTTACTTTTAAGCCAAATAATTTAGAGCTGTGTAGGTCATGGTAGGAAGTTGGAGGTGCTAATGTGAGCAAGACTTTTCAAAGACCTTTTAATGAAAGGTATGAGGTTTTTTTAACATATGTGAAAGAAATGTTGAACATATCCAAACTCGTACTTTCTATGAACTAGGGTAGCAATGTCACCCTGACTCCTCGCACATACATACATCCAGCGATGAGGGAACCATGAATTATGCATGTAACATTTCTCAGCTTCTCACAGTTTTCACTGGAGCCTGCATTTCAACACTGATTGCAAACGATCCATGAATCCATCCAAAGCCAGAAATGCTGAACAAAAGCTGCTGTTGCCTGGGACAACCCTAGCCCTTAAGCATGTTAGGACATAAATTGTGTTTCTAGGAAATTTTACAGAGGATTAAAAAAAAAAAAAAAAAACTTGTCCTTGCAAACCAAATGTTTCACATAATTTGAAGTGTCTTGTCATTTCTCCAAGAATGTTGTTTGTAGCACCACTACAGAGATGAATTTTAATGTGTGATTGTAGCACGTGTTCCCTGAGATACTTGGTGCTGCAATTTATGGTATTGTTCTTTGTACAGTCAATTCTTTTTAACTTGGAGGTCGTTTCTTAGGAAATTGTTCTGTTTCTTTGAAGTTGGTGATGGAATTTAATAAACCTTTACCATGTAGATGGATGATTAAGGCTAGAGATTTGCTAGACGTAGACATAAACTGGGGAGAAAATGAAATAAAATGAAAGCATATTAGTCTATGAGGAAGCAAAATTAAAATCATCAATATCTTGCATAACAAATATTTTAGAACTCATTCTAGCTTTACTCTTTTGGGGAAGCTATGTTTTTTAATCCTATCACCTAAGTTACAATAATATTTTATTAAGCAAAGCAGTTGACAATTTGATATTTCTTAACTATCTGTGTATACATCCATCTACCTATGAGAAAGATGAGAGTAGGATTATGATATTATCATGTGCACAGATAAAGTTATAACATGTTTACAATTGGGAATATTAATTTGTTTTAGATCCTGGATCTTTATTTTCTTCAATATTGGTGTTTCAGACGTTAATTAGTTATTTTTATGTGTCTTAGCAACCCATTAACAAAGAGCTAATTGAAGAATAAGAAATATGTATCAAGTTATCCCCCTAAACCCCCTTTTTCTGTAATTGTTTCTCCTTTAAAGAGCACATTATCTTTCTCACAGATGGCTGAAGTGATGTATTGTGGGAAATTAAACATACTTGGCTTTTTTCCTGAATTTTCTATTTAGCAACTAAGGCCGCTCACCCCAGAAGTATTATTTAACTCTTCCCCAGGCACCCCCTTAATCAACAGCAGTAGGATTCACAGTTGGGAAACTTTTTTTTTTTTGGATGTCCTCAAATAATATTTTACTTTCTTTCATTTCTGGTTTAAATATTTGTGACATAATAAGAAAACCAGCCATAAAGAATATTCATTTTGCAACTAGGAATCAAATTCAAACCCAGTTTTCTTCAAGTAATGTAAACATTCCATGCAGTCAAGTATGTGGAGAAATCTCCCTGGACATGTATGCATTAATTGATACCCTTTTTGTTAATTTGAAAATCAGAGTTACACAGAGAGAGAATCCACTGATTCACTCCCCAATTGGCTGCAAGAGCCAGAGCTGTGCTGATGCAAAGCCAGGAGCCAGGAGCTTCCTCCAGGTTTCCCACGCAGGTGCAGGGCCCCAAGGACGTGGGCCATCTTCTGCTGCTTTCCCAGGCCATAGCAGAGAGCTGGGTGGGAAGTGGAGCAGCCGGGACTCGAACTGGTGCCCAAATGGGATGCCAGCACTGCAGGCGGGGGTTTTGCCCGTTATGCTGCTGACCCTGATACCCTCTTTCATGAGCACTGTCTAGCATGGTGTCTCCACAATTTAAATGACCAGATCTCTTGATCTGTTAGTTAGCTAGTTCAACTACTAGAAATTAATTGCAATACAAGGGGGAAGAGATTCAGTCACAAAGATAAATATAAGGGTATCATTTCAGTGTTGTTTCTGTAAATGAAAAATAAACTCTATGTTCATGTAGAATTGATAACATTTATTATAATACTAATTGTAATACTAATAACTTATTAGTGTTGAGCTTTTATTAAGTGTCAGCAATATAATAAGTGCTTTATATTTGTTATGTCACTTCATTTTCTCCACATCCTAATAATATAGGTAGTGTAATTTCCCCATTTTTCAAAGAAGCTTGCTGAGCTGTGGAGATGTAAAATACTAGCTCAAGGTTGCATAACCAGTGAGTGGCACATTTGAACACATAGTATGAATTCATATTATGAAGTTGTTAAAAAATAGGCTTGACATTTATGTACTAGCATAAGTGATAATAAAGGATGAAAAGCAGATCATTGAACAATGTGTTGAGTATCATCACTTTTTTGTCATAGATTTTTCTTGCACGTGGGTTATAAACAAAAAGATATCCAGTCTCACATTGGTTGTGGAGCATTCATCTATTTGTGCATTTTATCACGTATGTTTACTGATGGCAGCTGATCACCATGCCTGACTGGCTCCCTCCAGTATTGTACAAAGAAGGGGTAGAATTTGACATCCAGAAAGAAGCGGGGATGGAATGCAGGGTAAGAGGCAGTGTTTACAATGCCGACTTCCCAGCAATACCTCTTCTGTCAGGTTTGCCTTCCTCCTGTCTTTGACCTGCGTCTCTTAGAAACAGTATTCTTTTTTTGTTCTTTCAGAAGCTGTTGTTACTCCTGGGACTTCCCAGGTTGCTCCCTTATGGACTTGTTTCTCAAGTTCATGGGCATGTTTTCATTTTCATTGGCTAGTTTATTTTTTATCCAGGCTTTCATTTACCACTGTGAATTTTTAATTTTTTTATTATAGATGTACTAATGAAGACATGCAAAATATCATGCTTGTCTGAATTTCATTGCTGATTCGCTCATCACAGCTAGCTGGGAGGAAGTAAATATGAGTCCAGACAGGGCATCGTGATGTTTATGAATGCTGTATGATGTTTATATGTCTCATTATTAGTTGGTTGACTGGCACCTACCAGTCTGAGACTAGTAATTTCAACATTATTTCTGTCATTGCTCCTACTCTATTGGACAAGAATATTTTTTTCTTAGGTTTTATTTGTAAGTAATTTATAATGAGAAAATAAGAAATAATTTTACCAACATTTTAATACAAAACTGCCTCATAATATTGAAAGCATTATCTGAGACTATGCTCACATTCATGCACACACAGAGATGCACTGCATACTCACACGTGAGTGTGGACACACACGTTCCTTTGATTCCTATCTCTCAAGTCATTTTCCTGTTACCCTGAACATTGGTTGGGGGTGATGTGAACAGACTGTGGGTGTGCCAGTAGTATTTAGAGTCCACTAAATCTTACTTGAATACATGAGAACTTCAGTTCCTAGTAACACAAGTAGTTCTTATTCATCATATTCCCCAATTAATTCTGGGAACTTGGAACACCATTATTTCTATTTCTTAATATACTGGTTCTTTTTTTTTTTTTTTTTGGAGGGCGGGAGCTATTGAATGTGAAATGTTGATTTATTCACTAAAACAAAAATGGAAGAGGCAGCAATAGTTTAAAAAAAAAAAAGGAATACAACTCCAAAATTCCAAAATCAATATCCAACACAGACTCTGTGGACAAATGGGAGATAGCTGGGTTTCAGGCTTCTGGGTCATTTTTTCTCTTTCTCAACTTTGGGTATAAATTGTCCTGTTATCAAAAGGGGAAAAAATAGTGTGTCCAGGCTAGAAAGAAAGATGCTTCACATTCTCCCAATAAATTATTAACCAGAAAGATAAATTAATGTGTTTTTCAGGCCCAACTGTAACAGTTATAAATTATGCTGAGTCCTGAAGAACAGCACAATAATCCAGTTCTTAGATTTTGAAAATTATCCATGAGCATATTTCTCAACATTTCAAGACAGATTTGCTGTTGCCTTTCAGATAGTATATATTCATTTCTTTAAAACAATATGCCATATTATGTGCTTCACTTCTAAAACCTGCATTTTGAATTTCCTTGAAAAACATTCTTGGTAAAAAGCACTTTCTTTGGGGCTGGCACTGTAGCACAGTAGGTTAGTCTTCTGCCAATGGTATAGTCATCCCCTATGAACACTGGTTCTAGTCTCAGCTGCTCCTCTTCCAATCCTGCTCTCTGCTATGGCCTGAGAAAGCAGTAGAAGATGGCCCAAGTGCTTGGGCTCCTGCACTCACATGGGAGACCCAGAAGAAGCTCCTGGCTCCTGGCTTCGGATCAGCTCAGCTCAGGCCAGTGTGGCCATCTGGGGAAAGAACCAGCAGGTGGAAGACCTCTCTCTCTCTCCCTCCCTCCCTCCCTCACACTGTCTCTAACTCTGCCTCTCAAATAAATAAATACGATTAAAAAAAATGATTTTATTTATAGAAAGCACTTTGTTAAAGTTTGTTTAGAGGGGCCCGCACTATGCGTAACAGGTGAAGCCACTACCTGCTGCACCCGCATCCAATATGGACACTGGTTCAAGTCCCGGCTGTTCCATTTCCCATCCCTCTTCCTCTTAATACACCTGGGAAAGCAGTGGAAGACAGCCCAAGTACTTGGGCCCCTCTACCTATGTGAGGGACCTGGAGGAAGCTCCTGGCTACTGGCTTTGGGTAAGCCCAGCTCATGCCATTGCAGCCATTTGAAGAAGTGAACCAGCAGGTGGAAGATCTTGCTCTCTCTCTGTCTCTCTCCCTGTAACTCTGCCTTTCATATAAATAAATCTTTAAAAAAATGCTTGATTAGAAAAAGAGAAATTTCTTTTGATTTATACTAAAGGGCATTTTCAGAGATGGTAGGCTCTCCTAGACTCATCTGTGTTTTCCCTGTTTTCAGAGCATTTGGTTGCAGCCTTTCTGTGCTGCACTGTGTGCTACCTGCTACTGGGAAAGAGTGTTTCCTCTTCACTTTAGTTGTGGTCAGTTGAGAAAAAATGTGAAATAATAATTATACTGTAAATTGATAAGGACAATACTATTTTGACCCTAATGCTTGGGGAATAGGTACCAAATTGAATATATTTGCTGGGATGTAGCCAAAGAGGTAGCATCTGATGTGTATCATGATGAATAATCCAGAACTGTCTACATAGAAGAGCTGTGCCACTCTCACTTCCTCAGTCCACGCTCTTCAACTCTTTTCACTTTGTTACTTATGAGTGATGACTCATCATTCATGTATCACCACTACCAGTACATCTCTCAGAGAGGCTTCTCTGGCTTTGCAAAATGGACTAAATTTCTATTTGGAGAAAAATTATTAAAGATATATGTTCCCTTCTTTTTACTCTTCTCAGTTTGCAATTACATGGATGTTCATGTGATTATTTTATCGATGTCTTGCACAATGCACTGTGAGCTCCCTGAAAGGAGAGGTTTGCTTCTACATCTCCAGCTTTTGAAAGAGACCCTGGCATACAATAAACATTTAGGGAATATTACTCAAATGAGTGACCACATGAAATTTGCTAAGGTTCTATCCATTCTTCAACTGGTTTAATATCTACCCGATTGCTGGTGAGGAGTAAAGTATAAGGTATTTAAAAATATGATTGCATTGTTAAGCATAAAATACTCTTTTCATTACTATTTACAAGTATTAGCTCTATATCCAATCTCATTTTACCCATCTTTTAACATCCACTAGTTTGAAGAATGTATCTCTTTTCATATCTCCTTAGGTGGAGAAGTTTAGGATCACTTGCCCTCTTAGTTATGCTTTCTATCCTTAAGTTTCTTTATTGTATTTTCAATAATCCTACTTCTTTATTATCATTGGCATGCACAGCCGTATATGATAGCTGAGGGAAGTAGTACTAGAATTTCCTGTAAGTATAAAAGTCCTCATTATTATTTCTCCATTTTTCTTTCAAACCTACAAAACATGTAATTTGTTCTCACACATATATTGGAGATGGATTAGCAGTATTCTTTATTATTCCTGATCATTTTCAAGTTTATTATCTCTAAGTTTCTTTAATAAATACTAATTGGATATCTACCATAGGTGAGAAAATGGTTAGTACACGTAGTGGTTTATATCGTATTTGGTAAAATCACAGGTTAAAGCATCTTACATTCTTTAACTAGGACTATCCACTCTTTTCATCTAACACAGTAGAGAATCGTTTTTCTTATAAATGTATAATGAATCAGTTTATGCCATTGATAGCACTGTATTTCCCTTCCAGTGTTACCAGCAATTCAGACACCATTATGTACACTTACTCTTTATCTCCTTTCAACCTCTTTTTTTGTTTGTTTGTTTGCCTTTTTCTTGCAATAAGAAAGACAGTTTTCAGTTCAGACATTTCTAACTGTCCTCATTTACATTTCAGAACCAGAATGTTCTCCTGCCTTCACACATTCAGGCATTTTTTTTTACCAGGCTGACAGTTTTTAATTTGATCTTGTTTTGCAGGTCATGAATTCAATTTCTAAATGCTTTGCCATTTTTCGTTTTCTCAAATAGAATAATGTTCCATCCATCAGTTGTTATCTCCTTATCGTCAGGATTTTTTTTTTCATTTCCCCTAAGCCAAGGTCACTGTTTATAAAATCTGCTTTTACTAATTAAATCTGACATCATTTGATATTATCAGTTCTTCTTAAATAGCATATAAATTCATCTCCAAGTGAATTCATCCTGGTGAGTTGAAAGATATTGGAGATTATATTTATGATAATAAACAAACCATGTGCATTATTTTTCATAAAAATTTTAAAAAGAAGTTATTCAAACACTGTATCTGTTTAGTGAGCTGGTTGAGTGTATTCTGTCACTCACCAGAAAGAATAAGACTCATCACCGTTGAAAGTGGTGTGGGCAAATTTTATTAATTATGTATCTCTTTAGACTGGAAAGTGCTGAATACAGCTTCTTTGGAACAACCTCTGCTTTGTTACTCTGAATACTGAATTTTAAATGGAAGTAAAGAGTAGCATAAAAGCATGCAGATTAAGCCAGCATAAATTTTATTGAAAGACCTAACCTCACTTTCCAAAACAAATGAATCAGTCAGTATTGATGAAAATAGGTACAATGAGTAAATATTTTCACCAAGTGAGAAAAACCTGGACATCCTTCCCAAGGTAGCAGAGAGGCTCATCAAGGATTGGGACCCTTTTTCTTCTAGGCATTTATGTGTGGAAAAATTAAAAATGCAAATAACAAGGATGTCCTTGGCTGTGTAAATGTTCCATCAGAAATAATGAATTAAAAGTTACCAACGAACAATTATGATATTAATAATAAAGGAATATGTCTCCATTTTTTATATTTTAGAGGGAGAGTCTAGTACTATTTATTAGAACCAGTGGCCAAATCTAGTAGATGTTGAGTAGTCCTTAATAGAATATATATTGGATTATGCCCTTGTCTTTTTTGAACAAATCCCAATTTTATATTCATAAAGGCTTGTAATTAGGCAACAATCCTATTGTTCCTTGAAGCCTCATAATTTACTTAAAGTTGTAGCTGTGTCCTATGTTTCAGTGTACTCAAAAATGAGCCCACTGGCCTGTCATTCTTGGAAACCAATTTTGGATGGATGTCAGTACATTTGGTTTGAAAACAGAAATATGGTTTTAACTCCAAACCAACTGTGCTTTGTTATTCTTTAAGACCTATTTTGTGGAGCTCATGGTTTTGTTTGCCAGTGTAAGCTAAGAGCTATTTCATATTTTCTATCTCTGGACATAGGTAAGGATGTTCCAGTAAGAATCTATATGTGCAATTTGAGAGCAAAAATTTAACAATATATCCTTGGTGGGGTCTCTCCTGTGCCTTGATTAGATAGCTAGAAGGAGATTTAAACTGAAGTTGGAAAGAAAAGATAGGGATGGCTAATAGTCCAAGAGGATATGGTTGAGTCACAAGGCCTAATTGCTCTGGTTATGATACTTACTTGCTCTTTGACCTTAAGAAAAATACTAAATATTTTGGATTTCCTATTTCTTCATCTCATGTGAAAGGTCATGAATTTTCTCATGTTGTCTACATATGGGTTGTTATAAGAATCAAATGAACTGGAAGATTTTGAAGTTTCTTCTTTAGAACTGATTAAAATTATTGTAGCATAGAGATTAGGAGAAAGGGTCTTAACATATTGTTCTACAATTCTATAATGGTCCCTGACTTAAGGCATGCATGGAATCTAATGCCTCATCTTATTCCTTATTGAACTGTAACTTTTTTAAAAAAAAGATTTATCTATTTGAAAGTCAGAGTTACACATAGAGAGGAGAGGAATAAAGAGAGAGAGAGAGAGAAAGTTCTTCCATCTGATGGCTCACTCCCCAGTTGGCTGCAACGGCTGGAGCTGCGCCAATCCAAAGCCAGGAGTCAGGAGCTTCTTCTGGATTCCACATGTGGGTGCAGGGGCCCAAGGACTTGGACCATCCTGTACTGCTTTCCCAGGCCAAAGCAGAGAGCTGGATCGGAAGTGGAGAAGCTAGGTCTCAAACCGGCGCCCATATGGGATGCTGGTGCCTCAGGCCAGGGCATTAACCCGCTGCACCACAGCGCCAGCCCCTTTGAACTGTAACTTTTAGAAAGCCTTAGATGTTGCATCTATAAAATGGGGTTCTCATAATATGTTTTCCTGAAAAATGTTGAGCAGGTTAAGTGGTAAGGAAAGAGAGTTACTTAGCAAATGGTAGGGCATAGAAGTAAATGCACAGAAATAGTTTCCACTGCTATTATTCCTCTTGCTGTTAAATTTATTAGAAGATTTCACCTTACTCACTCCTACACTCATTCTTTTTCCTCATTTGCTGAATGCCTTGCCCCAAGGATTGCAATTTCATAACCAGCAGAGGCAAGTATGAAACACTGGAGTATTTAGGGTTCAAGACCTGCTAGACCTTTCTCATGTCAGTCAGTGGGAAAGAGTGGGAGTGAAAAAACACTGCTGTTCACAAGGATCCCTAAACACAACCTGTGAGCAAATCCCACTCCCTCAGTGGCTGCTCTTTTGTAAATAAAGTTTCATTGGAGCACAGCCGTTTCCATTTCTTTCCATCTTGTCCACGGCTATCTTTATGTTATTACTGCACAGTAGTTGTAGTCTTTGTCTCACAAGACTGAAAGCATTAGCTCTCTGGCCTTCCACAGAAAAAGTCTGTGAATCTCTAAAGTTACCAAGATATTGCACTATTGGGTAGGTCACAGAAGCAGACATCATGAAATGGCTATCAGGTAAAGTCACAAACACTGAAGTAATCCATCAGAAAACAAAAAACTTCCACTAGCACATGACTGATCTTACAAGCCTGGCTCTGGGTACACAGGTGGCTAAAAGGGCTGTGAGTAGCTGAAGGGAAAGGACACTCAAGATACTTATGAGCTGGTGGTTGTCTATCAGCCATGATCATCTATGACGCCTCTCTGAAAATGAGTCCAAAGTGGAGTGTGTGAAGATCTGACAGTGGATGCAGGAACTGTCAAGGATATCTGTTCACAGAGAGACATTTTATAAAGCTTAGTTACACTTGGCCCTTTAGATGGTCTCTGTGATGATATATATTCAGTATTTCCTAAGTGAGACGTTGTTTTTCTTTTATTTTTTCCTTTCATAATGAATAGAGTTGACCAGCTAAGGTTTCTCTACTCTTGGCTTAAAGTAATAATCACTGTGTTTTTTCTCACTTGTTCCAATTTTACGAGATGTATTCTTTCTATCATTAAGAGCCCAGCATAATAGTGTCCCAATGACAACACAAATATTTTTGAACGAGCACAGATAGTGATAATGTTTAAAGTGGATCAAGGCTTGATTGCAGAGGTTACCCAAAATACTCATTATCAATTGATGTGTGAAACAACAGTTACTGGGGGCTGGTGCTGTGGCATAGTGGGCTAAGCCCCTGCCTGTGGCGCTGACATCCCATATGGGAGCCAGTTCATGTCCCAGCTGCTCCTCTTGTAATCCATTTCTCTACTATGGCCTGGGAAAGCAGTAAAAGACAGTTCTAGTGTTTGGGCCCCTGCACCCACATGGGAACCCCAAAAATCTCCTGGCCCCTGGCTTCAGATCAGTCCAGCTCTGGCCATTGTGGCCATCTGGGGAGTGAACCAGTGGCTAGAAGACCTTTCTCTCTGTCTCTCCCTCTCTCTGTCTATAACTCTACCTCTCAAATAAATAAATACAATATTATAAAAGAGAAATAACAGTTATTGAATATAATGGAGGTTAAAAGGCTGTAATAAATAAGTGTATGTTTTTCAGAATTTAAAAACATTTTTTGAAGGGCACCTGTGTAAGAATTTTGCTAGTTTTCAGGTGGCTGGAAGAGTGTTGAATGCAAGCTAATAAGCTATAATGCATATAAAAGATAAAATGGATACTTAACACAATTGCAGCATTAGGTCAGATGCAGGAGAAGGTCTACCTGGCTGTGGGCTGAGCGATAAGGGTAGATGTTGGGGACATGTCTTTGAAGCCATCTAATCTAATTTTCATAGTCCCTCAGAAGCTTTCTACCTGGAGGATTTCGCATTGAAAAGAGTGAGCCACTGACAACATTAGGTATAGATTTCTCTTCGCCTTTCTCAAACTGATTTATTTAACTGTACATTTCACTTCTCTAATTTTTTAAAGAACATTTATTTATTTATTTGAAAGGAAGGGTTGGGGCTGGCACCATGGCGTAGTGGGTAAATCCACTGCCTGCTGTGCCGGCATCCCACATGGGTGTTGGTTCTAGTCCCAGCTGCTCCACATCTGATCCAGCTCTCTGCTATGGCCTGGGAAAGCAATAGAAGATGGCCCAAGTCCTTAGGCACCTACATCTGTGTGGGAGACCCGGAAGAAACTCCTGGTTCCTGGCTTCAGATCGACACAGCTCCAGTCGTTGCAGCCAATTGCAGCTAATTAGGGAGTAAACCAGCAGATGGAAGACTTCTCTCTCTCTCTCTCTCTGCCTCTCCCTCTCTCTGTGTGTACCTCTGGCTTTCAAATAAATAAATAAATCTTTAAAAAAATTTATGACCATTCTTTAATAAAAAATGCAGGGTTAGAGAGAGATCTTCCATCCACTGGGTCACTCTCCAGATGGCCACAATGGCCCGAGCTGAGCCGATCTGAAGCCAGGAGCCAGGAACTTCTGGGTCTCCCACACAAGTGCGTGGGCTCAAGGACTTGGGCCATCTTCTACTGCTTTCCCAGGCCATAGCAGAGAGCTGGATCAGAAGAGGAGCAACCGGGACTTGAACCGGTGCCCATAAGGGATGCTGGCACTGCAGATGGCATCTTTATCCACTATGCTGGTCCCCACTTCTGTAATTTGGGGACATATCTTTTAGTTCCTATCTCTAATCCTGTGTTACTTCTGAAATTCTGATTCTTTCTGAAGCTTTCCATTTCTGTCTCGTTGGATGGGGCATGAAAGAAGTTGCTGTATTTTCGTTTAATTTATTTCACTTAAATTGTATTAGCAAAACTCCAACCATGGTGTTTTAAATTAGAGTAGATGGACTGAATTTGTCCGTTTGCTCCTTTGTTTATATCAGGAATTGATTTCAGGTTTGTATCAGGGATTGTCACAAATGCCCATATCTAGATACCCCCCCCTCCAAGTTTGTTAAGTTTATAGAGCGAATTCTGGGGTTCAAAGAGGAGAAGACAGTGTTTAAATAGCCTCATCTGTCCATTATCACCAAATAACATGCCATAGCATGATGGGAGAGGGATGCCAAGAACAAGACCTGCAGGAGCAATTGTGAAGTCACTCTCCTCCCACCTCGGAATCAAAGGGCACTTTGAGATCGTCTTTGAGCGGCAGTCTGGGCTGGTGTCCAATACTGTCAACCCGTAGTCAGACACAGCTGCAGAGTCTCCTAAAAAAGACTCTGTGCCAACATATTTTTAAGAAAATAAAACAAATAGGATGATATCCATTTATGGATATGCATATTTTTTGAAACAATTCAGTGAGAAAGTCTAGCTGTGAAGGCTTTAGGCTGTTTGACCCCAGGAAGACGTGTGAGCAGGCTGAGTTCCCATGTGACAATCAGAGACAAGTCTGTTGACTACAATTTTTATTATACCATGGTCACCAGAAGCTGTCAGACAGTGGGAGACAACATAGAAGAGGAAGATAAAGGACTAATTCTGAAATGAGTTTGAGTAAATCTCTAGAATCAACTGGGTTGGAAAGGGAATAAAGTTTCCCTTCAACTTGACCTTCCTTGTAGACCCCTTGTTGCAGGCACCTTTGCCTCATTTTGTTAGATGAAATAATATTGGGAGTGGAAAGGCCAAGAAACTGGTCCCCCCTCAAACATCCAGAATGAGGCAAAGTCCAGTTCTGAGCCTTGATTTGTCTGTTTCTGCAGACCACCTATCTCTATTAGACCATTTGATGCTGCAGTGTGGGAGAAAGGGAGAGAAGCTGGAATCCGGCTGCTGCTTGAGAATGAGTTTCAGCTTTCCTCATAGCAACAAATGAGTCTAGGCAAGTAACGTATCCCTGATATACTTCACCTTCCTGATTTGTAAAATGGGAGCAGTAATCAATCATTGTGTTTGCTTAGGCTTGCATTAGTCTGCATATATGAATAATCTTATACATATTACTAAGTGGGTGCTGTTGCCATTACAGTCTATTTTCTTCTTAATTGTAACTTTCCTTTCTTGACAAATACTTAAAAAGATATTTGTTTCCACAGATTTCTGAATAATCAAAATATTCAGACTTGCCTTGGCTTATGGGGATAGTTGCATGCACACATTTTTTATAAATACATGTGTGTTTCTATCAATTTATAAAATCAAGAATTAATTTTAGAAATAGTCACTCCACTTAGACTAAGCTCCATTTTCTTTTCCCAAATTAAAGCAAAATCTACATGAGAATGGCTTCCAGTGTTTGAAGAAATGAAACTATTCAGAAGTTTACATAGGGAAGCAATTTGCTTGGATTGAATAAGGAAATACATAAGTATGTAAAACCCTTTCTCTGTAAATGCTGCTTTTAATTAGGAATGGAGCTCGGAAAGAAATCCTAGTTATTATATCCACAAACTGAACTGAGGCGTCTATTTTAATTGGAACAGAAAGAACTAAAATGCAGAAGACTTATCAAGGAAATTTAAACTAAAAAAAGCCCTGGTTCATAGAAAACAATATTTTATGGCCCTTTTCTTTACCCCAGTGCCAGGACTGACATAATCCCCTTGTCAGAGGAGACCGATAGCAGACGTTGGGGATTCTGTGGAGCGTTGAGGTCATCCTTTCCACATCAGATCACTCTCTCCTGTGACTGATCGTGAAGAAAATCAACATTCCTCTATTTCCTTAGCTGCGACATATACAAATGTATTTTGCCCCTCTTTCTCAGTCCTGTTTTCTATTCTTGCTGTTCTCACTGGTTTTATTTGTAGCCTTTTCTCTAGCAGGCCTTTCATTCTTTTCAGACACTTGTCTCACTTTTACACCTAAACCCGACAAGCTTTGCCTTCTTGTCATCTTTTTCCTTCCTTTGGCCCTTTTCTAGGGGGAAGGGACCCATTTCCATCATACTGTCTGCAGCACTGGACTTGGGTCAATGATACTCTGCAGAGGGCTATGCCAAGGATGACTTCCCCTTCAGCTCATGGGAGCCTTGGCAGAGCTGAGAGCACTACCTTTCCTCCACACAGGCACCTCCAGTGCCATAGCATATGGCCAGAATGGAGTAATGGTCTTCCTACAGATGGAAGAGAATGGTCCCATAACTGTTAAATCTACTGTCTAGTCACATATCACTGGGGCCCATCAGGAATTAAATGACTGTTTCCCAATATACTCCAAGTTGTTGTGGAATTAAATGAGGTGTAGACATAAGAATGGCAGCAGTGGTGATGTGGTGGTGGGAATACAGTAGCAGTGGTGAAGCAGCAGTAGGCTACTGTAAAGTCAATACTGAGTTTTTATTGAATACCTACTACATGCTAGGCTCTATTCTAACTACCTCTTTAAAAGACTTACACAGAGAAGGATGGATAGACAGAGAGATCTTGCATCCATTGGTTCACTTCCTAAATGGCTAAATGGCAAGGGCTCTGCGAGGTTGAAGCCAGGAGCCCACAAGCCTCCGCTGGGTCTCTGAGCCAGGTGCAGGGGCTCAAATACTTGGGCCATCTTCTGCTGCTTTCCCAGGTGCATTATCAGGGAGCTAGATTGAACGTGGAGCAGCTGACATGAACCAGTACCCATGTGGATGCCAGTGTTGCAGGCTGGGACTTTACCCATTGTACTACAATGCCAGCTCCTCTAAGTGTCTTATGTGTAGCTTCTCCTTGAAACCTTGTAAGTATCTGATAGAAATAACTATGAATGCAAATTGAGTATTCCTTATTCAAATTGTTTGGAACCGGAAGTGTTCCACATTGCAGATGTGTTTGAATTTGAGAATATTTGACAATCCGTAATGAGATGTCTTGAGGGAGAGTCCCAGACCTCAGCACGAAATTCATCTAGGTTTCAGATATGCATTATCCACATGGCTTGAAGGTACTATTGCATAATATTTTTAATGCACCTATATTTTGACTGTGACCCACCACATGAGGTCAGGTGTAGAATTTTCCACCTGTGACATGTGGTCACTCAAAAAGTTCTGGATGCTGAAGCATTTCAGATTTCAAATTTTGAGATTAGGTATGCTCAATCTTTATTTATACTTGGCAAAGAAACCGGGACCAAGAGAAGTGAAATAATTTGCCTAAGATTACAGAGGTGGCATGTATTAGGACAGGAATTTAAAATTAAACTTCTTTTATTCCAAAAGTGAAGCTGTTTTCTATGATTCATAGTATCTTCATCGTATTACATATATTTGCCCAAATGATAAGAAAATTCTGAAGAATTGAGATTCTTATCACTAGATCTTTCATTCCAGAGTCCTCCTTTTTAAACACCATATGATGTGGTCTTTATTAATATGAACAGGTTCTAGTATCACATGAGGATATCACATACTGGAGAGGAAGGAGGCAAAATCTATATCTAGTGAGTGTCACACATTTGGAGGCCATATGTCTCCAGTATTTCTGAGAAAGATGGCATTTACTCAGCCAACCCTGCCGTCACTAACCTACCTGGGTATAACTTCACAGTTCTTAGTTGTTTCTCTACATTTTCACTAAGCAAATTTCTGATTTTTACTTAAATGAATCCCTCTCTTGGGAAAGAATGTGCTGACCAGCTATTTTGAATATTGGTCCCTGTAGACATTATATTTTCCATTATTCATTATTTAATTGACTTGCTGATACCAATTAATTATGAGTTTAGGGTAGCTTTAGATGTTTGTTTTTTCCCTCCTCTAGGAATTAATCATTTCCAGATATATTGATAATTGAAAACACAGATGTTTAGAAGCATTGTAGATAGTGAAATAGTTCTTGATATTACATGTGTTGCTTTACAGTTATCACCTGGCAGTTTATTAAATGCTCTTACATATAGAACGTTTATTTGGATAGTCTGTTATTACCTGTCTCGTGTTAGACTGTTAGCAGCACGTGAGTAGCATTATGTTTCCCTTTATTCACCAAGGAACTCCCAGTGGCCAGCACTGAACGTGATACATGGTAGGTTCTACATAAATATTCTCTGAATAAGTGAAAGCTCTTGTCTGATCCTCACTACCAGTATTTGATTGAAGGACAGAAGGTGACATTATTTCTATTTCACAGATGAGCCAACTAGAGCAGATGCAAGTTAAGTAATTTGGTCGTGACATAAGATAATTGGTCATTTACTAATTGCATGATATTTACGTTCTTATTTATCTTTTATACTATAATAAACGAACATGAATAGCTCATGGGCCCTTGTGCTGAGGCAACTTCTAAGAGTCATCTTTACAAAAGAAAAATATAAAGTTGCAAATAGAAAATCAAGTACAAAGTCTGGGAAAATACAAACAAGTAAGAAGCCCTGAACCTGAACCTTCGTTTAGTTCATTTTTATCTACTTCTGATTGTGCAAACTTTTCTTATGTTCTAAAGATTTATTTTCTTTTGTTTGTTTGTTTGGAAGGCAGAGCAACAGAAGGAGCAAGAGAAAGGGAAAGAGATCTATCCACCATTTCACCCCCTTGATAGCTGCTCTGGACAGTACTGGTCCAGGCCAAAGCCAGAGGTCAGAATTCCATGCTGGTCTCCCGCATGGGTGGCATGGGCCCATGTACATGGGCCATCATCCACTATCTTACCAGGACCATTAGTAGGAAGCCGGATTGAAGGTGGAGCAGCATGGACTCCAACCAGCCTTCTACTGTGGGATGCTGTCATTGCCAGCTGCAATTTTACTTGCTGAGCTACAACACTAGTCACTCTCATTTGTGCTAATAATCATTCATTCAGACCTCTCCAGACTCTGAGAGAAATGTTTATTTTTTAATAGAATTCTTGCCTAAGTTACCTTCTTGGGGTCATGGCAGATTATTTTGTCCTGATTCACCTCCTTAAGACAGAGCATTGGATGCAGAATAATCAAGCCAAGGTTCTCTGTGACTGAGACCTCTCCTGTGATTTCACTGAATAAATTTAATGGTGAATCTGACTTAGTTGCATAGCAGTTGGGGAAAGATATTAGGAAGAGAGCCTTGAGGTGGTTACAATTGTGTCAGTGGAGGTCCTGGCAGAGTAGAGCAGGAAGCATATGTAAAGAACTGAGGAGCAGAGAGAAAGTTAATGCTATAAACTGTGGGTTACCTAGAAACGAATAATGTGAAATGAGACTGGAAGCTGGGTTTTGTTTTCAGTATGGACAGTCTTACAGATGGACTAGAATGTTTACACTTTAGGTAGGAATTATAAATTTTTGAGTTAGGAGACGCTATGATAAAAACTCTATCTCAAGAGTACAAACTTCATAATATTGCTAAGATACAATATATTAGCTCTACATCTTAATTATGGATACAAAGAGGGAGAATATCTTGAAAAATCAAAAATGCTATCTTTATTGTTCCACTGAGGGTAATCACACCTGTATCAGCTGCCACACAGTTTGTCCCTTTTTGCTGACAAAGCTGTTGATGTGCCACCTGTTCTGTCTCATCTAAAACTCTTCCCCAGGCTCCTGAAACTTCCTTTGCCCATCTTCTGTGAGGCTCTGAAAGTTCAGTCTCATATCATTATCTTATCTCTGTCTATATTTTTATCTGGTCTTGTTGCTTTAAGTGTCATCACAGTGTTCTGGGCTCCCCAAATCCATATCTGTAGCCTTACCTTGCCCTAAGTTTTAGAACCATTTAATCAGGAACTCTACCTACATATCTAACACAACTTTCAACATCAATAAATGGAGATTAGAAGCTGAATTCATCCCCGTATATCTGCTCTGCCCTAAGCACACATCTCCCAGTTGTCCCTTTTAGAGCAAGCAAATTTAAGTCCATTTGAGCTCCTCAAGATCTAAAACCTAACTTCACCTGGATTCTTTTTTCCTCTACACCTCACACACAATTCATCAATCATGTTCTATATAAAAAAAAATCTATCTTGAAGTAAAAAATAAAAGGTGTATTCCAAGGATTCTAGAAACAGAGAAGGTGGCAGCAGGGTTAGCATAGTTTTGTTTTGTTTTTTTTCTTTAAAATTTGTTTATTTGAAAGACAAATTTGAAAGACCTCTACCTGGTAGAGGTACAGGTAGAGGTAGAGAGGTAGAGATCTTCTATCTGTTGGTTCACTCTCCAAGTGGCCACAACAGACTGGAATGCCATTCAAGTCTCCCACGTGCTCCCACATGCATGACAGCGGCCCAAGCATTTGCACCATCTTCTGCTGCTTTCCCAGGTGCAATAATAGCAGGGAGCCGTATTGGAAGTGCAGCCAGGACCCAAACCAGAACCCATTTTTTTTGACAGGCAAAGTGTACAGTGAGAAAGAGAGACAGAGAGGAGAAAGGTCTTCCTTTTCCTTTGATTCACTCTCCAATGGCTGTCACGGCCGGCGCACTGCAACCAGCGCACCGCAGCTGATCCAATGCCAGGAGCCAGGTGCTTCCTCCTGGTCTCCCATGGGGTGCAGGGCCCAAGGACTTGGGCCATCCTCCACTGCACTCCCATAGCAACTGGGACAGAATCCGGCGCCCCAACCGGGTCTAGAACCCCGTGTGCTGGCGCCGCAGGCGGAGGATTAGCCTAGTGAGCCATGGCGCCGGCCTGCAGTGTTTTAACTCAGTGTGCCACAACACCAGCCTCTAGCAGAGATTTTGTATCTCATGAACTACCACGTGAAAACAGATAAAAATGGAGAAAACTCCAAATCTGTGGTCAATATTTCCAATAAAATTAGTAGATGATATTCCCTAATTTTCAAAGTACAATTCACAGTGTATGCTATATTTTAAAATTTTCATTTGTTTATTTGAGAGAGAGAACCAGCTCCATCTCTCCTTGGCTTATTCACTCCCT
Organism: Lepus europaeus; assembly: GCF_033115175.1. NCBI lineage: Eukaryota > Metazoa > Chordata > Mammalia > Lagomorpha > Leporidae > Lepus > Lepus europaeus. Next base: position 114,431,022 of record NC_084830.1, on the reverse strand, counting down.
AGATAGCCACAACGGCCACAACTGAGGCTGAAGCAGGGAGCCTGAAACTCAGTTTAGGTCTCCCATGGAGGTAGCAGGAACCTAATTATTGGAGTAGTCATGACTGACTCCTGGGAAGTGTTAGCAAGAAGCTGAAATCAGGAGTCAGAGCCAGGGACAGAACATTGACAGTCCAATGTGAGATATGTGCAACTTAACCAATGTCTTAACCACTAGGCTGAACACAGCTCCCATACTATGTATTTATTAAGGTATTACCTCCAATAAAATAAGCCAGAGCTGCTTACATGGATTCTTTTAGATGTAGGGAATAAGTAGGCAAATTGGGCCAGGCACATTTTGTTATTCCAGATGTCAATAAAGTTAACAAAGACTACTTTAGATCTATAGCTATCTATAACTAGTCTGAAGTTATAGAACAAGGATGTTTCAATTTGAACCTCATTGAAATTATTATTTTAATACCTGAAAATATGATAAATCTATCATCTACACTCCTGAGCTGAAAATGATCTGTTTCCTTCACTTAATGCTACTCTCTTATTGCCAAAAATGGGAGAACACTCACTGTTTCCCACAAAGCTGTTTATAGACCCTCTATTGTCATCCTTCTTTAGCTTCTATAATTATTTATTTCAAATTTATATAGAGTAAAAATATAGAGAGAGTAAAAATCACTTTTTAAAACATATTTCTATGAATATTAACAAATGCATAAAGTCATGTAAGGACTACTGTAGTCAACATACAGAGCAATGCTATCAACCAAAATGCTTGCTTGATTCTACTTCTTCCTGTTCCTGGATGCCAAGTTATTTGTTATTCATCCCTATAGTTTTCCTTTTTATGAAATGTTATGTAAATTAAAGCACCTGGCATTTATCATTGTGACTGATTGATTTGTGATGGATATACATTGTATACATCAGTTATTCTTTATTATTGCTAGGTGGTATTACATTTTAGAATATTCATAGTTCATCCATTCACCACTTAACAGACCATTTGAATTGTTTTAGATTAAGTGATGATGAGTAAAATTACTTTAAGTATTCACTTATACATTTTAGTATCAACATATGTTTTTACTTGCTTTGAGTAAATACCTTACAACAAGATTATTAGGTTACAAGTGAATGGTTAACTATATGAGAAACTGCCAAATTCTTTTTCAGATTGGCTAAATCACCATAATATTTTAAAAACTTTAAAATCAACATATTTCTATTTGGAAGATGATAGGAAAAATTCCATTATCATTAAACCTGGTCTATGAATGGAAAAAAATCAAGCATTTATTACAACTTTCCAGTATGAATCCCTGGGTAGGCAAATAAATATTTATAAGAAATGAAATCAAATGAAATAATATCACTATTTTGCAAACTCTAATGAATTAGCAATTAGTATCACAAAAAGAGAAACAGAATCATAATGTATCTCTGATGAAAAACCACAAAACCAGAAATAATGTTGGTAAAGGATTATGTACAAGTCTGATAAAGCCTGTGCATCTGGTCATCAGTTTTAGGAATATGGAGGACAGAGGAACACCAGGGTTCAATGGCATCCGTCTATACCCTCAGCAAAATACATCTCAAGAAAATATATGCATCAAATATACCAGATCCTTCATCAGATAAAATGTAAAAGAGAGGGAAAGCTGTAGACCAAAAGGGTGTTTAAAGGCATATTAATTTTAAGATAGAAATGAGCTTGATCCAACAGTGATGTCTAGGGATACCCATTGAGTGATAAATGTATTTTACAAAAAAGGAGGAAGGAAGCAAGGATAGGGGTTGGCATTATGAGGCAGTGAGTAAAGCAAATGCTTGTGGAACTGCCTTCCCATATTGGAATGCTGGTTCCAGGCCTGAATGCTCCTCTTCCAATCCCATGTGTATAGGAAGATAGCTAAAGATGGCCAAAATGCTTGGTCCCTTGCCACACATGTGGGAGACCTGGATGTAGTACCTGACTCCTGACTTTGGCCTGGGCCAGCCCTTGCTTTTGTGGTCATTTGGGGAGTATATCAGCAGATGAAAGATTTTTCCCTCTTCCTCTCCCTGTCTCTGTCCTCTCTGTTACTTTGTCTTTCGCATAAATAAATGAATTCTTTTTTAAAAAGGATAAAAGTGAGAATAGTGCTTATTTGGGGAGACAAAGGGGATTTTGCTGAGTGTGGGGCTTAGAGGAGGCTTCTGATGCCACTGACCAAGTTGTATGAATGTACTTCAAAATGTTCATAGACAATGGAATTAAAAGGTAAGATTATGTTATTGCAAAGAAAACTTCAAATCCATGCCAAGCTTTTGTGATACACATTCCCCATGAACTCTTTGAAGACCCCATGCATTTCTATTTGAAGGTGGTGGTTACAGGGGTGACAGATTGCCTTACAATAATGCTTTAAGCTGTATGGTTTCCTGTGTCTGTGGTTTGTTTACAATAATATAATTTTAAAATAATAAACTATTACCAGCTGTACTCGACCTTAGTTCCAGTATCTTTTTCTTTCTTTATTATTTAAACTTTTATTTAATGAATATAAATTTCCAAAGTACAGCTTATGGATTACAATGATTTCCCCTCCCCCATAACTTCCCTCCCACCCACAACCCTCCCCTTTCCTACTCCCTCTCCCCTTCCATTCACATCAAGATTCATTTTCAATTCTCTTTATATACAGAAGATCAGTTTAGTATATATTAAGTAAAGATTTCAACAGTTTGCCCCCACATAGCAACACAAAGTGAAAAAATATTATTTGAGTACTAGTTATAGCATTAAATCACAATGTACAGCACATTAAGGACAGAGATCCTACATAATATTTTTTTAAAAAATTGATTAATTTTCTATGCAATGATCAATTTAAAACCAGGGTTTTTTTTTTTTTTCATTTTCAGTTATCTTTACATACAGAAGATCGATTCAGTATATACTAAGTAAAGATTTCATCAGTTTTCACCCACACAGAAACACAAAGTATAAAATAGTGTTTCAGTACTAGTTATAGCAGTACTTCACATTGGACAACACATTAAGGACAGATCCCACATGAGACATAAGTACACAGTGACTCCTATTGTTGACTTAACAATTTGACACTCTTGTTTATGGTGTCAGTAATCTCCCTAGGCTCTAGTTATGAGTTGCCAAGGCTATGGAAGCCTTTTGGGTTCACTGACTTTGATCTTATTCCAACAGGGTCATAGTCAAAGTGAAAGTTCTCTCCTCCCTTCAGAAAAAGGTACCTCCTTCTTTGATGGCCCTGTTCTTTCCACTGGGATCTCACTCACAGAGATCTTTCATTTAGGTCTTCTTTTTTTTTCTACAGTGTCTTGGCTTTCCATGCCTACAATACTCTCATGGGCTCTTCAGCCAGATCCGAATGCCTTAAGGGCTGATTCTGAGGCCAGAGTGCTATTTAGAACATCCGCCATTCTATGAGTCTGCTGTGTCTCCTGCTTCCCATGTTGTATCGTTCTCTCCCTTTTTGATTCTAACAGTTAGTATTCGCAGACACTAGTCTTGTTTATGTGATCCCTTTGACTCTTAGACCTATCAGTGTGATCAATTGTGAACTGAAGTTCATCACTTGGACTAGTGAGATGGCATTGGTACATGCCACCTTGATGGGATTGTATTGGAATCTCCTGGCACGTTTCTAACTCCACCATTTGGGGCAAGTCCAATTGAGCATGTCCCAAATTGTACATCTCCTCCCTCTCTTATTCCCACTCTTACATCCAGCTGGGATCACTTTTCGGTTAAAATTCAAACACCTAAGGATAATTGTGTGTTAATTACAGAGTCCAAACAATAGTACTAGAACAAAAAAAAAATACTATAATGGATAAAGTATTGCATTGTACATCAACAGTCAGGACAAGAGCTGATCAAGTCACTGTTTCTCATAGTGTCCAATTCACTTCAACAGGTTTCCCCTTTGGTGCTCAGTTACTTTTCTTTCTAAATACCTGTCTCAGTCTCCTACTTCTGCTCTTGTCCCCTGTAGTTCCTTGTCTACACTGAGTGCAAGTCATCTCGTAAGATGTATTTAAGGTAGCATTGCTCTACTTTTAAAAACCCTTCAGCGGCTTCTAGCTGCAGTGTGAAGAAAACTTTAGTCCTTTAGAAGGTCATGTAAGTTGACCTTACCTTTCCATGGGTCTGCAAGCCTGTCTTATTCCACTCAATTTTTACCTTAACTCAGTTTCTCCTCATCTCAGAGCTTGTCACTTGCTGTCCTTCTCCCTCCATGCATGGCAGCTCCATCATCTCCTGTCTCACAAAGGCTGTTCTGAAAGCCCTAGTTATCTTCTCTCCTGTCCCCTTTATCCTTTTTCACACCACTCTTTTCGTTGATGGTCATGGCACATTTCATGTTCTGTTGGAAACTGGTTGACTGATCATCGCTTTGTTTCTGTATCCTACTTCCTGTCTTTTACTACCAGATCATAAGCTTCTTGAAGGCAGACTGTCTCTTAATTGTTGTATCTCTATCAAAAATGAAAAGCTCAGCAGTTAGTATGTATGCAAATATTTTATAAAAATGTTTATAAATGAATCAACACATCAGTGAATGACTGAATATGTGAACAACTGTGCATGCCAGTGACACCTTATACCCTCATTCTACAACTCAGCTGACAATCCCGCACAACTCTGCCTGAATCACAAAAGGAACTGACTCCTTCTCAACATGCTGTGTCAGGGTGGCAGCAGGGCTGTCTGAGGTTCAGAGGTTTTTTACTTGTTGAAACTGGAACCAACTGGTGTCATCCATTTTTACCCAGCACTGATGCCTCCTCTTCCTCCTCCTCTTCCTCTTCCTCCTCCTCCTCTTCTTCCTCCTTCTTCTTATTATTATTATTTTGGTAATACTCAAGTTCCCTGTTCCTGATTGAAACCAAAGACTGCAAGACTGAGATCTAAGTGGCTTCAGGTTGGAGAGGAGAGGGATGTTAGCCTTATACTGGAGATACAAGACACAAAGAGTAACAGGACAAAGGGCGTGAGAAAAGCTGGAAGCCACCATGTGATGTAAAAACAAAAGAAGGTGATCTGAGAACAGAGGTTTCTAGCCTTCTGGAACATAACTCTTTTTTCTTTTTAAAAATATTTATTTATTTATTTATTTGAAAGGAAGAGTTATAGAGAGAGAGGGAGAGGCAGAAAGAGAGAGAGAAAGAGCGAGAGAGAGAGAGAGACCTTCCACCCACTGGTTCACTCCACAAATGGGCACAATGGCCACAAGGCATCAAGAGATTTATCCAGGTATCTCATGTGGATTGCGGGGGCCCAAGCACTTGATGCATCTTCTGCTGCTTTCCCCGGCACGTTAGCATGGAGCTGGATTGGAAGTGGAGCAGCCAGGATCCAAACCAGCGCCCATATTAGATGCCAACACTACAGGCAGTGGCTTAACTCGCTGTGCCACAGGGCCGGCCCCTGGAACATCACTCTTTCCATGGTAGGAGAATAAAGAAGGGCTAGAAAAGGAGGATTTAGAAATGTAAGATGAAGAATCACATGTGCCATGCTGCCGTGGTTTACTCAGGAAATGTATTCAAGAACAGCCCAGTACAACAGTAGGAGTCTACACAAAGCTCTAGTAGGATAAAGCCTGAAAATGAAATGCTGGTTTTAGAATTTGAGAAGACATGGGTGACCCTGGGAGGGCGGTTTCCAGAGCAGTGCAGATGTGGAAAGTTGAGAAAGAAAATAAAGCGGTCTATTATTTTGTTCATACTGTGTTGCAAGATTGCCTTCAGCATGCTATCAAAAACAAAACACAAGATGGGATGTGTTAGGTATCAGATCAAACGCATCATCATCAAGGTTATTTGTGGAATGAATGAATGAATGAACAAGATCAAAGACATTTTGGAAGAAATTGAAGTAAAGGCCCTCAGAAATGGACAGAACCAGATAGAATGTCAGTAGATAAATGTTGAGCAGGATTTTGTTGTGATCCATGCATGTCTCCATCCTAATCATCAAAAACTAGCTTGTGAAAGTGATCAGGGTACATTTGGGGGAAGACAGAAGCATCAGCGGATGTCCACATTAGAATGAATGCTTCCTCAAAATTAGCTCAGAATCTACTTTGTGCATGGATTTCTAGCTCCAGCAATTAGTTGTTGTATTTGCAAATAAAGCATTTTCTACAAAGCACATTTCCATCTACATAACAAAGCTCAATAACGTGCTTTATTCCCTGCTGGCCACTATTACAGTTCTATTTTTTAATCAGCAGATGTTCACTTATTTCTAACTAGGTATAAACATGGCATTGAATGATATCATTGTGGTTCATAGATGTGTGCGTTGCTTATCTAAGGTTTAACACCCTTCTCTTTTCTCTTCTGAGAAGTAAACAACATGCAAAGTACCGAAGTGCAGAACATTTGGTATAAGGTGGATACATTAGTTTGCATAATGGATTAAAACTTAGAAAAGTGAAAGTGAAGCTCACCACCCCCACCAAGAGAAATCTGCTCTTCACTATTGAGATGCCTACAAGGGATTTGGCTTCTCTGTAATTCTTGCCTTTACTGAAAATATGAATATGGTCTAGTGAATTGAAAAGAAAACTTTCTATAATGCTTATAGGAAAATCAAATACAAAATTTAGGATAAAAACATCAAAGAAAATAGATGTCTCCTTTTATCTCTAGTCACAAGAAAACACTTCAAAGAAAATCAGACTACTCTCTTTTCATTTCATTGCATAAGGTTTCCATGGATGACTCTTACACACTTCATTCCAGCCATGTTTGTACATGATATGACATACTTGATGGGCATTTCATTCAGGAAACATCCTCTCAGTACACACTATAGATGTTGAGGCATTTTTTTTTAACTTCTGCCTTCTCCATATTTTCACACATTGCCTATCTTATATAAAATTTTTGCACATATTTCTAAGTTGTTATATTCTTGGGTAAATTTATGCCTAGAAAATGAGCTACAATAAAATCGGGATCACATTACTGTCTCAAACCTGTACTCCTCTTCCTTTTTAATCCATTCTACATAAATACATTACCTTCTACTTGGTTATATACTACATGATATTAATATAAATGTTCAGATTCAATTAATATGCCATGTTTGCTGTAGAGGGGGAAACATCTTTTCTTGTGATCTTCACACTCAGACACAGAACATTCTGTGGTTAGATGTGTGGGAATTCTTCCCTATATGTCAAATAATTCTTCATTGGATGCCAATTATGTATCCAGTAATTCCATTCAATTCTGCTGCTGTCAATGGCTCCATCCCATAACAATGCCCCTACTTCAGACTCCACTGGTGCATGTTAGGTTGTCACCTGAGTACAAACCCAAGTTACCACACCTATTTGCTAGGTGGCTCACAGAACTTAGGGAAACACTTCCGTTTATCAGTGTCTTATACACGATATTACACAAGATACAGATAAAGGCCCCCTCTGGGGTGCCACCCCCTTGCACCTCCATGTATTTGGTAACCCCAAATCTCATCAGATCTGGTAGTTCAGAGTTTTTAAAGAGCTTAACCTTTAGCCCTATACTCTTTCATGGAGTTGAGGCTGAAAGTTTGAGAGCTCTAATCCTGTAATCATTTGGCCTTTCTGAAGACTGGTCCTATCCTGTGGCTCCCTGGGGACCCTACTCTATGTCACCTTATTAGTATAAACACACCTGCTCTCAATGAGGCTCCTTATGTATTATGAAAGATACATTTGTTCCTCAGGAAGTTCCACAGGGTTTAGGAGTTCTGTGTGAGTAATGGGGAACAATGATCAAGTATATTGTACCACACCTGTGAACATCAGCCTTGAGCTCATTGTATGAAATCCTGGGGATGATTCTAAAGGCAATACTCTGAGATCTATGTTTCTCAGCATTGAGTATGTTCAGCTATCTTTTAATGAATAGCTCTTTAGGCCAGATGCTATTCCAAGTACTTTACCCTGCTTAGCCTTCGAAGCATTCTCTCAGATGAGGAAACTGAAGCACATACTTCTTAAATAATTCACACATAACACATGGTTGATGTGAGACTAAGATCCTGGGAAGATAGACCCCATAACCAGTACACTACATGCTATACCTGAGAATACTTTTTCTAAATGCCAATTCTGGGGCCACTCATGATTCAATTATCCTTCTTGGCTAAGGCCCAAGAATTTATGTGGCTTGCTGTATTTGCTTGCTTGTTTAACAAGAACCCTCAGGGTTGCTAACCTGATACAACAATTTCACGTGTTGCCTTCTAAAAGGGAAACAGCAGCTTGAGTTAAGTCCTTCACTTCTTGTGCTCACAATTTCATTTGACACTGGCATTTATTTATGCACAGGAAAAGTAAGGAATTTATGTTACTTGTGTGTGTTTTTGAATGTCAGGAAGGTCTCCTGTGCTTCCCTGTCCCTGTGAATTAATATGAACCTCACTTGTTTTTCTTCACCTCCTCTGCTTACTTTGAAAATGCCACCTTTTGTCTTAGAATTGCAGAAACACTGATTTATTTTTTGTGAGTTCAAGGTAAATGAATCATTAGAAAACAAGCATTGGAAACAGCCTTTCTAGTAGCGTTTGTCAGAGTAGAGAAGTCTCTAAGAAAGGAGTGGGAGGAGGCAAAGGGGCTGCCAGATGCTGCCCTAAAATGTGGACTGAACAGCCCAGAGGGGGGCTGTAGACACTCTGGCTTCCTGGTCCTGCCTACAGCTGGCTGAGTTGCTGGTGACAGGGGCATGTGGTTTTAAAACCTTATCACTCAGCTTCAGGTATTACTCCTCCTTAGACCCAACATCTCTGGGTGACATTCCCTCTTTGTCAGTAATTCATTTATAGATTATGCTCCTTGTGAATTTCATTACATAAACTCTTTAGGCAAATGGGATGTAAAGTAGGCTGGATTGGAGAAGCATTTCAGTATTGATCATGCTGGGGCTATGTATAGTAAGGAAGTTAAAAATCTTCCCATCACATCAAATGCTGTTGAATCAGCCAGGAGAGAAGCCTGAACACAAAGATTCTGACTACAGTTCCCTTGCATTTAGCACCTCTACGAAATGGCAAGTGAAAGAAGCGGAATGTAACTACTCAAGCATTTCTATTTTAGCTGGTTCAAAGCCATAGTTGATTGTGAAGTTTGACAGCTATAGTGTTTCTCACCTAAAGTAATTAGCAGTAACAGTACCTAAAAGCTAAAGCTCTTGCAAAAGGAGCTACCATGCTGCTCTTGGATAGCTACCTCCAGCCAGTTATAAACCAGTTCCATTTCAGTCCCGGTTAAATTTTTAGTGCACTGCTTTAAAAGAAAGAGTCTAATTGTTCCAGTCACTATAATTTGAAACAATTGACTCTGGTGTTACATCATAGTTCTTGCAGTCCCAAATAGGAAGGACATTTGTAGCATTACAGTAAATAAAGCATTCCACCCCCAAGTTGAAAGTGTTCTCCTCCTGCCCCTGGGAGTATTAGTGTCTGGCTATGGTTTTGAAAAGAAACGTTACCTCTGTTCCAGCATGTTTCCAAGTCTTTTTCACTGTAGTGAATAAAGGGAAGGAATTAAATAGCATTTAGTCATCGCAGAGGTCAAAAGGAATATTATAATTCCAGAAAACTTCACTCTGCAGCTCAAACCCTTCATTGTTTCCGCTTGGCAGCTTTACCAGGGAGGGCAATTTGTAAGACTGAATTACAGCGTTGAACATGCATTAGACACAATGGGCTTGCTATTGTCAAATTATTTATGCCACTTATGCATTTGAGCAGTTTGACCATAAAGAGCAAATATTCCAAGATTTTTGTAAAAGGACGGATTCTGCCATCATGAAACTCTTTGTTGGTTTCTTATACTCAAACCCAAATGTTTGATTACGTGATAAAGGGTGTATTAATAATGGAGAGTCAGGAAGGCAAATTCTACTTTGGACATTTATATAAAGCTTTGTTTAAATCCTGTGACATAATGCAGTACAAGCCAAGTGTATCCTAACAGTATGACTGTGGTCAAATTCTTAGCCTCTCTGTGGCTCATCCATGAAATGGGGGCAATAATGTTAAGTACTTAGTGTTTTATTATATAACTCCCAGTCTGAAAGGTCCATTGAAAACTCAGTATGGTATTAGGCTTACTGATTTAGAACATAATAAATGTCATTTATTATTGTTATACTATCATCATCATCATAATTATGGCTACAATTTTTATAGTGATCCAAGTAATTTATTTTTTTCTGGATAAATCTGATAAAGTCAGCACTGTGGTGGAGAATGAAATAGAAGTGACATTTCTCTTTCAAAGTCATAGCCAGAGGTGTGTTTTCAGTTTGAAATATTACCTAATACACTGCAATGCTATTATGATGTAACCCCACTGCTGATTTTGTCTAATTATAATGCCTGGAACATTGAAATTTTTCTTCAATAGAAATGTATCAATCGTAGAAGTTTCTACTTACGACTAGGCAAGCAGCTAGACTATAATTGTTCACATCTTTTCATATGAGTTGTGGCCATTTGACTGAGTTCTGACAAATGAAAAGCAGCTAAAAGTGACATAAGCCCCTTAAGCTTTTCACACAAAAATCCCTTCACCACACTAAGCGCTTTCTCTTTCTCTCCCTGCTCTTTTGAAATTGACACTTCTTTACATACTGAAGACAGCTTCTAGGTCCTGGATGCTGTGTGAGCAGAAGTTCCCCACGCAAGCAAATCCAAAGACATTACCAGTTGGAATGAATGCTGGAAAGAAACTCATATTGCATAATGTCACCAAGTTTGGAAATTTATTTATTAGAGCAGCTGGGACTTCCTTCAGTGATATCAGCATAATTATTTACCTTTCCCCCTTCTGAAAATCATATTGAAAATCGCACTGTATTTTGGATTTTTTTCATTCTACTGTGAAACATAGTAAATGAAGCATAGTTGATACAATAACTCAGAAAAATTACAAAACAAAGGAAATATTATTTTCAATGTAGAGTTCCATACCAGTTGCAAGCATACACAAGACTGCAGAGTAAATTGTATACATTTTCAAACACACATTGTCTGAAATTAATATCCCCCATGCCTGAATATGATGTATCAAAATGGAAAAATAATCCAGAAATAAAAATAGAGCACCCTGTTTAGGAGAGAGGCATGGAATTCAGAGGATCGTATTGAATGGAGATACCCAAAGGAGAGCTATGCAACAAGAAATGAAATGGATGATCACTTTCCCTGGGTTCCAGTTCTCACTTACTTCCAATTCCAACTTCCTGCTGATGTTCACTCTGGTAGGAAGCAGGTAATGGCTCCAGTTCTTGGTTATCTGAAACACAGATTGACTTGTAGGTGCCTGCCTTCACCCTGGGTCAGTCCTAGTAATTGTGGGCATTTGGGGGAATGAACCAGTGGGTGGAAGCTCATTCTCTGTGTGTTTATTTCTCTTTGTCTTTCTGTTTCTCTGCTTTGCAAAAAAAAAAAAAAAAAAAAAAACTTTAAGAAAACAAAGCATTGGTCACTAGATTGTTTGTGTATAAGATAACAATAGTTCTGTGGGAGGGGCCACTGCTGTGGCCCACCATGTTGGGCCATTGTGTGCAGTACCTGTATCCCATATAGCCACCCGTGAGCGACTTACTCCGCTGCCAATCCAGCTCTCTGATAATGCACCTAGGAAAGCAGTAGAAGATTACTCAGATCCTTTGATCCCTGCACTTAGGTGGGAGACCCAGAAAAGGCTCCTGGCTCTAGGCTTTGGCCTGGCCCAGTCCCAGGCATTGCGACCATTTGGGGAGTAAAACAATGGATGGAATATCTCTCTCTTTCTCCGTCTCTCTTTCTCTTTCTCTCTGTAATTCTAACTTTCCAATTCAAATAAATGTAGTTCCATAGAAAAATGGGCACATTAAAACTGAGATAGTTACTAATTTCAGGGAAAACAGAATATTGTATGAAAAAAATGTGTTTGTATTCCATAGCAGGGCTTTTTGTGGTCAACATTTCCATGACAGATGTGACATAAAAATTATGTCATGACTATATTGAAAATCTGGGAGGGAGGTGTGTGTGTGCGCGTGCACGTGTGTGTTGATAGGGTATTACAAGGTACATTCTTGTATTCCAGGGTAGGAAGTGATTACCAAATATCCAAAACTGAAAAATAAGAAGGTAAATACCTCCTGTTCCTCTGAAAAAAGGTCAAAGTGTGACTGTCTTTTTTTTTTTTTTTTTGAAACAAGAATCTTGAGATGCAAAGGAATAGAAGGAAGAAGTCTTGTAGAACTAGTGAATTTTTAACATTATGTTTTACAGATGTGACTTGATAATTAAATATGCTTGCAGATGTCCACAGTCCTAAGAGTGCCTGTTTGTGTACACTCTTCTCATGATCTACCTTACCCAGGATACACAGTAAAGATTAACTTTGAATTTATAAGGTTTAACACACACTACTCATGACACTGCCCAATATCCAAACCATCTATTGCCATACAACTTATTAGCAGCTTCTACTGCTTCTACTTCAAAGTGTGTCTGAATACCATACACTTTTTTGTATCTCCTTGGTTACCAGCTTTATCTGGGCCACCAGCAGCATCTCCAACCTGAATCACAGCTGTAGTTCATGTAGCATTCTTCTTGTCTCTCCTATTATTGCTTCAGTTCTGTTTTCTACACTTAAGCCCAGAGTGCTCTTTCTATACATGTAATCACAGATTAATTTCATTTCATAATTTTACTTGTTTAGCCTCATCTGAGAGAACCCATCAAAACTTATTCCCAGTTGACTTCAGCCAGCCAGATTTCCTTTTAGTTCTTCAAATCCACCTTCTTTCTTAAATGCCCCTTCTGTGTCACTGTTGCAGTGACCTCTAGAGATCTAATTATACTCTGAAAGCTTTTGTCATCTGTTTTACCATTGTGAACTAGTAAGTTCAATATCTGCCTTGTTCCCCTAGTACTGTTAGTGCTTTGCCATGATCTGGTACTTGATAAGTTGGCATTCAGTAAATGCTTGGATGGATGAATGAATGATCAAGCATGTTTACATGAATAAGGGATCTATTTAGTTAGGAAAATTAATTTATTGGAGAAAACTTGAGAAGGGGAATAATGAAATAATAAAGTCGTTTGAATTGGTTATATATAATATTTTTGAGGAAACCATTACATAAAATTCGAATTTTACTGTTTGAAATATTTATTGTCTTAACCAAACATGGATTCCAAATGAGTATTTTTTCCGCACTTGGACTTTCCTCTTATGACCCAGTCTGTTATTTAGCAACCAAGCACTGTGTTCCTTGATATACATCATGCTGGTGGGCTTTTTGTCAACACATGGCCCCATTTATCCTTACCTTAGCCTGCTAAGGTGCTGTCACTCTTGCTTGGCTTCTCTTGCAGTATATAGGAATCACCTGCTTGTCCGTTATAATGTGGACTCTCATTAAGTTAGACTTAATGAGTTTCTTGATAGTGGACTGGGATGATAATGATTTGTAAAACTTCAAAGGCAAGTCTAACCCTTCACCAGGTTAGCAGCTGTTCAGCTTAACTGTCAAGAGGACTATGGATGAGATTAATACTAGATGATGTTTGTTGAATATTTGACATGTGTCACAAACACTTCCCAATACCTGACATGTATTTCTTCTTCGCTGAAATATCATAAGGTATGGACTGCTATTATAATTTCCAGGTGGAGTTAAGAGACATTGCATAAATTGCACAGAATTACATGACTCTACAGTGGAAAGGCATGGGTGATTATGGAGTTGAGCAATCTTTAATCATCACTGTGTGTTTCTCTACTTTGCAAGTTTGGAAATAATTTTCTTTTACCTGTTGCTCTTCACAGTCTAGGCAGGATCTGATTCAACTAGACATTGATAAATGCTGTCAATGACCATCATGAATAATGTTTATCACTGTCTCTTGTAATAGCATTTGCATTTCTGACTGGATGATGAAAAGTTGTAATTTTCTTTGGATAGAATTGCATAATTTGGTAAATTAATAAAGTCATGTCATGTGTAAAGAAGGCCTTCACAAGTCGTGCATTTATAATATGCAAATCATGTCCTATGTCAAGGGTTCTTAAATCTGGCTCATTGGAATCCCTTGGGTTACCATAAAAAGAAAATAGAGATCTACTAAATCAAACCATTGAGTGTTACTTGGTAATCATTGTTTCAAAATGCATTCCAGGGTATTCTGATGGTCAGCCAGATTGGGAATTACACCCCTATCAGTACGTGGAGAGTCACAGTGAATGTTCTTGTTCCTTTATTGTTTTTCCCATTATTGCTTAGAACAAGGTTTTCTTTTTTTTTTTAAGATTTATTTTATTTATTTGAAAGACAGAGTCACAGAGAGAGAGACACATCCATCCACTGGTTCACTCCCCAAGTGGCTGCAATGTCCAGAGCTGCTTCTGAAGCCAGGAGCCAGGAGCCTCCTCTGGGTCTCCCACATGGGTGCAGGGGCCCAAGGACTTGGGACATCTTTTACTGCTTTCCCAGGCCATAGCAGAGAGCTGGATCAGAAGAGGAGCAGCCAGGACTAGAACCAGCGCCCATATGGAATGCCGGCGCTTCGGACCAGGGCTTTAACCTACTGTGCCACAGCATTGGCCCCAGAACAAGGTTTTCTAATTGCACTTCCTGAGTATGTTCTACAAAAAGGATCCAGAATTAAATGTGAAATTGACTAAAGCAGAAAGAGTGTGCTCTGAAAGAAACAAACATGATTAGAGTATAAATTTTAAAGATAGGTGGGGCTTTCTAAAGAAGGTTTATCAATGCTTTTAAAGTTCTCTTAGAAATTAAGATTGCAGGTACTTAACAGTAAGAGAGTACAATGAAATGTATTGCTCTCTATTTTTGTCTCATCACATGTTGACTGCCAAGTTAAGAGCTACACCTGGAAATTCAGAATTTTATTCCCCTCTGTTTTGTTCTTTTTGAGTGTGACCTTTGCTTTACCCAAATATCCTTTTAGTCTGTAAATATTAAAATGAGTGACTGGGTACTCTGTTATAAAATATGTGAAACACTTTTAAAGAAGTTTAGGCTGGCACAGAAACCCTTATTGTGCAAAGTTAATCTCTTGAAAATGTTTTACCATTGACAGCATTGCATGCCATAATTAGGCAAGTTAGAGAGTCCCTCACGAAGCCGTAGCAACTCAGTGTTATACTTTCATCTCAAATAATTTCAAATATTAAATGGTCATCAGGTAGGATTTTAAAAAAATCTCTGCTTCTTAAAGCCCGTTTATGCTATAGTGAATAGCCAAAACCCAGCATGTGTCACAATGTAGTTGGATCCTTAGGTAATAAAATTGGAAACTTCTGTGGTTGCAAGGAATTTGAGACATTATCCTGTCCCAAACTCCGCAGTCCTGCTTTTGGTAAGGAAGTAATTTATCCTACCCCAGAAATGTGGGCAGTATTACCTGCATACTGTGTTTTCCCCCCTGGAATTCCACTGTAGAAAACCTGCTTTAAGGTTGAGGGTCAAGTGCACATAGTAAGCCTTCAGACATTTTCTCCTACTTGGAATGTGGTTGCCATTGTTTTGGCCCTTGGCAGGATACCCAGAGCCACAGAACACTTACGCTGTGCTCAAAAGCTGAAAGAATGGTGGCAGTGGGTTGAATTCCCCCGCGCTGATGTTCCTAAACTCAAAACATCATGGCATGATTGTGTCTGTTTTTAAGAGGTACCTCTTTCTTATTTAAAAAAAAAAGATTTTTTTTTCCTTTTATTTGCAAGGTAAAAGTGACAGAAAGAGGAAGAGACAGAAAGAAGGGGAAATACAGAAATGTTCCATCTGGGGGTTCATTCCTCAAATGGTCACAATAGCTACTGCTGGGCCAAGCCAAAGACAAGAGCCAGGAACTCCATCTAGGTTTCCCATGAGGGAGGCAGGGACCCAAGTACTTGGGCCATCTTCTGCTGCCTTCCCAGGAGCAGGAAGCTGGATTGAAAGTGGATTAGCCAAGATGCAAACCAGTGCTCTGATACTTGATGCAAGCATGGATTCCATAAGGTGTCTTTTACTAATCCTTTAATCCATGAAGGAGACCCCACAGGGGAATGTTTTTTTTTCCCCAGGTTTCTTGAAGGTAGCCTAACAGCTTTGTGAAGACAGGTCTAGAATCATGAGCTTCAGTCCTCATAGAATATATGCTATTTAAAGATGCACGTGTGTGTGTGTGTGTGTGTTTTGTTGGTTATGAGAGAAATTCAATTGAGCGTGTCTGGAGCCCAAATTCTTTGGTATTGTTTTGTTTGCTTGTTTTGCTTGCTTCTTTTTTTAAAAAAAAAATTTTTGACAAATGGAGCTGGCACTGTGGTGCAGCGGGTTAATGCCCTGGCCTGAAGTGCCAGCATCCCATAGGGGTGCAGGTTCTAGTCCTGGCTGCTCCTCTTCCAATCCAGCTCTCTGCTATGACCTGGGAAAGCAGTAGAAGATGGCCCAAGTCCTTGGGCCCCTGCACCCATGTGGGAGACCCGGAAGAACTCCTGGCTCCTGGTTCCTGGCTTCAGATTGGTGCAGCTCCGGCCATTGCAGCCATCTGGGGAATGAACCAGTGGATGGAAGACTTCTCTCTCTCTCTCTCTCTCTGCCTCTCCTCTCTCTGTGTGTAATTCTGACTTTCAAATAAATACATCTTTAAAAAAAATTTGACAAACATCAGGTTATTCTGATATTCCACTTTTAAAACAACCCTTGGGCTTCATCTGGCTTTGTTAGATTGGTGGCTGATGATCCCCTCAATCTTGTTCTGCCATTGAGATCTTGGGGCTTTGGGGTGGTTAGTTGAGCATCCTTTGGCATGTAATCCAACGCCAGTGAAAGTTTTCTGGTCCTCCATGAGGTTAACCAACATCCAGCAACATTCCCATGTCTCCTATCACTGCACAGCTGCATTGCACACTTGGTTTAGTTGTAATTGTGATAATGGGGATTTTCTGTGTGATTTTTTTTTTTTGAGTGTTCAGAAAAATACTTAAGCACCCACTGTCAGCAATGCATGGTGTGTATGAGGCATCATGATTGGTCACTCACAGTTTAGTAGGGGCTTAAGATATGCACACATGTAACTCTAAATTAAGGGTTATTAGAATACATTTTGTCCAAAAATTGAAGTGCTTTCAAGCTTAGAGGAGATAGATCATATAACTAATGATACTATAACATGAGACGTGGTTTTATACTGCTTACAGAAGCCAAGGCAGAATTTAAAGATAATAATTACTGGGTTTAAAATTAAATTCATTGGCTCATGTGTTTTATCATTGTTTCTCTTTGAGTTGTAGTGATAGTCCTGAAAGCTTATTGATCAATTCACATGAGCTATATATAATGATGAACTTGAGAATTTTCAACTGGGAATTTTATCTGATATAAATATATATCATGGATTAAAATAAAAAATCCTTACAGTATATGCATACTGAGGAATCTCTAACTTTCTATTTAGATGTTTGTTACAGTATTGATTTTGTATTGTGAGTCTAGAAATAAATTCTGGTTTAGAGCTGACAGCATAATGGTTTAAATACATTCGATTGTTTCAACCTTGGCAGTTTATTTCTTAATTGTTTTGGTGTGTGACAATATTTTACAGAGTGTAACCTCTTTAGACTACTGATATTCAAGAGGGGATGAAAAAAAAGTGATTTTTTAAAAAAAAGAATATTTATTTTAAAATGCAGATTGATAGAGGGAGGGAATGACAGAAAGAGCAAGAGAGAGACATGGAGAGAGAGAAAGGAAAGGAAGCATGAGAGAGAGAGAGAGAAAGAAACATTTTCCATCAACTAGTTCACTCCCCAGATGGCATCAACAGGTCTCAGCCCAGCTGAAGCTAGTAACCAGGAACTCTGTCTTGGCCTCCTGCATGGGTGATAGGGACCAAAGTACTGGGGCCATTCTGGGCTGCTTTCAGAGGCAGGTTACAGGCAGCTGGATCAAAAGCAAATTAGCAGTGACCTGGATCAGCACTCCAATGTGGGATGCCAGCATCAGAAGCAGAGATTTAATCTGATGGGCCACAAGGCCAGGGCTCTGTCAGTGATGTTTGATCATCAGACCAAAGTAAAAAATCTCTTTGTCAGAATATTTTCAGGTTTGTAACCATCTACGAGGGTATCTATGTCTGTTACCTACACTATTGCTCCTATATTTCTCGTGAGAAATTCCTTAGAAATATTGTTCAGCAAGCTGGGGCATCATCATACCTGATCACAGTGTTAGATAAATAGAAGGTGAAATTGATGAGGGTAAGAGTGACGTGTGTGGACGCACTCTTCTGAAATTCTCTGAGCTCACCTGAGCTTAGCATTCATAGAATGGGAAAAATAGCGGGAGCTCCATGAAGGACTTTTGTATTGCTTAACGCAATTCCTGCTTGGAGCAGAGTAGTGCTTTATCTGAATGCAAGATATATATTGAGTATATACTATGTGACTTGCACACTGTCTTAAATCCTGGGAGAACAGAGATTAAACAAAGTTCTTGAACTCACAGGCCTTAGATTTTTGTAGGGGATATGAAACTGAAGGTAACTGTAAATTCAGAAATCATCTTAAAGACTAACTCTATGGTTGCATTTATTTCAATTAGCACCTTTCCAACATGCTTCTTTATTCTTCATCACTCCAGTTTTAGTAGCTGCATTTTCATGACTGACACAAAAGCATTAATTGCATGTAAAAAAAAAAGTTAGAACATCTCCTCTTTTTCTGCTATAGTTGAGGATCAGTTTTACTAAAGGTATGATGTGTTACAAAGAATACCAACTAGAATTTCATAGTTACTTCCTGTCTCATTCTGGCTCAGATTGCATTTGACTGGGCGAAGATACTAAGCTTCACAAAGTTTTCATTGTGTCACATGTTTTGGCAAGAGATTGCCTTACCTTCTTTCAATGGTTGTTTAACAATTACTTATCAAATAATCATCCTACACTAGATACTCGGACATCAGCCAGGTCAATAAATAAATATTTATAGTATGTAGGCCCTGGGTGGCAGAGCTCTGGAAATGGGAAGGGGGAGAAGAACCTGACCAACTAAGAGGTCGTGCAGTGGGCCTGTGGTTTCAGATATGGGATACCAGGAACGGCTCTCAGGAAGATGCCATACACTGAGGGATGGGAGGAATCGAGAGAGCAGGCAGTGGAAAAGTTTTCCAGGCTGAAGGCACCAGCATCACAGAGGTCCTGAGGCTGTGTGGATGAGTCCTGAAATATCACAATAAGAGTTGCTGTTGTTGTTGCTGTTGTTGTTGGAGTAACAAAGGAAATCCCATGGGCATGGGCGGACTGAAGCAGAGTGAGGTGTGTGCTTAACAGAGGGTCAGAAGGAACAAGGTTAGCAGACTACGGAGTTGGACTGGATGGGCTGTTCTTGATCACCTCTAGAACTACGTTTGTTTTACAACAGAAATGATGCTATGGGTCTTCCTTGGGGGAAAAAACAGTGTTTTTCTTGTATACAGAAAAGTCATAGCTACACACTATTAAAAAGTTTTATAATTTTTTTGACCCATTTTGAGTGATTTGTTCCTAACTGTAGTGAGCCTTTTGATGGAAAATACTTGAATAAGGCCCCACATTAGAGCTTCATGCTTTAGATCACTTGGAAAGCTGAGGGGAAAAAAACATAGAACTCATCATCATTTTAAAGAAGAGAGTCAACCTGGCATTGCAATATAAATAGAGACCAATTTAGGCAAGAGACATAAGGAGAAATCTGGAAATCTCTTTCAAGATGTGATAATTTATCCATGTGTGAATATCATTTCATGTAAAAAAGTTCTCTGGATGGAAGACTTAATGCAGTTTGCCCATGGTTAGATACGTGGAATCATATTCAATGAAGTTCCTAATACAGATAAGCAGAAATCCTAAATACAAATGTTGCTGGTGTGTTTCAGTTATGTAGAGTTTTAACTTTTGATTACCAGACAATAGGTTATAGTTACCTTGCGTCCAGATCTGAGAAATTATTGTTATTGGTATTCTTTTGGGGAGATTAAGCCTAGCCAGCAGCTCTGCTGTTCTGGGAATTGCTCTGGCTCTTTAAAAGGATTGACATACTTTGTAAATTGTGAAGCTGTGCTTTGCTTTCAAAAACAAATGAACACATTTCCCATTTAAATAGTGGTCTTCACTGTCTGCCCTTTGAATAAATGCTGGGAAAGTGTCTGATGTGCATGTATTTATCTTACAGCTTGACAAATGGAATTAATGCCAAAGTGTTAAGCCATTACTGTGTAGGGGAATAGAGGTCTCACAAATACATTTGCTATTTCACTTTCTCTGCATGTTCTGTGCATTGAAGCTGGGTTAATGATATCTTCAGAAACTGTATGGTCTGCTGAATGGGAGTGTGGATGAAATATGGTTGGCCAAAGCATCCGAAGAGTAGCTTTATTGGTAGTAAATGGGCAGTGTTGGAGGGCTAAGGAATAGAGTCAGGGACAGTAGTGAGGGAAAGACCCCCAAGAAAGAATCAAATCATACTTCTCCCCTTTGGAAACAGGTGCTGTGACCTTGAGTTTCCCCATGAGACTAAAACCAGCTTCTACCATCAGTCATTGCGTCCACAAAAGACTATCTTGGATGGGCATCTTATTGTTCCTATCACTTAAGCACATCTGAAGCTGTCATTTAGTCTTGAACTCAGTGACAGAACCCCCAGACAGGGCAGCGATACACCAAGCCCTTGCCTACAAGAATGTATACACAACTTTCTTGGAAAAACAAAGGGAGTGAAAAAATCCCTTGAGTTCCTCTTTGCCTGATCCTGTGTTCACCCTTCCCCTAGTCCTTGCCATCTCTTCATCTGATGTCTTTTCTCCTTCCCATTTTAAAGTAGACCCAGGCCTCTACCACTCTCAGGAATAGGAAAGTAAAATCCAAATGCTATGGTTAATTCTGTGCTGTTAGCACAGAGTTCAGGTCCTCCACTTCTAAAGAAGCTTCAACGATAAATCTGATGACCATGGATGTATTCCCTAACTCTCCTTAAGGATTTCACTGCATCTACAGACTGTGTTCAGGTTAGATGTGTATGTTGGGTCTATTTGTTTATTCATTTATCAAAACACTCCGTTTCCTGTGGACAGACACTCTAGTATGCTCATCTGTGACATCTCACCATGCATGGTTCAGTGCTTTACACAAAGTGAGATGAGTGTTAAATACTCTAGTTGGATTATATGGGACAGGATCCCCTGCAGCCCTTCAGCTCTATTTTAATCAGCTGTGTACCCTTTCTGCTTCCTAGCCAATGAAAGACTACAGATGACAGGTTTCTTGTATCCTTTGTATTTAAAAACTTCTGCTTTCCTTGGTGAATAGAATCATGTTATCACTGAACTTGTTTTTAAATTGAAATACTAGAATGATTAAAGTTGGGTATTATTTATCTATCAGAAGTTATTTTCTACTGAATATACTTCTTAAAATATTCAAATTTTCTAAAGCCACTGTGCCAGATAATCTAAATCCATAGGATACAAAGTAGCAATTTTATTTGATGCTGACATACTCTCTGTAGGTTTTCCTCACAAGAAGGTCTGTGAGAAATCCACTGAGCATAAAAAAAAAAGAACCTCTATTTCTAGTATCCACTGATGCCTTTTTGAGTTTCCCTTGGTTGGGAATTTAGCATTAACAAAGGAATTTGTGATGTCTTATGTGCTCTGTACTCTAATCTAATATTCGTCTGTGATATCATTCATAATTACTAGATATTTAAATCTCAGTTTGGAATTCAGGTGTCAAAGGAGAAATAGTACTGGGAAAGTCTTCATTATCAGTTATGAGTTGCTGTAAAACTTACAGTGTTAAAGCATCCCTTGAAATAGACATTAGAGAACCAAAAAAGCAGTAATATAATATTGATCAAAACCTATATTTCAAAAGCAGATTTCTCTACCATCTGAAAGAAAGAGGCTTCTGATAGAAGTGATTTAGGATTATTTTACACATGAGCCCTTAAAATCAAGTGGACAGTTCTGTCCTTCATTGGGAAATGTGGATGTGCATGCATATGGATAGATAGATAGGAAAATATGTACACAATATACATGTACATTTGGCTTCATCCAATCAAGAATCAAATCCAGAAATACCACAACTCACTACAAACCTCATTTCTCCGGGGAGAAAAAATCATCGAGGCTCATTGATCGGAAAGGTTCATCAAGATTCCAGAGGGGGAAATCTTATGTGCAGCAGCTGACAAGCGTTTCATTAGGGAAGGAGAGGAAGCTTTGGTAAGATTCTGGGGAACAAATCACCAGGAGCCAGATTGCAGGGAGGAGTGATCAGAGTTGGCTATGGTGAATGGACTTGAATATTGACAGATGTCTGAGTCTCTTCCTGAAATGGTACCAGTTTTACTACTCCCCCTGCCTCCCCCAGCAATCTTCCTGCCCAGAACCACATAGCACTTAACAGCAGCGTTACCTCTCAGGATAATAGTGATTCCCGCAATGGAGGACATAATTGTTAGTTTTCCCATCACAAAGTCCACACTTTAAAATTCTGTTTTGCCCTGTGCATATGTTATATGTCTTTATCCAAACTGTGAATTATGTATTCCAGTTATTCTGGCTTCGAGTATCAAACATTTATTCTAGTAATATTTTATCATTCTTGGTTTCCATCCACTCTTGTTGTTTGGGAAGGGGAAAAAGAACTCAATACAACATATTTATCTTTCAGGGTTTTTGTTTTGTTTTTGGTGGCTTGGTTTTATTTGTTTGATTGTTTATTTTTACTTATCAGACCCAGTCACTGTATTGAAACAGATGGGCTTTCTCATTAGTACTCTTGGAAAATCGGGACTAAACTTACTTGTTTCACACAAGAGGCTGTGATTGTTTTGGAAGCCATAAAGCTATAAAAGCAACATCTGAGCCACGGAAGAATGGAATCACTCAGTAATAAGTTCTCATAGCAAGAAGGGTTTGTGATCGTAATTAAGACTAAGTATTAGTTGGAAAGGAATGAGGACACAAGAGTGGAATTTTCAGGGCACTATTATGGAGACCCAGCGTTATTTTTAAACTTTATTTTGGGACTTGTATTGAGTCCTGTGCATCTCTGTGAAACTCAACAATGGTAAGAGTCCAGTGATTTCTATGTTCCTGCTCTTGGATAGGCCTATTATGGTTCCTTCTTTAGGTTGGGAGTATTAACAATAATTTCCTCTTCTTTTCTATTCCTTTGCCTTATCATCCTGGACTTCGTTCTGAAAGTAAATGACTAACAACATATACAGTCCTGGAACAACTATCACAAGATTTGCAAAGCCAATCTCCAGAGTAAATAAAACACCCCCCAAATCCACATTGTCAGCAGCTTACCAACAGAGTTTCCTCCCCCACCCTCCAAGGTCTTATTTTCCTTCACACTGTGCTTAGAAGGAACATTTTATATTTAAAGAGTGATGAACCCTTGAATGGCAATTGATTGTTTCTGTCTCATCCCTGCTCTCTATGCATCCCTTTCTTTTTCCAATAGGCCAGCAAGGGCTCTGTATTTTCAGTCTTAGCATAGATCCTGAGGACTGAGCACAGCAAAAAGCTGACAAACCTTTGTTACCCAGAGCTCTGGCCATCAAAGACAGGGCCAGCAGTAGGACAAAATCTGCTTCTTTTGCTCTTTCTCTGATCCTCCGAATAAATTGATTACTTTGATCCTTAAAGCAGTAAATCAGACACTTCTCAGCAATACTAAATTCACTTCCTGTCCCTTTTGAATAGAGGGATGTTGATAGCAGTTGTCTGCTCCTCAGAATAACAAATTCAAGATCGACAGTGGGACTGTCACCCCTGGACATCCTGGTGGTGCTAGTGGCCAGATGTGGAGACATACGCATATTGGACAGGAGACCTTTTACTGGTGAAAGCAGCACGTCACAGCCAAATACATTTATTATAACATTAAATGCCTAAAACTGTTTATTCTGTGAACATAATGGTTTTCTGTGTCTTCGGTTCATCTTAATCTGTTTTAGTGCCCAGGCTTCTCTCAAAAACCTCTTTTGAATGCAGAGTTATTCATTTCAGAGAATAGCTGTAAGAGGAAGAAGAATAAAACAAAATTAGCAGTTGATCAAGAGTACTTTAGGCTGCCACCCTTTCCATTAACGATTTGATTTGATGTGAGTGCAATGCTTTTCCTGATACATTATGATAGAATAACCCTGACAGACAGTAAAACCAAAGAAAACTAAAACTCGATCTGAGATACAGCAGCCTGCCACCTTCTCTATTAGCATTTTAATTTGATGGCAACTGTGTGGTGTCTTCCTCCCAGTTCCCAGGAAAGGCTTTCTCATTTAAGAGCGCCTTATCCTTATCAAGTCATCCAGAGCTTTTTTAGACTTTATTTATTTATTTATTTTTCAAAGATTACCTCTGCTTTCCTGGTGGCACTGCGAGGTGTTTATCAGACCCTGCTCTACTGCAGAAATCTGAGGCTGCCTCTTGATGACAAATTGTAAGTCTTCATCAGGACCGAAACATGCAGTTACAGAGAGAAAAAAATATATAGTCCTGTGATAGAGTCTTTGTTAGCGTAGCTTCCTGCAAAGGGAAGAGAGTTAATAGTTAAATTTTCACTCTTTGGCTTTAAATTATGCCCTGTTATAAAATGGAAAATAATAGGAAAAAAGAATTATGTCTTAGGGAGACCCAGGCATACATCTTTAATTCACAACAACACATCAGCTCTGCAATAGTGGGTTAAAAAAGATGTCCAAATGGGTGTTGGCTCCAAATACATGGCCATGAAGTGGAAACACCACTGAATTTTATTTCATCATGGTGCAGGAGAGTGAGTGCTTCCCTGATACCCAGATTCGTGACTTCCCCTCAAGAAAAAAATTCAGGACCAATTCAGAGTACAGGAAAAATAAGTGTTTTATTGAGGAAGCTAAATTATACACTCTAACACCAGCGAACAGGCTCAGTCGGCAGGTAGTGGCCCCATCTCTGAACTGTGTTTAACCTTATGTGGGATGTTTAATGACATGGGAGGTACATTCTAATGAAGGGGAGGAATATTCATGGGTTTCACTCCTTTTATGGTTCCATGTTTCCCGGTGTGTATGTAGATGAGCTTACTAATCTATTACAGTTAGTAATGAGCTGTAGTACAGTCTGGGTTAGCATTGGCTCCCAAAACTGGTAGGAACCTGGTCTTGGCAGGAAGGGGGCTATCCAGAGTCTCGGGAGGAACCAAACCCTAATCCTGCAGGCCTTGAGATAACAGGATCTACAGCCAGGTGTCTCAATCACTCCCTCTGCCTCCTTGTCTTAAATGGAAGCCATTACTCTTGTTTCCCCTGGACCTTTGCTGACCTCAGCTCCTAGTGGAGCTGCTCATGCCAGATGTTGGGGTTTCAGAAGCAGTAGGTTCAATCCATCAGAAAGGAGTGTTTTCCTTCTTCTGAAAGCTTAACTGAAGGAAACATTTTATTCACATGCCCAATGGATCAATTATCAACTAGAAGCAAACTATAGGAGTCCAATTTGAACCTAATAAGGAAGTCTGTATCTTCCACAATGATGATTTCAGATTCTTTCATCTATTTATATGAATCAACTTCCATGAATGGCCAAAAGATTTTTCTGTACGTCAATGTTTGGAAACAATGATGATTTGAAGTTTTGAGAGCAAAATAATAAAGATATTATTTGCATATTTATCCAAAAAGAAACATCTTCTTTGAATTCCTTAAATTGCCACCCTAACAAAGATAGGGCTCCAGCTTACTATACTTTTCTATTTCTCTAAGACTTCCTGTGAAAGCTTCTCTTTTCAAAATCATTTCTCATATGCATATTCCCTAAGACTCTTTTCACATCAAAGTTACACTTTGAAGCTTTCTAGCAAAGTAGCAGCTAGGCAATCTTTGACAACAGCAATAATTTATTTGTGTTGCTTTAGAGGAGAAAAAAGTTTCATCCTTTTTTAAATAGCAGTTTTAAAGCCTAATTAACTAAATTGATAGCTTTGTGTATGTAAATTGCCATAACAGAAGGAGGGAGTATTTGAGATGGGGTGGGGGAAGGTGTGGGGTGCTCTGTCCTTGGAGAATGATGGCTCTTGATGAAGCACATCTGTATGCTCCTGGTGGAGTTTCAGGCTTGTCTGTGGGGTTAGAATTTTTTAGCAGGGGGATCCGTGTGGAAACAAGGTCTCACAAGTTTAGCAGCTAATCTAGCCACAGTCTTAGGAGGGTAAGACCTCTTCATTATTTGGAGATTTATTACTTGGATGCTTTTATATGGAATGTACGTACACTAATGCCTTTTAAAAATCAGATTCTAGAAAACAAAGAAATATCATCCAGAGACCATTATTTTGGTACATAATGCTGCCAGAATACTAGAAAAATACTTATATATATATATATGATATACATATTAAAATGCTCTTACAACATTTGTCTCTCTATAAAACATAGCAGAACACAAACATTTAGAATTTACTCATAAATATTTGAATAGTACACTGTTAAATATGAAGGAGCCTTAAAAAGTTCATAGAAATTTTGCATTATATATATAGATATTAATGCATTTATCAGAGAAACATGAAACAGAGAAAGAAAATGCTCCTATCTGTTCACACTCACTTTCTGCAATAGCCGCTCCCAGGGTCTCCATTAGCAGGAAACTGGAGTCAGGAGTCAGAACTGACAGTCAAACCTAGGCACTCAAATATGGGATGTGGCATTGGAACTAAACCCCTACTCCTGCACTATCATTCAGTTTCATTTTTCCATGATCTTTTTGAGATCCCTCATAGACTCTTCATATAAATGGTATCAATATATTATTTTTATTTATATAATACTTATTTAATATATATTTATTTGTAAGCTTATAGCAAATGTTTCTCTATTTGGTTGAACCTACTGAAGTTTCTGGTACTCAATTGTGTTTGATCTATAAAAATGGTGAATCCATGTATTTCAGTGTACCTGATTCAAAAGTGACCATAATTAGAGAAATTTGGAGTATTTTTTTTCTGGTGATTCTTTGATCATGAGTCCAATGAAAACTATAGATTTCTGCTTAGAAAAATTCAGTGATGTAAAATTGCATACAATTGTGGGGTGTTAAGAGTTTTTTGAGTACTGTCATGTAATTTATCCACTCTGTCTTAAGAACCTTCACAAATTATATGAGATCGTATAGAAGGACAGGCACTGGGGACCAAACGGTGAATGGAGGATGTGTGAAACTAAGGGAAGATTGATGAAAGGAATAACTACAGGCCTTGCTCCCACTTGGGTTTCTAAATGACCACTTTGGGGAGAAAAACTACATTCTAAGGATGTTAGAGTTTATTCTCTAGATAATTAATGGCCCTCTTTTGGCCTTGGCTGGCTCCTTTCTCTGTGCTTTGCGGCTGGTGAGGAAGGCAAGAGCAATTGTTGTTTCAGACCCCTATTCTGTAGGTTTTCACAGCAATTTCATCTCTGTCCTAATCCTCCAATTCTTCCCATTGTGTTGTTTGATGGCTGAGACCATTTCTTAGGCAATCAGAGGAAACTGTGGGCATGAACCTCAATAAAGGTCCCTAGAAAAAGCCCAGGAGAGAGTGCTGAGTGGAAAGCTTTGTCTTTGGGGTTAGTTTCCCTTGGAAAAATAAATAGTGTAATGGACTCTTTCTGCTTAAGCAGCTCTTAAAGTCTGCCCATCTTCATTCACATCTTTGAAATGCATGGTGACAACGCATTGATATTGCTGAGGTTAATGACTGACTGATTAACAACAGAGAGCACATTTGCAGGCAAATGAGCTGTAATAATTGTTGCTGGAACTCCTTTGAAGAAAATGTTTTAAATAGGCTTATAAGGGCTCTTGAAATGGCTTTTTCACTTTGTCCAGACAAGCCGCTCCTTATTTGTTTCATTTTTTACCTTCTGAGCTTCCTCACTGAATCATGGGAAAGAAAACTCCATCAGGCTTATCCCAAATAATCTTTGTAAAAATAAGTGGTGTTGGGTCGTCAGAATGAAGTACTTGAGGCAGTAGCCTGATTAATTGGGTGGGATTTACACTTGGAGCTGCTTTGATCTGTAGTCCGGGTTTGCTGATTTAGAAAACAAGAGTTAGAATTTAAATTCCCGGCTGACTGCAAGCATCTCTTCCCACGTGCTTTAGAAAGGGCATAAAGTTTGGCATAATTCAAAAACATGAAAGTGGTGATATATTGTTTTTATTTGAGAATATAAAATGTGTGCTTACCAAAAGGTGGGTGATCTTGTTGTAGGGAAGGGTCCCCAGCTATTGATATTGCAGATTTTGTCTCCATGTGGGATTAGAATCAAAACACAGCCATAGATAAAGTACACGAATGGGAGCAGGCTCTATTTAAAGAGATTCAAGAGGAAGTACACCCTGAGAACTGAACACAGGCAGCCTCAAGAGAAAAGAAATGCCTCACCCCCATTTAGTCTCCCCCATGATTGAGTGGGGGCTGCTCCCCTAATTGAGTATACAACCCGGGTAGAGTTTGGGTGGTGTGCGATGCATGTGATGATATCCAGGAAAGTTTTCTGGCATCTCCATGTGGATGTCATTTTACCCACTTTGTCATGGCATCTTATTAATGGTGGATGAGATGCAGGTGCATCCTGGGGAGGTGGATGTGTTGAATTGGCGTGAAACGGGGTGGAGTTAGGGGTGCAGAGACTGCTGAAAACCTCACTTGCTAACTCCCTGCTTGGACTATGTCATTCTCAGTGCTGTTTCAATGGCTAGAAGCACCTGATCCCTGTGGTCTCCAAAACCCATCACATCAAGGTGGACTCTACTCTTCCCTATAGGAATCACAGCTTTGATTAAGTATAGTTGTCAAAAGGTGACCCTAAAAACTCAGCATGTGTAAAAAATCACCAAAAATAAGTGGTCAGCAGGGTCCTGGCCAAGAGTGTCTGTCTATGTAGGCCATTTTGGGCCCCATAAGGAAATGCAGGCACTACTAGTCTGCCCTGAGAACCATTGTTAAAGATAAATGGTCAAAACTGGGTGCCTTCTAGGGTAGAGAGATTCCCACCGCTGGTGCTATTTCCTTCCCACCCACCCATCCTAATCCTTCCACTCCCACAGGCAAACTCACACACTAGCAATGCACAGCTAGAAAAAATCAGTGCATCTACCCATCAATGAGTCACTCTGCTGTTCTTGTTTGGTTCTGTAATTTTCCTTTTCTTTGCTCTTAGTCATTTGCGTACCACGAATTTGTTGAGAACCTCCTGAGATAGACAGTCAGGTAAGTTGAAGTTATGAAAGTGGTCCTGCTAACCTAGGAATGGCAGTACATTATTAAGATGAATTCACTCATTACAGCATGAAGCAGGTGGAGATACAAAGAATAAATTTCACTCACCCACGTGTTATTTCCTTAGAACTTCTCTTTTAATTCACTTTAAAAATATATTGAAAATATTTTGAGAGTGATCATTGTAATCATTACCACAAAAGCTAAAATCAATATGACTTCTCATGAATAGAAGGTAACCAAAAACAAAGGAATAAAAGTATCTGCAACAGAACAAGTCCAGGAAATTCTAACCAGACAGTGTTACCTGAAGGAGGGTCTATGTCCGCGACCTATTTGTTTGATTAAATGTATATTAAAGAAACAACAATAGATGGAGATGTTCTCTTGGATGTCATCAGAATTATTGAAATTAAAATCCATCTATTTCTAATGGCATCATTAATTATTGCTATATTAAATGTGATACCTATAATTATATTAATGCCAACTGTTTGATTTATCTCTCCTTTTTCACAAAAGTAAATAAAACCCATCTGGAAAAATGGAGTTGACAAGCCCAAGTGATCTACTTATTTTAACCACCAAGAAAACCTGAGACGGGGTAACTAATGCTAGAAGATATACCTGTGGTGTAAGCTACACATAGAGTATTTCAGAAATCCCGGAGTTAATTGAATCATCATTTTGTTTTGGTACAAAAAGCTCTGAAATCCATTTGTCCAGAAGGGCTCCAAAAAACTCTTGAAAACCTATGGATTATGAAAAAACTGTACACATATCTAAAAAATGTTTTGCTCCTAAGTAAACGTCTATTGTGAGTCATTTCTCCACTCCCTCTTTGAGGTGCCCCCAAACCTTCTTCTTTGAGGTACTTCTTATCATCTGCATTGCCTCAGCTTGCAATGGTCATTGTGGATCTTGTGATTATGCAAAATAATGGCCAACATCTAAGGGAAAATTTAGCAAGTATTTTAAATCGTGTTTTCAGTCTTGAATATTTTTCATAATAGTATATGAAAATGCACTTAGAGCTTCAATATTAAGGCCGTATTTTATTATAATGACTGTCTATGTGATCCAGGCTCCTGAAGCAGAAATTGACATGTATTATATCATGTCATGAAGTACTACCAGAGATTCCAAGTATCGCCTTTTACTAGGCAGAAACATAAAGAAAACAACTTTTTTCCCTGGGCCACTGAGCTTTTGAGCAACTGTAGACTTCTCTATCATTGTCAGAATGAAAATTGTGAGTTTTACTTAGAGATTTGACCTCAATAAGAGAAGAGTAATAACTGACAAATAACAGTGTATCACTCCACCCCAACTCTGTTGTGTGCTGCTTAAATCCATATTTGGGAGAATAAACTAATAATATGAAAAATAAATCTTTAGTTTTTATACTAGTTTTCTCACTTTGACATCCATGATTTCAGTTTTCTCTTAAACTTGTTTCAAAAATAATGAAACATTGTCCTGGAGAATGCTTAACTTGTACAGGCTACCTTTTGATGCCTTGGTTATTGTGAGAAGTCAGTTTTGACTTTCAGTCCTTAATTATTAAAACTAGTAGTGATAATAATGCCAGGACACTAAAGACAGCAATCATAATGGATAACGTTTTTACTGCTTATTGTAAGCTAATTCTTTAATAGAAGTTACTTGATCCTTATGACAATCTTTGACTCAGGTATTTATTAGTGTTCTATTTTTTTATAAATGAGAAGACACTCTCAGAGTACTTAAATTATTTGCCCAGGGTAAAACAGCTAATAAATGGCAGCACTGGGATAGTTACCATACTCATTTTAACTCTGTGAACTGGGCTTCTGATGTGTCTTTTCTGAAACCATCTCAAGTATATGGTAAAAGGATTTTTGATTCCTGAAGACAGACATGGATTTAGTACAGGTATCAGCCGCTCATACGCATCTGCACCCCAAGAACCAAAGTTCTCATGTTATCTCTGAGCCATTGAGCACATCAGACTCTGTCTTCACTTCTGCCACCACATACCCAGGGAGGCGCTGACTCCTCTCATTCAATTAATTTCTTTTATGGTGGTTAGTAACCAGGTTGTGATAGTTTTGCACCTTGGTTTCCAGGCAGTATTTTGTAGGGAACTTTTCCAATCCCAAGGCAAACAGCCCTAGAGATTGTTAGCCTACTGTTAGAGAACAGCATCATGTTTTGCTCAATTCTTTGCTGTGAGGTTGTTCAGAAATGTACATTCTCAACCTCCTGTCTACCACATGATGCCCAAAACACTTAAAGACCCTGAAAACCTGGTTCCTCTGGTTTGAACTGACAGTAATTATCCTTCTTTCTCTTTTAATATTAATTTTAAATAACCAAGTACAGAATGAGAATATTACCTCTGAACAGAACTAGTAAAAATAGAAGGTTGACAACCTCTCAATCCAGAGATAATTATTATTTTCATGTGCATGTGCATGGATATGTGGGTTCCTGTGTGTACATGTGTGTGCCTCTGTGTACTTTTCCCAGACTGTTTACTACTCATTTACATGCATCTGTACATCTGTAGAAAATATTCTTGTTGCCTGTTATTTTCACCTAAGTTATGTCATAGACTATACATCATCCTTTAATATTTTTCTCTGTTCTTAGTTATTTAAGGAACTTCTCACATAGGTATTTTGACCTCATTCTTTGAACTGCCTAGACTTCAAAAGTATTCACATCCCATAATCTAGTCATTATTCTCCTATCAAGAAATATTTGAGAGGGCCCAGTGCTGTGGCACAGTGGGTTAACGCCCTGGTCTGAAGCGCCAGTTTGAGACCCGGCTGCTCCACTTCCAATCCAGCTCTCTACCATGGCCTGGGAAAGCAGTAGAAGATGGCCTAACTCCTTGGGCTCCTGCACAGACATGGGAGACAGGGGAAGCTCCTGGCTCCTGGCTTCAGACCGGAGCAGCTCCAGCAGTTGCTGCCAATTGGGGAAGACCTCTCTCTCTTTCTCTGCCTCTCCTCTCTCTGTGTAACTCTGACTTTCAAATAAATAAATAAATATTTAAAAAAAAAAGAAATATTTGGGTTGATTGGAGTTTCTTACCGTTTTTAAAAAAAACTTGCAGGGCTGATGCTGGGGCCGAGGGCATTGAGCTGCTATATGCAGTGCCGCCATTGCTTGTGGGCATTGGTTCCTGTCTCAGCTGCTCCACTTCCAATCGAGCTCCCTGCTAATGTACCTCAGAAAGCAGCAGCAGATGGCTCAAGTGCTTGGGTCCCTGCACCCACCTGAGAGACCCATATGCAGCTACTGGCTCCTGGCTTCAGCCTGGCCCAGCCCAGGACGTTATGGCCATTTTGGGAGTGAACCAGCAGATGGAAGATCTCCCTCTCCCCCTCCCCATCCCTCTCCCCTTCCCTCTCCTTCTCCTCTTCCTCCCCCCTCCTCTTTATAATTCTGATTTTAAAAAAATAAACTTTTAAAACAAATTTGCAGTGAGCACCCTTGCTCATCATATTTTTATATATCTGAAAAATTTTTTCTAGGAAGAGTACAGGAGAGTGGTACTCTGTCACACAGAGTTTCTCTGTCAATGGCAATTATCTCATTGCTTCTCAAATTGATTCATGCAGTATTCACTTCTAATAGCTGTGCACAACATGGCCTGTTTCCAATACCCCCAGCAGCATAAAATATCTGTTAACATCTGCTTTTTTCATGAATATTCTGAAGGGAGGAAGGCTAGCACAAGATTAAATAAACTAGAGTTATCCTAATTACTTTTAAAACGGCTGTGATTCAGAAAAGGTGAGGTCTGGTCAGCCTAAAACATAACCCTTTTAACTTCAACATTGAGAATATTCCAGACTGTTCACCTCAGTGCCCACTTCAGGGTCTGTCTCGTTTATCTCTGCTCTCTCTCTAACACTAGCACCCATGGTAAAAAGATTGCTGGAGTTGAGTGAGCTGACAACACAATGTAGGTAAAATGCTAGAAACAGCATTCTATATTGCCTGGGGAGACATCCTGTGACTCCACAAATTTAAAAGTTAACTTTTTTCATTTCCTGGAAATGCAATCAAATGAGTTGTCTCCCCTCCACCCCCTCAACCCCAGGCAGCTCCTGCGGAATTAATGACCAGCTGAGGTTAATGAGTCCCCACTCGGCTGCGGGCCATCAACTCTCCCAGTTGGCCATTAATCCCCTAGAAATGCCCCACGCCTTGGTAGTTACTCCTTAATTATGGAAGGCATTAAGGATCAGGAGAGAATCCTAAGCAAAATGAAAAGGCCATTTTTCATTGGTGCTCAGCGTGGGACATTTCAAGTCCAGGTGGCACCAGGAAACACAACCACACAGCGATTAAACCAACTGCTTCCAAGAAGAGTCATCAATCTCTATTTTCTCCTTTGATCATCCAAATTCAAGGAGGCTATTCAAGGCTACCCCAGGTCTGAGACCAAGCAAATAACTCTGTCCAACGAGTTCTTGATTAAACTGTCTGAAGACCAATACCTTGGACTCATTCAAGCCAGATAGAACTTTATCTTCACGTCTAGGGGGAGTAAGTGCTTGTCTATGTGGCTTGATTTTTAAGGGAGTCTAGGATTTCTCCCATCCATCCACCTATTCAGCCCTATTTACCAGTGTCTAAAATTAGTTTGTCAGTTATTCATTTGGGCCAGGCAGTGGATTTAAAAATGGCTTATTTAGACAACTAGAATTATTTGGTTTATGTGGCTTATTAATACATTTCCTTTGATGAAACTGAGGCACTAGCGGCTACCAGTCTGTTCACCAAAGTACCAATATTTTGTACCTGTTTTTGACACAGAGTTGTGTAATGAAACCTGTTAGATGAAAGTGTTGGAGTTTGATGTTAAAATGTAGGTGTTTGTGAGGCCAATTCATAGAAATTTATACTACATCCTCATTAGCCCCGAACCTAGCCCAGAAAGGAAGTGTTTTGAATGCATTCACTCTTTTTCTGGGACCACAGTTCTAACTGTTGATGACCCTGTTGTTGACAGGAGTGCCTGGAAGAGTCACAGAGGGTACGGTGCTTAGGTGAGCAGACAATGTGATTCTGGGTCAGACCTGAGTGACAGTGACAGTGACAATTCGGAAGCTGACCTAAATCAAGCTTAAAGCAAAGGTTCCCTTTTTGAAAATGGTTTCTGGGGCAAACCCAGTTTGGCATATCCCATTACTGTTTTTTTTTTTTTCTTCTTTTCTAGCTTTTATGCATCATTAGATAAATATGTGATTAATTTCATATCACAAAATAAACCAACCTCTAAAAGAAATGAAGCAACACTTACTGAACTATGTATGGAGTTTTAAACACAGAGCCAGGACTTGAACCCTGACTTGGCCCCTTATTTAAGGATGTAACTTTAAGCAATTGCTTCACCTTTCTGGGGAAAAAAAATAATGCTTCCTTGATGTTGTTTCTAGGCAAAAGCAGAATGATGCTTATGAATAATTGTTTATAGTTATACATAGTTAATGCTAAATATATGAAGTTTACATCTACTTGTAAGTGTACATATATTTGTATATATACATATATTTTTATATACTTGTATATGTATTTTTAACATATACTTGTATATATATATACTATATTTGGTGAAAAAATTAGAGTCTCATTGAAGTGTAATCATAGTCATTTTTTACTTTTGTGTTCGCCCTCTAAATCTCATCTATGATAATAGCTCTCTGTGTGTATGTGTATATCTGTGGTTGCTGCTCTTGCCTCCCTAATAAGACTTCTCAAATGAACTCCTGCGTCTCCAGTGAGACACTTAGCTACCTGGCCTTTGTTCTTAACATTCATTTCCACGTCCCTTTGATCCCTACTACAGTGAACTTCTGAATTCCTGTTTCTCTCTACCTCAGAACTTTCTTCTCAATGCTGGGGTGGAGTTTTGTAACACACTAGGAGGAATCCAGATTTTTATTTTTCATGATCACATATCCAATATTCCACATTTTAGAAGACTTGACTCTAATCCCATCTCTTTCTCAGTTGTCTCACAGTACACTGTGATCTGTGACTGAAATCCATTTTTTGAAAGAGTTATTTATTTATTTGAAAGGCAGAGTTATATAGAGAGAGGGAAAACCAGAGAGATACAGAGAGATTTTCCATCTGCTGGTTCACTCCCCAAATGGCTGCAACAGTCAGGGCTGGGCCAGGCCAAAGCCAGCAGCCAAGAACTTCAACCAGGCCTCCTACATGGGCACCAGGACCCAAGTACTTGGGGCATCCATCATACACTGCTTTTCAAGGTGTATCAGCAGGGAGCTGGATCAGAAGTGGAGCAGCCTGTTCTTGAATCAGCACCCATATCAATCACCAGCTCAGGGCTGAACTCTTGCAAGCCTGTATTATTTACATCAATCATCACTCATCCTATATTTTTACTTTATTCTTTGAGAATGAGGGGTAAGCATGTACAAGTGTTGATTCCTAATTATATTGTACATTCAGTGACAATTGGTTATATTTTTAATTTATTGACTTCTGAATAGTCTTTTTAGAATGACTTTTAAGACAACCTTGGTTCATGATTCTTCTGGACAAAAAATGAGATAAGAGATTTATCAATGAAATAATTACTCTAGTGTTTACTATATTTTTGCAGAAGAGTTTATAACAAAGAAATCTGAACTAGGCTTGAGGCTCAAAAAATACTTTTTTTTAAGACAAAATGAATGAGGAATGATCTGATGAGGAGGTACCCACTGGGGAGCTAGCTGGTAAGACTAGTTCATACAAACAGAATTGAGATGTCAAGGGCTAGTGGTAAATGGACATTCAAATCTTGCATAGAAGGTTGGAGAAACTGTGAAAGCCATTGGAGCTTGATCTACAGGACAAGGAAGGAGAGGTGAGAAATAAAACTGGAGAGAAAGCAAGCCTTACCTAAGTTGTCTCTTTTCTTAGGGAGAAATGTTGTACCCTTGTGGTCTTGTGAGGGCTTCACATCTTCTGAGTACCTGGGAAGTATATGTTGAATGAACATCTGAATTAAATTGTGGTGCTTGTATAAATGCTGTTTGCTTCTCATGGATAACTGGAGCATGAATAGGAAATCTGTAATGATTTATTGTCAGGATTCTCAAGCACTTAGATTTCTGACCTAAGCTTGTAGACTGATAAAAATGTTGTTTGAATCATGTTGAAAAATAATGAAGTAAAAAATATAAAGGCCAGAGAATATAGTCTCCTTGAGAAGAATTATTTAATGTTTAGTTCTGCAAATGAATGGTTTAAAGGGGGAGAATTCCTTTACCCTTACTTTTTTAAGTTATGCCAAATAAAATACCTCAAGATCTAAATAAATTCCCATTCTGACTTTTGAAATTGCTTTATCCAGTGTCTCTATAATGTTTCAACATAAATCTTAATGACTTTCTGGCATATTCTATGTGAAACTTAGCTTCTTTAGGAGTGAGAACAAAGTTTAATACGATTTGACAAAAGGTCTACTTTACTAAGAATGAGGCTAGTTTGTGATGAAGACAAAGATGCCAAAATATATGAGTGAATCACCTTCATGTGACTGGTAAAGAAAAAAATGTTAAGAATAATTTAACCTTTGTGTTTCAAGATATGATTTTTGTTTAAAAAAAGTCCTCTTTGCCTCCCGTCCCAAGGTACTTTATAAATCAAATTACACAGAATAGATAATTCTCCCTCTCCTTCTCCTCAAACATCATACGGTCCCTGTCAAAGATTAAACTCTGTTCTTTAGTCAGTCCAGGGCGACACATCTATTTAAGGCATTAATGGATAATCAGACTCCTCAGGGAAATTTAATGTGGTTAAATAGTAATAAAGTAACTTTCCAGTAGAACATAAACAATATCATAATGAAGAATATTAAATCATATGTTTTGTCACTGAGCCCATTATAGAGCCAATTTAAAATTATAATACATTTGCATTTGGCACTTCCTAGAGATTGGCAAATTTATTCATGTGAAAAATAGAGAATATAGATTAAATGTCTTTGGATTTCCCTGTTAGGAGAACTAAAAAATAATCTCCTCTCTATTAAGATATATATATATATAAAGATATTTTTAAATATCTATAATAAATGTATTCTTAATCCATTAAATATGTTCTACTGACTTGAAAGATGCATTTTCATTTAGGTATTTTAAACACTTAAAAATTAATGATAGGCAACAGAAAAATAGTGATTTGATTTTAAATGCCTCTCCCCTCCCAGAAGCTGGCTAGCATTCTGTTGTAGCTCGTGATGTATGATGTATGCAGGAGGCTGGAGAAAGAAGCAGCGTGAGCCAGGGAGAGTGATTCAAAATTGGCTGAAGCCAAAGCCAAAATACACCCAGACTGTCTCCCCAGTAGCAAACAGGAGGCAATCTGATCGCCTCTTAAATGACTGGCAACTGTATGCAGTAACCACTTACTGGCATTTGTAAAGCTGCTTTTTCATATCTTTCCCTTCATTTCCCTAAAAATCTCCTGCCCCCCCCCAAGGCAGTCGGCAACAATCCTTGATGCCATGTCCCCTTTGTAATTTATAATTACCTTTGTTTACAGAGACTGCACTACCAAAAGTTGGTAGCTTGCTTTCATATTTGTAGTCACTTGATAATGACAGACTGAGGGCTCCAGGAGTATAGTCTAATTTGAGATTTTGTAGCGACAGTATTTTTTACTAGGAATTCTGCCTACAAGAACCCATCCTGATAAATAGTAGGATGAGTATTATATCAAGATTTAGAAACAACTTAACTGGCAAACAATAGCAAATTTGTGTGTAGCCATTGGAAATGACAAAGTATATTCATTGAAATGAAAGATACTTACTGTATATCATTAATGATGAAGACAGAACATTAAACCATATAACCCTGCTAATATGCATGTACAACACAGAATCCCATGTATCCACAATGGAACAGTGTCTACCCATGATAACGTATGTGTGTATATGTACATAAAATATGTAATGGAAATATATTTGATATCATGTGTTAACAACATGGATACATTCTGAGAAATATGTCAGATAATTTCATCATTGTTCAAGTATCACAAAGTACACTTATGCAAGTGAAGAGCTGCTACAGCATCACTAGGCAATAAAATCTTAAGGGACCATTGTAACATATGCGATCTTTTGTTGAGTGAAACATTGTTACGTGATGTACAGATACATATAGCACACACACATACACATATATATTCACACATATACAGCACACACATATGTACAGAGAAAGGAAAGTTATATTTTTTCAACAGTCAAGATGGTGCATTTTTTGATACTCATTATTTTGCCTTTTACTATGCGCATTGGATATGAGTGACCATAGATATTGCTTTTTTCTTTAAGTAATTGTGCCCTATAGTGATGGAATTGCCAGTGATCACAGAACACACTTTTTATCTTACGTTGTAGTGCAGTCAGGGTTTGCAAGTGAAACAAAGTGTACCACAAGTTGGAGACCAGGAGAACTAGTGTTACACATAGAGTCTAAAGGAAGGAAACAAAATAGTGTCTCAGCAAAAAGGCAGTTAGTTGGGAGGAATTCTCCTTTATTTGAGGGAGGTTAAACCTTTTGTTCTGCTCAGACTTGAGATTAATTGCTGAGGACCAATATAAGGAAGCCAATCTTGCTTTCTCATTCTTTTCCATTAAAATGATAAATACAACCAAGAACACCTTCACATCATTTTGAAGAATAGTGTTGGGCCAAATAGCTCAGTACTCCTTGGCTCAGTCAAGTGGCAGAATTTGTTAGACCATATCTGTTTTTCAAGATCCAGGCCTGTGAAACATTGTGGATGGCAGAATAGTTCCAATTCACTAAGAGAAGATGAAGAAAAAGGTTTCAATACAAGGCAATCTTTGTATCAACTGCACGTATTCTGTGAAAAGTAAGGTTTTTTTAAAATGATTTTGTTTATTTGAAAGGCAAAGTCATAGAGAGACAGAGAAACAGAGGAAGAAATAGAGAGATAGAAAGATAGAGAGCTCTTCCATCTGCTGATTCATTCCCCAAATGGCCTCAATGGCCAGGACTGAGCCAGGCTGAAGCCAGGAGCCAGGAGTTTCTTCTGGGTCTCTCACACAGGTGCAGGGGCCCAAGAACTTGGGACATCTGCTGCTTTCCCAAGTGCATTAACAGGGAGCTAGACTGGAAGTGGATCAACCAGGACTCCAACCAGTGCCCGTATGGGATGCAGGCTTAATCCATTACAACACAATGCCAGCCCCTGAAAATAAATGTTTCATGGCTGAAACCAGGAACCTGGATCTCCATCTGGGTCTTCTACATGGGTGTCAGAGACCCTTGCCAGTATTTGAACCATCTCTGTTGAAGGAAACTGAACCCAAAGTGGAGTAGCAGGGAAATGTACCACAAATTCTGATAATGGATGTAAGTGTCTCAAGTATTGTGTTAACCATTGTGCCAGATATCAGCCCTTACTACATTAATCCTATGCAACAAGTAAATTATTTGTGTCATCTTTTCAGTAGTACAAGTCAGACATACTACAGAATCAGAAGTTGTTTACTTATCTTGTTTTCTTTGTTTTTGTAGAACAAGTACTATTATAAGTATGTGTAGGTGTTTTGGTTTTGATTTTGATTCTTGTCTCCTAATTGCTAAACATTTATTATAAAATCTGATGATTTTTTTTCCTTGTAAGAAATTTTATTAATTTTCTATTATTCCTTTAACATATTAATGCAAATTTACTGTCTTCATATAAATTTATTATCTTTGAATTCAGCAGGCTAGAAGTCCAACATGAGGCTGTGTTCTTGAGCTATCACCAAGTTGCTGGCAGGACTGTGTTTCTTTCTGGGGGTTCCAAGGGAAGCTGTGTGTTGGTCCATTACCAGCTTCCAGAAGCCAGTCCTTTCCTTCATGGCTGACATCCTCAGAGCCAACAACATTGTGTCTCTCTTTCATTTGCCATCTCTTCTTTCTTCTTTCATTATAGTCTCCTATTTTCTTCCACCTTTTAGGAACCTTTTGATTACACAGGGTCCATTGAGCTGATCCAGGATCATCTCCCTATTTGAAGGTCTTCTGAGCTGTAAGCTTAATTCCATGTGCAGTCTACATTCCCCTTTACTGTGTAGCCCAGAACATTCACAGTGCCCAGAGATTAGAGCCTGAACATCTTTGGAGGACTATTATTCCACTGACCAAAGTAATTAAATCTCTTCCATTGAATGTAGTCTCAAAGGGACTTTAAATAAGATGTCTTGTCCTCCCTGGTCTAGGAGCTGTCTCAAAAGCCAGGCAAGGCCAATTGTGCTTTACCCTACAAATTTATATCAAAACAAAATCATCCAAACAGTGAGAAAATTTGAGCACATTCATTTCAGTGGTAAAACCTGAAATGGAGTACCCAAGTGTCCCTGCGACAAAGATTGTCTAAGGCTGCTGATTCTTGTTCATTTGTTTCTTTGCCTTATTATTTATTCTTCCTTTATTTTGCCATTCCAGTGGGTTCTGTTTTTTCTTAATTTAGTCAGGTTGGATTTCACTGACTGGAAACAAAATAGTCCTGATAACAAGAAGTAACAGAATATAAGGGAGCAGGGGGTGATGAGAACTACTTTCCAAATGAACAAATGTGATTTATTTCACATCATTTTAGTAACATTTCCTAAATACTCTGGATAGTGAGTACTTTTTTTCCCTTACTTTTTAAACAGCGTGCAGGGGGAATCACAAAACTATACTGCCGTTCTCTGGGACTAATCAGGGAGATGAATTAGGGGCATTGTGGTTATTTATGTATTATTTCTGTTTGTTTAAATGAACTCATTGCCCCAAGGCCTATGGGCATGTGTACAAAAAATTAATAAACACAAGACTAACTTCTCACAGCAGTCTCTTAAAACCTCCCTGGTTTTTGAGATTCTCCACTGAGTATAAATAAGAAAACAACCCTAGAATGCTAGGGTGCCTGGAGGGCTTGAAATCCATGCAAAACAGACTTTATTAAAGAATAAAACTAAATGTTAGCTTTGTTTTTCCTTGACATGTCGTCTTTACTGAAGTAAGCTACAACAAAATTTCTTTAAGTGGTACACAAACTCACAATGAGTTTGAAGAGAAGAAAGTAGAGGACATAAAAAGGAAGAAAAATGCCAAAAAGAAAGTTCAGAAGACCCAGAGGATCCTTTAGTTCACAGTTCACACTGACTTTGTTTGCCAGTATGTATGGCTGACTCGATTTTAAGATCTTTCCAGGCTTCCTCAGTGGTTCTCAGTCAGCAGAGATGCCCTCTCCTACCATAGGTCCTTTGATGCCATAGGGAGATACTTTTTGTTTGTCACAACTGGAGTTCAGGTGCTACTGGCATCCAGTGAGTTGACAGCAAGGATGCTACTGTCAAAGACTTGGAGCCCAGAACACAGCTCCAGTTGTATTTCTTGCTGTTTACAGTAACAAATTGTTTATCTGTTTATTGTCAGAAGGACATAGACCATGACTAATGATGTGTCTCAGAAAGAGGGTATTAGGAAGGAACTAATCAGAGATGTGAATCTTGGTTGAGTCATTTTGGGAAGACTTTAAGGAGTGGGTATTTGTTCTACATTGAGTAATTTGAGGATGTAGAGACAGTTTCATGACTGGATATCTTAAATCTTACATGGAGGGAGAGAAGACTACAAGGAGGAAAAATCTGGGTTTGACATAGAAGTAGCCATCAGCAAGCATGCTTTTGGCACAGGGGTTGAGACTCAGTGTGGGCCACCCACGTTCCATATTGAAGTACCTGGCTCAAGTACTGACTGTTTCAGGTATGATCTAGGTTTTTGCTCAAGTGCACCTTGGGGAGGCAACAGTAATGCCTTATATGCTTCTGTCCTTTCTACTCACGTGAGAGGGCCAGGCAGTGTTCTAGGCTCCTGGCTTTGGTCTGGCTCAACACTGGTTGTTATGGGCATTTGAGGATTGAACTAGTGGATGGAAGGTCTTTCTGTCTCTTTCAAACAAAATGATAATGGATAAATAAGTCATGAAAGAAAAAGAAGTAGCAGTCACTCCTTTTAATGAAGAGAGGGCCTGTTTGGTATTTCATAGATGGACAAAATTATGAATGCCTTATTGTGTCTTGCTTCCTCCCAGTCTCAGAATAAGCTAGTTTAATGCTGTTATTTTCTGAGAATTTTCTGTCCAATGAGAGAATAACATGGTTTAGCTCCAAGTGTTGGGACAATATGCCACAGATAAAAATTGTTAGCCATGCAGTGGGATATCACCTCACACCTGTTAGGATGGCTGTTGTAAAATATAAAAATAAAAATGTGAGGTGCATTTGTGGATGCGAGAAGTTGAAACCCTTGTTCATGATAGAAATGCAAAGTAGTATAGCAACTATGGAAAATGGTGTCTGCTTGATTTAATTTTTGTTCTAAAAAAAAAAATAAAAGGTTTAAATGCTTAGAATTAATATATGATCCAGCAAGCCTATTGCTGTGCATATTTAAAAAAAGAATTGCCTTCTAGATCTCCAGGATATACCTGTACTTCTATGTTAATTGCAGCATTTTTCAAAATAGCCAAGATATAAAAACAAGCTAAATAGCTATCACTGCATGAATGGTTAAAGAATGTGTGATGTAGACACACAAAGTAATATCATGCAACTTTTAAAAAGTAAGGAACTCATGCCACATGAAATAACATGTATGAACCCAGAAGTTTTGCTAAGGGAAATTAGCCATTTATAAATGGACAAATAGTGTAAATTCCTCTTACGTTGGGTTTCTAAAACTAGTCAAGTACACAGAAATATCCAGTGGAGTGGTGGTTGCTCAGAACTGGGTGTAAGAAAAATTGGGAGTTGCTCTTTAGCAGGTCTAAAGTTTGAGTTATACATGATGAGTAAGTTCTAGTGATCTGTATAATATGCTGCTGGTAGTTAAGAACACTTTATTGTATGCTTAAAAATTTCTTAATAGAGTAGCTTTCATGTGAAGTGCTTTAGCCCCCATAAAAACAAACAAAAAAGGAGCAGTGATAAGTTTATTATGTATTAGGTTTTGAAGGTGTTGGGTAGGTTTATTACTTTCACTGGATATGGTTTCATAACTGTAAACCTTTGTCTAAACTCAGTAGATGCTCACTTTAAGTATGTACAAATTTCTTGTGTATGTCAATTAAATTGCAATAAAGCTATTGAGAGAAAGAGAAGAATAATCGACTATACTTGACCTGAAGGGCAAAAATCCAAGATAATTATCCAACCCAGGCTGTCAGTTATGGTGATGTTTGGAAATATTGTGCTAATGCTTTTTTTTTTTCACGAATTGGTTGCATTTAAATGAGATAAATTTATTTCTAGTCTCAGTATTTAAATCAAACCCATCTCATGCTGTCTTGGTTGGCTCCTATGTAGTTTATCGGAGTCGTCCTGTTTTTCATTGTTGCAGGGATGGAGCAGGTGCATTCTCTAAAGTTATCGCTTGCAAATGGCCACTGGCAAAAGCCAAATGCAGAGCAGCTCCCTACTTTATCTGCAGACTTTTGGTTCCTGCCTTCACGGCCCCTTTCAGTGCATTTCTGACTTGCCTCCAGGAAGTCCAGTTTATCACAAAGGCCATGTTTCTCCTGCTCCCAACAGCCTCTGATCCCCTTGGCTCCCTCTGCGCTAACTGAGAGGAAAAGAGTGTTAGAAAATTGAGGCTCCTTAATTTCACTTCCCAGAAATATTACTTTCATTAAGATAAGTCAGTACATGATACTTTGTGAGGTGATTTTTCTGAGGTTACAAGAAGAAAAATGTTTGAAAGGAGGGGAAAATGCCCCCCACGCCTATTCTTTGCCTTGATTTCTTCTTGTTGTCAGTGAAGATGAATCGATAGTTCTCATGGAGCACCGTAGGAGGGTTTGCAGATGTGGGTGATGTGGGTGCCTGAGCCCAGAGCCTCCCCAAAGAGGAGGAGCTCTGCAGAGATGGAGGACATCCAGGGAGGATGCTCTGCGGCAGCCATAAAAATGCGTTCTCATGGTGTGGCTGACTCTGGAGTTGAAGTCACTTCACCCACACACCCACCACCTACACTGTCCTCATGTGAGACTGTCTTGGTGATTTTTTTAAAGATAATT
This sequence comes from Lepus europaeus, assembly GCF_033115175.1. NCBI lineage: Eukaryota > Metazoa > Chordata > Mammalia > Lagomorpha > Leporidae > Lepus > Lepus europaeus. The sequence goes on along the minus strand of NC_084830.1, from coordinate 114,386,577 downwards.
ACTAAGCACATTTATTGTGTTTATTTACTGCCTATTTGTTTCTCACACTAAAAATAAATAAATTAAAAAAAAACACACCTTGAGAACAACAGACTTGTCCATTTCACAGCCACATCCTCTGAACCTAGAACTTGACAGGCACGTGCCAGTAATTGCTCAGTCATGGTCGTTGAGTGAATAAGGGAGAATGAGTAAACAAATTTTCAGCTCTATCCCTGGGCCTGTGATACCATAAGGTTAGACTCTTAACCAGATGGCTAATTTGGAGCAAGTGGTGCCTTCTGTGACTACTGGTCCTAAGGGCGGGTGACAGTTTTCACTTCTGAGAGTGGCCAGAAAAAGTAGAAGGGATCATGGTAAAGGGTTCTTTATTCTAGAAAGCAAAACACAATCCAGAGATTTGTCAAGTGCTGATAGAAACACAGAGAAATCTGATGACAGTCAAATGGGGGAGAAATAAAAATAACCTCAGAGGTTTTTTTTTGTTTTTTTTTTGTTTGTTTGTTTGTTTGTTTTTTAATTTCTGTCTTTAAGAAAAATTTATCTGGGGCAGATAATCAGAAGGAGTCCTGCCTAGAGAGTTAAGATAATAGAAAATAGAAGACAACAAAAGGTGAGATAGACAGAAAGTAATAGTTGTTAAGGAAACTTTACAAATCATTAAATATGAAAATCAACAGGATCTGATGATGTGAATTCTACAAAATACATAGGTTTGCCAAAACTCTACTATTTATTTTTTTCTCTCTCTCTTTTTTTTTTTTTTTTTTAAATTTTTGACAGGCAGAGTGGACAGTGAGACAGAGACAGAGAGAAAGGTCTTCCTTTTGCCGTTGGTTCACCCTCCAATGGCCGCCGCGGTAGCGTGCTGCGGCCAGCGCACCGCACTGATCTGATGGCAGGAGCCAGGTGCTTCTCCTGGTCTCCCATGCGGTGCAGGGCCCAAGGACTTGGGCCATCCTCCACTGCACTCCCTGGCCACAGCAGAGAGCTGGCCTGGAAGAGGGGCAACCGGGACAGGATTGGTGCCCCGACTGGGACTAGAACCCGGTGTGCCGGCGCCGCAAGGCGGAGGATTAGCCTAGTGAGCCGCGGCGCCGGCCAAAACTCTACTATTTATTAATTGCCAACACTATGGAAAAACACAGGAAGTTTCCCAAAGAAAAAGGCACCTTTAGGTATTCTGAAAGACAAGCATCCAGCTAATTACAGCTTGGCCAGCTTGATTGTTAGTGGTAACAAAAAAGATACTAAAATAAATTATTAGTTTTTTAAATTGTATTGCAATCCCCTAGAAAAGAGAGAGTTCTGAAGAGCAAACAAGGTTTTTTGAGAGTGAATCATGCCGGACAAACTTAATTTCCTTCTATAATAGAGTGGCAGGCCGTGAGATAAAGGGGAAGCAATAGATGTAATCTACCTCGATTTCACTGAGGCTTCTGATTCTTGCGAATGTAGCACTCTAGTCAGTAGGCTAGAAAGTGTGTTGTGTGCTGTGGTACTATTAGTCAGGAGCATAAATGCCAAAAGATTGCCCTGGAAGGATGGTTATCTGTATCAAGGGACAGGAACGTGTTTCAAGGGATGGTAAGACATTGTAGCTCACAGCACGTTCTAGAAAAACAACTGAGTCAGCAACGGGGACAGAAAGGGGTTTGGTTCACCTCTGTCATTCATCTTTGTGTCTGAGTAGCTTGATTCCTTTTTCTGGGATTTAGTAAAATGGGTGTAGAGTAGATATTTCTTAGGTCTATTCTAGCTTTGATAGACTTTTAAAAAGATTTATTTATTTATTTGAGTGGCAGAGTTACAGAAAGAAAAAGGGAGAGACAGAGAAAGAGATCTTCCATCTTCTGGTTCACTCTGGAAATGGCCTTAATTGCCAGAGCTGAACTGATCCAAAGCCAGGGCTCTCACATGGGTGCAGGGGCCCAAGTACTTGGGCCATCTTCTACTGCTTTCCCAGGCCTTTAGCAGGGAGCTGGATAAGAAGTGGAGCAACTTGGACTCGAACTGGCATCCATAGGGGATGCTGACACCACAGACATAGACTTAACCTACTGTGCCGCAGCACTGGCCCCTATTCTAGGTTTAAACATGGGAGCTTCTTTGGCAAACTTTATTGTAGGTATTTTTTGCTGACCATGGTAATGCACTTGAGATTTCTTGTGGATACTGTTTGATACTTCGCCTACTGACAACCTCCGTTTCACAAACTGAAGGTGTGCAGAAGTTTAACTTCATTTACTTGGTTATTCATACAGTACTTAATTGAGCGTTGTAAAATGTGTAGTGTGTGGCGGGCGCCGTGGCTTAACAGGCTAATCCTCCACCTTGTGGCACTGGCACACCGGGTTCTAGTCCCGGTTGGGGCACCGGATTCTATCCCGGTTGCCCCTCTTCCAGGCCAGCTCTCTGCTATGGCCTGGGGAAGGAAGGGGAGGATGGCCCAAGTGCTTGGGCCCTGCACCCGCATGGGAGACCAGAAGAAGAACCTGGCTCCTGGCTTCGGATCAGCGAGATACGCTGGCCGCAGCGGCCATTGGAGGGTGAACCAACGGCAAAAAGGAAGACCTTCTCTTCTGTCTCTCTCTCTCACTATCCACTCTGCCTGTCAAAAAAAAAAAAAAAAAATGTGTAGTGTGGACACAGTAAGAAGAGCTGAATTTGTCAGAAAACATTTGTTTGATCTTTTATGGATCTTGTACAGTATCTATATGAAATTTTTCTTAAAAGCAATAATTACAGAAGAATGTAAAGATGGAGTAATTTGCTACCAAGTTAAAAACAAGGACTAACACAACACTCTAAGTTTGGGATCAGTGTGGTGGTGGAGCAGGTTAAATTGCTACCTGAGGTGCTGGCATCCCATATTGGAGAGCCAACTCAAGTACCAGCTGCTCTGCTTCCAATCTAGCTTCTTGGTAATGCAGCTGGAAGGGCAGTGGAAGATGGCCTAAGTATATGATCCCTTGCAACGCATATGGGGAAACAGAATGATATTCCTGCCTCATGGCTTTGACCTGGTTCAGGCCTGGCTATTGCAGACATTTGGGAATGATCCAAACAGTAGAAGGTCTTTCTTTCTCTTTCTCTCTCTCTGTCTCTGCCTCTTGCTCTCTCTCTTTATACATACATACATACTTATATATATATACACATATATACATATATTTGTTTTCCCTCTCTCTTTGTAATGCTTTCAAATAAATAAATAATATATATTCTAATAACATTTAAATTAAAATAATTATATTTAGAGTCCTGAAAATTCTATCTACTACAGAAATGACAGAATGGCTGACTATGTTGCCATCAATTAAAAAATGTGTAAAACATAGACTTCACTTTCAATGACTTAAATGCGAATTGCTTACTAAAAGTACATGTGATTTTCTTTTTCATTAAATAGTTTATTCAGAAAGTTAACCATCCTTGGTCAATTCCAAACTGTTTTTAATCCCTGGAAGCAGATTGATTTCTCCCCATGTTAGCTGGTTTATAAAGAAACCTATCTTTACACTTCTGGTAAAAGGCACCCAGATGGAATCACATCCTAAGGTGGTAATATGCTTATTGTTCATTACTTCACTTTTTAAGTTGGCATTTCAGATTAATTAAGCATTTGATAAAACTCATGTTTATGTAAGTGTTTACAAATTAGAAAAGCTGTTAGCAGCATTTAATTTGTTTGAATATATATATATATATTTAATTCACTGCTTCTAATGGAAAGAAGCTTAAGGGAATTTAAGTCATAGCCTTATTGATAGACATTAAGCATATGCAAGTGTAATTATTATTGCTAATATTTTACATTTGCTGCATGTCAACAGTAAGAAACAGCAAAGAAGCCTGGGCAATTCCACAGGCAGAAACGTGGCTGCATGTGCTGGGTGCTTGTATCGCTGTAGAGATTTATCTTGTGGTGGTTTTTTTTTCCTCCACCTTCTGAATGAAACCTATTTTCCTCCCTGTAATTTGATCACACTAGTAGTGTCATGAGAACAGAATGCTTCTCTAATCCTTTAGCATGACATTTGTCTAGTCATCCAGAAATTCTGGATACAGCTCAGATCCTGTCATGGCTAATTCCATTTCAGTCCTCAGCCAATGGCCCGTTTATCTCCAGGACCATGAGGTTTCAATGAATCATTTAAAACAGAATCTCATCCAGCTATCTTCCTGAAACTCATACAAAGAGTTTATGATGATGGAGGTTCCTGATGATCTGTCTGTGGACATGCAGCTTCTGGCTATGAATCCATGATGAATGATGATTTTATCTTTATTGTTTCTGAAAATGATTTCATTGGAAGCTGAACAAATTCACTTTTTAAGACATGATTTAAGTACCTACCCTTGGCCTGGATCTGGACCGGTGTCTATGAGAGCAACAGTAGAGAAGGCTAGTGATTGCTCAATTGAGTTCTTTGATTTCCATGACCTAAATCTTGCTGGATCCTTTCAATCTATCCTCCATTGAGCCATGAAAAGTAATCCTTCTCAAAACTAAAGCTGGCTGTGTTGGGCCCTACAGTTAGACCTTAAGAAGTCTACCCTGGGTTTCTAAATCCACCATCGGGGTCCTTCCTGATTGGCCTTCCCCAGCTCTGCTGGTCTCCATTTCTGCTTATGCTTTTCATTCCAACAACTTTGGTCTACCTGTAACTCCCCTATATTTGCTTCTTGCCTACCTTGTTTTTGTCTGTGGCTAGCTTCTTTTCTCCAAGACTCAATTCACCCTCTTCTACTGATGCCTTTTTCCTCCAACAGTGAGATCAGATAGTTGCTAACTGGATTAAGACACTCCTGGTGCTGTGTGCTTATCTAAATTACTGCATTCTCCACCTCCATGTGTAACTACCTCTTTGTTGTTTCATCTCCCCCTCTACAGTGATGTTTTTGTTTCCATTCTAAATTAAAGAATATGTTTTTCTTTTCAGTAATTCTAATTGGTTCTTTATAAAATTCCACCTGCTTTCATGACTTGTTTTTCTAGAAGTTCAGTTCCATTTTTAGGGTATCATTTCTTTAGTTATTTTTGGAATATCTTCAATACTTAAATATATTCTGTTGAAAGTCTCTTTTTCTCCACACTGTGTATTTGTTTTTATTTAAACAGAGGTGAACTAATCACCCAGTAGTCAGTTTTTGGTCTTGTATGTTGTCAATTTTCTTTCTTTTTTTTTCTTTTTTTTTTTTTTTTTTTTTTTTGACAGGCAGAGTGGACAGTGAGAGAGAGACAGAGAGAAAAGTTCTTCCTTTTGCCGTTGGTTCACCCTCTAATGGCTGCCGCGGTAGGCGCGCTGTGGCAGGCGCACCACGCTGATCCGATGGCAGGAGCCAGGTGCTTCTCCTGGTCTCCTATGGGGTGCAGGGCCCAAGGACTTGGGCCATCCTCCACTGCACTCCCTGGCCACAGCAGAGAGCTGGCCTGGAAGAGGGGCAACCGGGACAGGATCGGTGCCCCGACTGGGACTAGAACCCGGTGTGCCGGCGCCGCAAGGCGGAGGATTAGCCTAGTGAGCCGCGGCGCCGGCATATGTTGTCAATTTTCTTAATCATTCTTGAATTTGGGCTTTCAATTTCATCTTCCACGGGAATTTTTCCTTCCTCTCTACAATGTTCTATCTGATTGCATCCTTCTATAGACCACGTCATTACAGTCTCCTGACTGTGGCCTGGGATTCCTGTCCTGTGGTATCCCAATATAGTCACCAAATTGGTAGACATCCTGGCACAGGTTTGTCTTCAAGACTTTACCTTTTCTTTTTCCTATCTTCTTTTTAAATTGACATTTTATGTGTGTTTTTTGAGATAAAATAGTTGTAAATTTACATTTTAGTCAGTCTTAAGTCCTCCAATAAAAAGTTTAACAATCTTTTTAACTTCTGATAATCTCTAAGTATCGGCATCACTTAGTCATATTTTGTTTTCCAGGGAGAGGAGTGCCCTAATCTGCAGTTTTTAAAAATAGTCTCAATGAAGGAGACAGATTTAACCATTAATCCCTTACCATAATACAGACTGATTAGTTCTTCCTTCTATTCTGACACCCAAAGCTGAGTATGTTATATATTAATGTTAGCCGTCGCAAAACACACCAGACACTGGAGTAAGGGAAAGGATTTATTGGGAACACCCAACAGACTGGAGTGAAGGGGTGGTGAAGGAAAAAGAGAAGGAGACTATAAGAGAGAGAGACAGAGGAGAGAGAAGAGAGATGAGAAGAGGAGAGAAGCCAAGAGAGGCCAAGAGAGCGCAGGAGAGAAGGACCAAGAGGGCACCTGTTCAGGAACAGGCCCTTTTAAAACTTTGCCTGAGGGCGGGCAGGGAAGCAGGAGCAGCAAATCCCATTAGGATGGGGGTGGAGCCTGGCTCAGGTAGCTGGGCCATGCGGCCACCTGGCTAGAACCGCCAGTTTCCTAACAGAGTAGACATTGGGAGAGGTCAGTCCCAAGAAGCACTTTGACTTTTGTTCCATTTCTAGTCTTCAAATTGTTTATCTTTGGGGGCATGATTATGTCTTTTTACTTTTTTCTTGTTTGCATTTTACTTAGTAGCCTTATGTGTTGAATGACAGGAGGAAGAGTGAATGAGTAAAATGATACATTGATCTGTCTTCTTCACAACCTTCTGAGAAAATGCAAGAGCACTTTGAAAATTTCATAGAAAGGAATTAAAAGACCTATTCATTTTGCTACAAAAACATTTGAAATTCATGCATAATATTTTCACGATACATGTTTTCCTTGGACTTCTGGAAGTCCCTTCATAAGCATTGAAATTAAGGGCAGGAGAATTTGAAGAACTGGAATAAACCAACTCAGCAAATACAAATGAGAATATGCCATGTACAAGAAACTCTTAAACTCAAGAGGATAAAAATGCTAATAAGGTAGGGGACTTGGTCTTCCAGGATTACAATAATATATATTTGATGTCCTTCACTTAATTGAACAAACAGTTATTGAATGCCTACTGCAAGGCTGCCTCAGAACATTGGTGGGAGAATGTAATTAAGAGATAAGTTTATTTTGGCTTAGGAAATATTTGAAATACTTGCATAATTTCATAACATGCATTTTTGAACTTTCTGAGGAACTTTCATATGCATGGATTTCAAACTTGTCCTATGCAAGAATTATTTTTTTTTAAATTCTATTTGTTACTAGCAGTTTGAAGTACATTTGTAAATACTGTAAATACAATGAGAACAGAATTTCAGAATCAAAGAACTATTGTAGAAAATGACACACACAATAAAATAATTCTAATAATACGGAAATATGGGTTGCTATGGGTAACATAACCTGTCTTAAACACCTATCTAGTTAAGCTGACTCCAATGACAAATGGAAATTAGCTATTCAACAGGCATGAGCATTCCTAGAAAAGTGAACAGCAAATAGTAGGCCCTGGAGGTAAGAGAGATTCTGTCACTTGGAAGGAATAAGACTAACTCATTTCAGCTAGCACAGAGGGAGCACAGCTGCCAGATTAGTTCCCTATGCAAAGAGACCCAGTGAAGGAAAATGATGGAGCTCCTTAGACCATGCAAATCTTTCTTTGGCCATTAAAGTGCTCCCTAGGTACGAATCATCTTTTCTAGGCACTACCCACTTTTCATCCTATTTTAGAATGTTTCATTTCACCCAGGAAAAACTCAGTTTTTAAGAGCTGATATAATTTTCCTTCTAAAGAGCTCTTGTCAAGTATCCCCAAATTGTTTGGAATCCAGTTGAATAAATTATAAGTGACTATCTTTTTCCTCCCACTCTCTCATGAACTCTGAAACAAAATGATGTCTTACTTCTAAGTTACTTAGCACTGTTGAAATGCCAACTAATTCTTCCTGGTTGGCCAAAAAATGAGCACAGGATAGCAGTTCCTCCAGGAAATGTTCTCCTCTGGGAGATGAAGTTGATGCAAAGCAAGTCAGGGACCTGTTAGACATTCTGCTTCTATCCAAATGAGACTTCCGGCAGATGTCTGGAGAGTTGAAATCCCCATCACTACTCTGTCTTTTCTCTGCACTGATTTTGCAATCTGTGTCTCGTAGCACACCATACATTTCCTCCATGTGTCTCTGTGTACTCTGATAATGATAGCACTTTTGTGTTCTTCCTTGGTCCAATCCATATGCTCTCCAGTATGTTCCTGCCCTCAGGCCTGGACATTTCCATATCAATGTATATCTTCATGACATTCACCTCTGTTCTGCCTCCTGTCTGAGCAGTCTGTTTCTTAAGGGTAGGCATAATCTTCCATTAGAATGTCAGAACACTCTCCCATTGCGTGACCATGTAAAAATCAACCCCACAAAGTCCAGGTAAGACTCTTGCTAACCCACCTGTGTTCTCTCTTCAAAGATCTTTTCTCAAATGCTTTCTAATGATGATTACCAGAAATTCAGTATATAACTTTCTGTGTTCCTTGTTTCCATGGAGTAGTGGCAGGGATTTCAATGGGGAACTTGTTAGAAATGCAGAATCTCAGGTCTCCTGCCAAACCAACTGAGTCAAAATCTGCATAATAATTACATCCCGAAGGAGGTTCACATAGCTATCAGATTTACAGAGCAGAACTCTATTGTATGGGCTTCCCCAGCTTATCTAAATCTATTTTCCACCTCTGTATACCAGAAAGCCACCTGGAGTTGACCTGTCTATAAAACCTCAGAAGGAACTCAAGCTGTGTCATTACAGTATAGAAAAGGGCAAAGGATTTGGCATTTAATTGGTTGACTGTTTGCACCAAATGCTCTCCAAATTATAGGTATTAATAAACCATTTCTCTACCTTTGTGCACATCCACTGCATACAACCTCCAGAAAGATGCGGTATCACATAGCCTGCTACTTGTTTTGGAAAAATGACAATGATCTTCCAAAGTAACTCATCGTTTTTAATATTTATTCTAAAAAGAAAAATATTATTTTGTTCTAAAATTTGTCAGTTGCCATGAGTGGAAGATAACCTTAAATATACCTGCCACAGAAAAGAAACAAAGCAAAACAAAACAGTATTCTTAAATTATAGTTAGATGATATCTGCCAAAAAAGAAGCCCCTTGAATAAGGACTTGTCTTTGTTTAATGGAATGATTGGAAGTATTAAATAAGTGCTAGAAACACATAAATACAGAGTGTTTCTCTTTGATATAATAAGGAACATTGGAAGACTAGAGAAAAGGGACATTTTTGTGCTTTGGGTTTGAAATGTTGTGACCAATAAAAATTAATCTTGCAGTCCAGCCTTTGGAAAAAGACAATGCTTACCAAATAAGGTGAAGGCCTACACTAATTTGCTCAAAGAGAAAATAAGGTCATCAGCCTGAGAGAAGGGTATCTACTGTGATTAAATGCTGAACAGGGATGTCTTAGGACCTTCTCAGAGAGGATACCTTTTTTGGAAAAATGTGGTTTTTGTAAGCAACAGGTGGTCATGAGCAACAAATCATTTGTACAGGAATGTTTTGCTGCAATGAAATAGGGACCTCCCTTACCAAGAATGGGACCTTATAGTTTCAAATTCCTTTGTGCCAGGTACACATTTGGAAACCACTTCTCTATAGCACAATGATCCCAGTGTTTATACTGGTACATTTTCTGCAGTAACAGTAAAGTACAAGGGCAAAACAAACATCACCATGGCTTTGCAAAAGCTTTATAATAACATTGTATTTCTTTGAACCATTCAATCAATTGTAGACATGGTTTAAATGTACAGAAAAACTAAATGCAGTATCGTGGGAAAAAATGAAAAAGAATTTTGCAGCCTAACTTCAGCTTAAAGTCAAGAGTTTGCAATGAGACATTTTGCAGGAAAAAAAAGTATTTCTAGGCTCTTTAGATTATTATATTTTCAGCATATCTATCATGATTTCTTTTTCAAGAGTCAGAAACCAGTATTTCACACCATGAAGCTTGCTATATGCTAATTAAAAGTGGCCAAGAAGTCATGAATTCCCTATGATCTTTATGGAAAGAAATCAATACCTGTATCTATTTCTATAAAACTCCAGGGTTTTGCTGGTGTATATTAGAAGCCAGAAAGGTAGGCTTTTATGTTGTGTTTCTTTTAATAATGAGCAATCTAGGGTCACATAGAAGTCTCATGCAGAGTACAGAATAAAAGAGTAACTATGAACAATTGAAAAATAAATGCAGAATCAGATATTTGTAATGCTGCTTAAAGCAAGGCTAATCTTTATTCAACATTTTTACTCACATATAAAACTCCCATTGTGTGGTATCTTAGCAGTGGATATATTACTGAGGTTCTAAAGCCTCAATATTAATGCAAAGAATTATGGTTTTACATCTCAGTGGGGGGATGCCTGTATGTACATGCATGCACACACACACACATACACACAATTGCTATTTCTAACAGCATTTGTTATGATGGGAGCCCTTAAGGAATTTTGGTTTTGTGCAATTCAAAATGGTTAAAATATGTTGTTGAGCATTAAAGCTGCTACATATACTCTCTCTCAATAGAAAATGGCATAGATAGCTTAAAATTATGCTGAGATATCTGACTCCCTGACTCTGGTGGATACCATTTAGATTGGCCACAAACAAAATCCTATTTGGCAATTATCAGGAAAACCCCTCAAAAGTATGTCTAATCAAATCAGATTTTGGTTCCAATAAAATTACAGTATAAAGTCTAGCAGTAGCACTGGCTGATATCACCCAGGAAGGACTTTTATTGCTACAGATTTCTAATATGTATCCAGAAGATTTTTCTGAGGAGTAATTGGGCTATAAGGGACTTTCCCATTTTATATTTATTTGAATACAAAGTTCAGTATTATAACACTGATTTTCCAAAAACAATATCATTTTTCCTTAAGGTTCAGATGTTTCAATAGAACAATAATAGGATGTTTCATGAATCCATTTGTGATCACTAAGGCATTACCAATTCAGTAAATCCATTGGTTTACTTAATATACATAAATGCATATTAAACAGGCATTTGTGCAAACAACATCAAAAATGAGTGAAATGGTAAAAATTCCATGCTGCTTTGAGAAAATTAACAGAAATTCATCAAGAATTGTGTAATTTAAGGCTGTATGCTCACTCAAGCAGGGATCTTCATTTGCCATTGCTAATAAACTAGCGGTAAGTAACACATATTAATCACAGATGGAAGTCGGATCCATTTTATTTTTTTCTGATATCTATCCTAAGTTTGTCCTTCAAAGACTTTTGTTGGCTTCTTAGTGCCTTAGAATTTCTTCACAGTGCCAGGATGTGTTTTAAAGTCTTCTCAGGAAAAGGGCTTCAAAATGTATTCACCCTGTCTTTGTTGAGAGTTCTTTTCTTGTGAGCCAGTAGGAAGTAGCATCCACAAATCTGTGCTCTTTGATAATTGGTGCAAACAGCCTCCCTGCACACTCTGGTGCCTGCTGACTCAGGAGAATGGAGATGATGGGAGACAGTGTCTTGGGCGGGCTGCTCCTGCTCAGGCTGTATGCTGAACATGGCTCCTGGGCAGCCATGATCTGTTGGCTACCTTTTCATTGCAAAGTTGGCCCTCACCTTTGGCAGACGGCTCTATTATACCATGGAACTCACAAACTGGGTGGAGGAACCCCTCAAACTTTCTTTGAATGGTTGCATTCCACATTCATAGGCAGCATTCAGAAAACCAGCATGAGAGCCATAACCACACTCTATTGAGGATTGGTGTGTCCCTGAAAAGCTCATGTAGGAGAATGCTTTGTGGTCCTAGAGCCATCCATCACAGTTTTATCAAAATATACCAGCAATCCTAATAATGAAAGCCTTGGGAGATTTCCCTCCCAGCTTCCTAATTATGAACCTTATATTTTACAACCATTTTAAGTCTGTTTTTGAAGAATCGTTATTTCTCTCAGCATGAAGGCATGCAATGTGGGTAGTTTACATAGTCGTGGGAGGCGAAGCTTGAGTTTTATTTTCAGGTTAGATATCATATAGGCCCAGTTTTAGCAGCAGGCATTGGTCCAGGATATAATAAAAGGAATGCACAGAAATACCCTGCCTCGAATACCTCTCCTTATTAGTGTCTGAAATCCACACTTGATATTTTCTTTCCTTTCTTAAAGGTGTTTACTAAAGTAAGAAGTTTCTAGAATTGAGTGAACAGTAACATTTTTCCATAGCTCAGCTTTAAAGCGTGTACTGAGTACCAGAGAGCTTTCAGGTCCAGGACATTTAAAGATGGGTATACATTCACTTCCCTTTATGAAACTTATGCTGGATGTGGGGACTAAGTTGGAAAACAGGTTGGTACTTGGAAAGAAGATAATAGAAAAAATAAATAAATTTTACTTCCTTCACAGTTTCATCCAACAAGAAGTAGACTCAGTTATATTTGGTTAAACTGTGCACTTGACAGCCACTTGTCAAAACACTTCACTTGATTCATAATATGCTTCATATACACTCAGCAACAAATTTAGGCATAAAAAGAATAAATTTTTGAGAAATTACCACTCTTGGAATTATATATCTGCTATTTAATGTTTAGAGGACTGATGAGAATTTACAAAATAGCTCTTGTTAAGGATGACCCTACAGTCAAGTCATATTGCCAGATATCATAAACACCTATAAATTGTCAGGGTAGCAAAAGTACACAGTGACCCTATGTTTGACTAAGCACAGCATTTGTGATAGTAGTTAACCTTTGTCTATAGTAGTAAATTAATGCAGATCTCCAAAAAACATTCCTATGCAAAAATTGCTCTTGGAAACACTAATACATAGTAATAATAATAATAATACAAAAAAAAAAAAAAAAAAGACTGACAGTAACTTGACCTCGAAAGCTGATGGCTAGTGGAGGTATCATGTGATACTGAACTCAATAGGAGTATGTGTCCGTTAGGAAAGTTACTGAACACTAGATATTTTATGTTTTATGGTTAAGTTCTGCCACAGCCAAAGGAAAGCAACTTGTGTTACAAAGACAACAATGTCAGGTGTTCCAACTTATTTTAGTAACACCCCTTTATTACTGAAAGTGCCTCCGGTAAATGCCCAAATTGCCTATTTGCACTAAATAAAATGTCACTTTGTGAATAAATTAGGCATTTTCTGCTACCTTCTGTATGTCTAATGACATCCGTTGTAATATAATGTTTGCTTGTCTCCAGAGGCTGGCTCTGGAAATCAGCTTGCACCTGTGGCTTTTGGGAGATATTAAATAGAGCTTTTTTCTACTCACTTCCTCTAGTAGAATGTCACTGATATTCAAAAAAAAAAAAGTCTTAAAATTATTGCCAGAGTATTTCTCAATACATCTCCAGGACTTAAAATTTTGAATTGACATGGACCTTTTGACATGCCGTGGTCTCTGGTGGGAGTTACTAGTTCTTTGAACTCATGCCGTTCTCTTTGAATCTCTGTGAACAACTGGCATTAGATTAATTTTTTGTGCCTAGCGTAAGTGTGACTAACTCAATGGTTGTCTTTTTTTTTTTTTTTTTTTTTTTTCAGAGTGGTCTGCCTTTGCATTTAACTGTTGTTGCCTTGCCCTTGGAATACTTGAAGTTTCACATTTCTGTTCTATACAGCTTGAATGCAAACATGGACTATAAGCTTTAATATGACTGCCAGGACCAGGGGATGCATGAGGCATCTCTATGCCTCAAAGCAGACATGAGTTGCAAAATTTACCTTCCTTTCATGGGACTGTGTGGCCACCTTAAAAAAGTCCTATGTCACAAGTGACTTTGTTGCTCCTCACAATCCAAAGTTTGGAACTGACTTTTTGAGATATGTTCTCTTAAAGGAGTTGTCTGCTCAGAACTTTCATACAAAAGCATAAAATACAAAGCATGGACATTTAGCATTTCTTCTTTTGTAGTTTTGACAAGAACTGGTAAAAGGGAGCACATGGGTGAATTATAGCCTAATGTCTCTTCGCACCTAAAAGGAAGAGAAATTATTAAAATAGTTTTTGTTTTCCATGGTACTTTCAATTTCTTAAAAAATATGATTACTGATTACTATCATGAATTGAATGCCTACCATGTGCTGCTTGTTATTCAAGTAATTTTCCACATTATACTTTCTTGAATACTTATAGTAATTCAGTGATAGATAATAATATTTTCCTAATTTTTCAAAAGATAGAAAAACAAGTACTCTAACAAGCCAGGTCAAAACTGGGACTCATCCCCTTGTTAACTCATATTCTTTGCATCAGAAGTCCCCCTTTGAGTCATGGCGTTCATTCTATAGGGTATCTCCTATGAGCAGTCACTGTGAAGTCTGAGAAACCTAGTTTAAATGCCCTCTTCGCTGCTAGATCTTCAGTTGGCTTTACATATCAGAATTCTTGCTCCTGTCATTGAGAGACAAACACAGACTTAAATTTTAAAAATAGGAAAAGAAAAAAGTGTTCCTTGTATTACTAAGCATTTCAGAGAAATGAAAACTGCAGATATGGTTAGCTTCAACTTTTCACAATGTTATCAAGACCCAAATCTGTGTGTGTCTCCCAGTTCTGTTCTCATTTTCTCAGGCTTCACTTGGGGACATGATGCAGGCCAGCATTTCTAAGCATAAGTTCTCCCACCTTCAAACTTAGTAGAAGTGAGAACTGGCTAGGCCTAATAGAGCAAAAGTGTCAATACTGATAGATGCATGCTTCAGCCAATAAAAGGGAAAGGGACCTCATGTGTCGTGTCACTGCTCTTCCCAGTATTCTCTGCTTAAACTCTTGTAATAAGAATGGGTAATGCCTGATTGACGGTAGAAAGTTACAAGGCTCATATTTGGAATGAGGGGAAATGAGGATGGGTAGAACTGATTGAGAGCATCAGAAACAGTGTGTCTAATATAGCTGGGGAAGCCTCTCTTAATTTCTCTGAACTCACTCCTCATCTGTAAAATGGGGGATTAAGGACTCGGCCAACATTGTGAGGATGTAGTGAACTAATGTGTGTGAAGTACACACAAAGTGCAGCATCTAATTAATTAGCCTTTCTCCCTGCCGGTGTTTCCTTCTTTCTTTGTGTGTCCTCTTGGCTTTCATTTTTATTTTCCTGTAATTTTTGTCCTTTTCTGTTGTTATCATTATTATAATCTTCATCAGCAATCTTCCTACATCTAAATGATTCATCACTGGTTCTAGCCCATGGTAAGAGCTAAACAATTTGTAGTAGTACTATCTTCCTTCAAAGATGAGGCCTCCAGAAGGAACTGATTAGAGAAAATCTGATGTTAGCTTGGGTGTGATTCTTGAAATCAGACTCCTCAGAAGAGGCTCCTAGGCCCCTGCTGACCATCACTTCTAACCTGGTTCTTAGGTTGCCTAACCAATATTGAACTGGTTACTGGTGAGCTCCAGAGTCATGTGGTTCTCTACAGAATCCACATTCCACTGTTAATGGTTATTTCTACTGTCAAGTCTCTCTATCTCTGAGCAACAATCATATAAAAATTCCCCATTGTCCCTGATAAATTGTCTCTTACAAAAGAATGGACCTCAGCCTACCACACACATCTCTCTTAAGCTTTAATCATACATTGGCATGAAAATTAAGCATTTTGTGATTTATAACAAAGTTGGCAAAGACATTCATGTTCCCTGTATGTATATATGATTAGATATATTGTACAAACCATGCTTCACCATTAATACCCCCAAATGTTGTGATTGGATTATAGATGTTAAGATGCACAACTTCATCACTTAAAGTAGCAACCTAATTAGCAAAAATCTACTTGATGGTTAAACCCAGTCACTACTTTTTTGTAACATTAAAGCTCAGCATGAGAATAAAGTTGATTCTGAATTGTTACGACAAATAGTACCTGATTAATTTTCCTTAATTTCCTAACTAAAATCTTAGAATGAGGATTGGGTAGTCCAGGATGGATCATTTGTAGGTACCAAGACAAATGAATATGGACTCAGCAGGTGATAAAGGTAACTTTATATCCATTTCTTCTTCCCATGTCCTCCTGGGGCTAGGCTGAGATCACAGCTCCAAAAATCTTGAAATCCCATCTTGATGCCTAGTACACACCTTTAAGATTAGCTAATCTAAGCTTTTGTGCCTGACAGAATACCATTTCTGTCTTCATTTGGAGTTACTAATTCAAAGACCAAATACATCATCAGGAATCCAAAAATAATCATCTGTGAAACTGTAATCCTAAAATATTTTTATACATTTCAAATAGTGAGGTAGAGGATTTTTGTTCATTTTTGGTGAAGGAGTTCTCAACCAGATTAACACCTTTCATCTACACAAAGAGTCTTCAAAAAGTTAAAGGAAAATTCATATTATGAAAGAAAGTCTGCTTGGATTTCGAGAGGTATTTTACTACAAAATCTGCAATCTTTTCATTTCATTTTTCCACAAACTTTTTCTAATAACTCTTATAAAACCTCATCCTTCTTTTAACCAATGGCTTTACTTTTCTTTCCTCAGCCATCTCTAACTAATAACCTGGAACACAAATGTTGCATTGTTGTTTTTACTGTTGTTCAAAAGTCTTTGTTCTACTCTCTTCGTTAAATTATAAGTCATAGGATGGCAGCATGGCCCATTGTTCTGTTCTTGGTATGAAGCTCAAAATTTTGTGTAAGTTTTGTTTTGTTTTTAGCTCACTGTTGAAAATTATCATAATGATCGCATATTTGTCTTCAACTCTGTATCATGAATGAAGATGTGCATTTTATTGTCCTTCTGATATATTATCTTCAACAAACTCTAAAAGGCCAGTTGCCATTGTCTCCATTTTAGAGGCAGAGAAACTGAGATTTAGAAAAACAATGACACATTCCAAGGTGTCTAGCAGTGCCCTGGACCCCATTTCTTTTTTTAAACCTCCAAGGCTGTGATGATAACTATCTGTTAAATATCCAAGTTATTGAATATGTTTATTCACAATGAGAGAATGGTGCATTTGAAACATTGTTCTGCATTGAAGGATGTTTTTCCATCAGAACATATGTTTGGGCCTTTACAGAGCCTCTCACAGCAAAATCCTTTCTATGAACTTGATAGTCTAAGCACATCAGTATTATTGCATGTACCTTCTAATCCTTGAGTATCCATGACTGTGTACAAATAATTTATAATTACTATGTTGTATTGATACTTTATTGCTGAATGCTTAGTACAATGCCTGATACATTCTAGCCAGGACTGAGTAGATGATGTTTGTATGTATTCATAAAAAAAAAGTCTTAACAGTCAATTTGTCGTTAAATTCATAAGTGAGCAAAGAAAACAGGTTAGATGATGCTGCAGCATTTATTGATAGAACGTTTTCCTATCTGGTTGGGTAAACAAATAGCAAATGATGTCCTACTGGAGTGTCTCTGTCTTGAACCTTTGTAAAACATGATGCAAAATTCTCACAAGGTCTCATTGCCAATAAAGTGATTCATCTGGAGTGCCTAATTTCCTTTATTTGCATTTGTTAATACTTTGTTTCTTATTTATTCCTCTCAAAATATGGCATGTTAGGAATTGATGTACCTGCACACTGGACTTTTATCTTTGTTTATATTGCTGTAACAAAATGCCACAGGCTTGGTGCTTTATAAAGAAAAGAGGCTTATTTAGCTCACAATTCTGGAGCTTGGAGAGCACAGTGCTGGCATCTGATTGGCTCTAGTGTTGGCATCACAATGGTGGGAGCACATGTGAGAGTGGTAAAGGAAGAGACAAAGGCACCTGGGGCTGGCGTGGTGATGCAGCTGGTGCCTGCAGTGCTGGCATTCTATATGGGCCCCGGTTCAAGTCCAGGCTGCACTGACTATCCAGCTCCATGCTAATGCACCTGGGAAACAGTGGAAAGTAGCCTGAGTACTTGAGCTCCTGCATCCCTGGATGGAGTTCCAGACTCTTGGCTTTGACTTGGTCCAACTTTGGCCATTGTGGCTATTGAGGAGTGAACTAGCAGGTGGTCCTGTCTCTCTCCCTCTCTCTCTCTCTCTCTCTCTCTCTCTCACACACACACACACACACACACACACAGAGTGTCTGTATGTGTCTCTCTAACTCTGCCATTCAAATAAATATTTTTAAAAAAGAAAGAAATCTAAGGGAGAGGCATCACATTAGAAGAGAAAACAAGAGACCAAGGTGGTACTAGGCTTTCTCTCTCACTTTATTTTGTCAGTTTTTGTCTACGTATTTTATTTGAGAGACAGAAAAGAAAAGAATCTGGAGGAGACACTTCCCATCTGCTGGTTCTCTTCCAAAATGCTTGGGAATTAGTAACTGAAAACAAGTCTCCCATGTAGGTCACTGGAACCCAAGCACTATGCGCTATCACCACTGCCTCCCAAGGTATGCATTAGCAGGAACTTGAAATTAGGAGCAGTGATAAGACATCAACCCAGGCATATAGTTGTGAGATGTAGGTGTTCCAAATGGTGTATTAACATCTGAGCTACATACTTGTCCTAGTCTTTCTCTTGCTATAACAAGTCACTCTCTTGGGAACTAATCCACTCATATGTGACCTGACCCACTCTGGTCTAACAACATTAATCCCTCCTGAGAATGGTCATGACCCAATCACTTCCCACTTTTCCTCACCTTTTAAAGTTTCCATAACTTCAACACTGCTACACGAGAGACCAAACCACCAGCACATGAGCCTTCAGATGACAAACCATATCCAAGTCATAGCAGTTTTGCTGTTAGCAATGAATATTTTCAAAAGATTATCTGGCAGTGAAATGTCCCCACCACTTTTATACCTGGAGCAAAACCAGCATTTTCTGAATGAGGATTTAACTGATTAAACTCATGTAGAGTAGACATTTTGCACACCTACCCTTCCCCAACCAGCATAAGGAACTGCACCAGTTGCCAGCAGCCCTAGACCATAAAATAAAGGAGGAATCATGTAACATGTAGACATCAGTCAGGGCTGTGAATATACGCTTCTCTGCAACACTGATGAATTGTGGTATTCATCCTAATTCTGTAAGGTAGTTCCCGCCAAATATTTGTAAACTTTTACTCACTCCAGCCTTAATTATATGAAACAGCATAACTAAAAATTTTGTAATCCTTTCAGTGAGTTTTTGATCTCTTCATTAACCAGTGATAGTAATTTTAATACACCTGATAAACCGAAGGGTAAGTCACTTGATGGCATATTAGTAGATGGAAGGTTCACCTCCTTTAATATGTGCATTTCTTTTCACTTTATATAGAGTTCCCATGACCTAACTGAAAGATTGAAATGTTTCACATTGTTCAGAAGAATTGCGTGAATAATTAGATGCATTAAGAAATGAATCCTAAAGTTCTCATGCATAAAATAAGGATGCTATTAGATTATCCTTACTATTTATATGCATATTTATATTTATTATAAATTATCTGATTATGCATAAAGTAAAATCTATATCATGATATAATCCATCTCTAAATGTCAACGAACTAGATAGAAGAATGTAAAAACTATTGAGCAACAATATATGTTAATGCATTATAATTAGATGATGAAATTTACTTTAGTCCTCATTAGCTAGTCTCTATTGGCATGTATTTGTCAACAAATAATTCTTGCTTCTTTTCTTTCTCGTGCTCTGTACTTGCTTATAGAAGGAGGTTGTCATTTTGTTGGGCACTAAGCAATGATTTTATAAATTAATATCTTAATGAAATAAAAAATGTTTGAACACGTAACCACACATAATTATGATAAAACAGCCCATTGGATTCAGTTGTATGACTTTGTTGCTATCATCTTATAATCGCAGTCAGACCCTCATTAGGGAATTAGCTAAATGTTCATTTGGCAATGACTTCCTGTTTGTTGAGAATAGCAGTAAGACTTTCAGGATGTTGTCATTTCTATCCTTTTGCTGATAGATATACTTGCTGTCCTCATAATTGGTTTATCCCAGTAAATGCTCTCCTCCGAGACTATGCAGTCACGGAAAATATCACCCAATTTCCTTCTAAGATTGTTGTGAGGTTTAATCAAGAAATGTTGGTGAGGTGTGCTGAAGGGAAAGGTACTCTCCAGTGGCAGACAGAAATGATTATTACTGGAATTAGACTTTATAAAAATTTCTAAATGTCATCCAAATGAAATGAAGAGATGATAGAAAAATCCAAAGCAAATTATGAAAATGTAAAATTTGACTAAAACTTCCAAATACATTTTGCCTTTAGTTGGGCAACAAATGTTTTTTCTTCCTACTAATATTATTTGGCACTGAGAATTTAATATTTTCAATGAGTATTTAGAACAAAAAGAGAGAACATTAAATTTAAGGACTTTGACTTCATTCATTCTATGCTTCTACACTTCTAAATTGCCTCTAATTTCCTTCTTTACACATGCAGTGTAGGAATGGTTGTTTTTCACAGACCTTGCTTTTCCACTAATTAGTTGCCAGAATTAAGTTTGCAATTACCCAACTGAAATATTTTAGGAAAATGTGTCATGTATCAGAAAAATAAATGAGTAGTTCATATGGAACTTTGACCCTGTCTAGTCTATTGTTTTATTCTCAATTCTTATCACAAGTGATACAGATCTGAGTTTAAATGACTTCATTGAAAGTATAGCTTTATTATCAATATGCTTGTATCACTTGAAGCCCAAAAACAGAAAGATGATTGACTTTCAGGAAACACAAAGGAGACACTGAAACACACTTAGGATTTTCTTTCCATATCTTGTCTCTCTTCACCCTTGGTCCAGGTAGATATTCTCTTTCTGCCTATAGAAGGATTTTCCATGTATCACTACTCCTTGTGGAAGGAAATCTGATTGCCAGTAATCTCCAAAAATGAGATCTCATTTCTAGGCTTTTAAAAAAACTTTATCAAACCTTCTCTGTATGATTTCCAGATATTGTAGGCAGGAACTTATTATTCCAGCTCAGATTGGGAGCCCGCACTTAATGGCCAACTGTAATGAGAACATGAGCTCGCATTGTAGCCAGCGTAATACTTCCCAGAATAACCTTGTGGGTGGAATGCACATCCAGGGAAATTCTCCAGCAAAAAAAAAAAAAAAAAAAAAAAAAAGTTTGGTAAGTAATTCCGTAAGGATGCAACATGCACTTTTTGTTTTATTTATTTATTTGCTTATTTATTTATTTATTTTTGGAAAGGCACAACATCTGCTAGTTCTCTCCCCAATTGCCTGCAACAGCTAGGACTGGACTGAACTGAAGCTGGGATCCAGGAACTCCTTCCAGGTCTCTCAAATGAGTGGCAGGAACCCAACTATTTAGGCCATCATCTGCCTCCCAGGCATCTTTACTGAAGTTTATGGGAAGTACAGTTGAGACTTAATCCCAGGCAGCAAGACTTGCTATGTGAGTGTCCAAAGCAGCAGTTTAATATCCAGTGCTACAATGCCTACTTCAGCATTTACTTTTAAAAAAATGATTTATATTTATTTATTTTAGAGGTACAGCTACAGACAGAGAGAAAGGTCTTCCATCTGCTGGTTCACTCCTCAAATAGCTACAACAGCCAGAACCGGGCTGATCCAAAGCCAGGAGCCAGAAGCTTCCTCTGAGTCACCCACACTGGTGCAGGGGTCCAAGCACTTAGGCCATCTTCCACTGCTTTCTCAGGCCATAGGCAGAGAGCTGGATCAGAAGATTAGCAGCCAGGACATGAGCCGGTGCACATATTGGAAGCCAGCATCACAGGTGGAGGCTTAGCCTACCACACCAAAGTGTTGGCCTCTTCAGAATATGCTTTTTGGCCTGTGCCACGGCTCAATAGGCTAATCCTCCACCTGCAGCGCCAGCACCCCGAGGTTCCAGTCCCAGTCGGGGTGCCGGATTCTGTCCCAGTTGCCCCTCTTCCAGTCCAGCTTTCTGCTGTGGCCCAGGAGTGCAGTGGAGGAGGGCCCAGGTCCTTGGGCCCTGTACCTGCATGGGAGACCAGGAGAAGCACCTGGCTCCTGGCTTCGGATCAGCCCAGTGCGGCAGCCACAGCGCGCCAGCCGCAGTGGCCTTTGTGGGGTGAACCAACAGCAAAGGAAGACCTTTCTCTCTGTCTCTCTCTCTCACTGTCCACTGTGCCTGTCAAAAAAAAAAAAAAAAAGAATATACTTTTAAAGGCTGTTTTTTCTGAGATTGATATTGTGGCATAGCAGTTTAAGCCACCTCCTATTACACCGGCATTCCATGTGGGTACCAATTTGATTCCTGGCTGCTCCACTTCCAATCCAGCTCCCTGTTAATGGCCAGGGAAAGCAGCAGATGTCCCAAGTGCTTGGGCCTCTGCACCATTGTGGGAGACCCTGATGAAACTCCTGGCTTCTCACTTCAGTCTGGCCAAGCCCTGGCTGTTTCAGCTGTTTGGTAGTAAACCCGTGGATAGACAATCTCTCCCTGCTTCTCCCTTTTTTCTGTAACTCTGCCTTTTAAATAAAATAAATAAATATTTTTCTGGAAAGCTATTTTTTTCTAAAATATTGCACAAGTTGTTTATCTAAATATATACAAGCAAAGCAGATCATATAATTGAGTAGTTTTACATTTAACCTTATAAAAAATAAATTGAGCTAATAATCCCCCCAAACTATAAAGGCTGAAAATTTAGTAAATAATCAACTAGATAAGATGTTATCACCACACAAGAATAATTTGCCTAAAATAAAACATGAGTAATATTCTCTTTACTGAGAGTATATACTGAATGCCAAATGCATGCATGCAAGCCCTTAAGCAAGGAGCTTAAGATCCAAGGAAACTCGAGACAGTCTAGTGGAACACCTGACACATTAACAGGTAATATACAGTGATGCTGAATGTGCAATGAAGGCAAAGTCTGCACGGTATTGTGGGAATACCAAGGAGGAAAAAAAAAAAGCCCTGCTAGAAGTGAGGAGCAGCTCAGTTGCCTTCCCATAAGAGCCAAATCTCAAGCCATATCTGCAAAGAAAATTAATAAGAATTAATAAGATAAAGAAATGGTGCCGGGGGGGGGGGGGCGGGGGAGGCACCAGGGGCCAGATGGCAAAGGAGCTTAAAAACACAGCTAAGTAGGTTGGGTTTTTCTACAGGCCCCTAAGAAGAGAGCATGGAAACAGTGTGGTCCAATTTGTTCAGAACTAGGTCTGGGTTAAAGCTACCATTAACACAGCCCCAAAGGACTTGGTTTCCAAGTAGCTTGTCAAGGAATCAAGTGTGCTAGGCTCATTTTGTGAAAAAGGTAGTCCAGCATTCTGTAATGTCCTAATTATATCACACTCCTGTCCCACACCCACATGCTTCTGCAGGTGCAAAAAATCTGTGGGTGGCAAAAACAATTGTGTTCAACCAGATAATTTAACAGAATTAACTGTTTGAGTGTGTTTTCCTCCTTGCACCAAGAGTGCACAACACTTTGCCACATTCCTTTCCCCCTAATAGCTTACCCCCACAGACCTAGACTTTCAATTATAGCCAGGCTAAATTGCCTGCCTTCTTCTGCCTTTGCTCATCATGAAGTCATTTGAATTTGCTCATGGGGATTTTCATGCCCAGGACCAACTCTTTCTCCCTATCTGCCAGAATCTATGGTTCTCATTATTAAAAACTCAGTGTGAGGCCTTTCCTCCTGGGGCTGCTCATTACATTAGATAGGAGAGGTGTGGGACTCTCCTTCTGTCAGTCCCAACCATCGCTTCCATGGTATTCCTGATATGGGAGTGCACTGCTATTCCTTGCATTTCTGTGTGCGCATTCTTCCAAAAATATCCAAGGAGAAAGCCTCAAAGTACTAGTATATGTCCCCTTGGAAATGTTTATTAAATTGAATGACACTAACTTTAATCACAAGAAGAGCAAATGGTTATGGTCTGCTCTGCTTTCCAATGTGTATGTTTTATGCAAGTTTCAGAAACATTTCACATAACAAAAATAACATTTTTATCATTCTCTTGTAAAATGTGGCTGTGTCTAGAAACAATAGTAAGACAAGAATCCCAGAGAATGCGTAGTATTCCAATAATAAAGTATATTGTAGTTCTTTGAAACGTAGTACAACGTGAGAAATTGGTCCATGAAATCAAGGCATAATAATTTAATGAAAATCTGTTTTAGAGTTTAAAAATACATATAAGAACTAATTATCTGTTACTTGTCCTTTACAGTTGATTTGTTTGAGGTAGAACCTAGGCATCTGATTTGACAAGGGAAGAAGGAAAATGCATTTTTTTAAATTCTGATTTTCTAATTCAGCTCTTCCATACTGTAGGAAGAGTTCCTGTTCCTACATGCTATATTTGTGTTGGGCCTTTTCCAGTATAACATGGAATATCCAATTTCTAAAAAGTGCAACTATATATCCTTTAACTAGAAAATACTTGTCAAATTTTAGATCTAAAAACTACTTGATCTCTCCCTATTCACTGGTTATAAACATGCCATACAATTTTCTGTTTGTTTCTTTGTGTTGGGAATGCCCTCAAGACCCCTGCCTTGGGGTATGGAGGGGAGACTGGAAAGGGAGGAAGAGAGTCCAGGCACACTGCACCCACTTAATTTTTTTTCTGGTTGCTTTCCCTCCTCTCTACTCCTTTCTGCACCTATTTCACTTTCTCCAGTCAACACTGCTCCTCCCAACCCTCACCTATTCTTTCTTCCATTCTTCCCTTGTTGACTCCACACCTGTTAATATTTACCAATTAATGTTTTATTTCTCAGAATCCATTTGAAGTCTCCTAAATGCTCCATTTCCGTCTTCAGCTTGAGTAGAAGTGAGATGAAGAATCTTTGCGTCCAGAGGGAGGAGCCTCATTTCTGGTGTGCATGTTATGCGTGAGATTTAGAAACATGTCATGGCACAAAAAGATCTTTGCTCTCACTGTCTTGTAAAATGTGATTGCATCTTGAAACAATATTAAAATCACAACCCTAGGAAACTCATCATTTTAAATATTTACAAGATTAAAATGACAATCCCTGGAAATTTATCAGTTATGACATTTATGAGCTGGGAAACCTAAGGCAAAGCAGTCATCCTGTCTGGGATCAGTTCTTTATTTAGACCAGTGTTCGTACAAATGCAATATTTTTTTTTTCTTTTAACAGACATTTTTAAAAGCAGTTTTAGTTTCACAGCCAAGTGGAGAGAACTGTACAAAGCTTTTCCATCCACCCTTGCTCCCACATGCACAGCCTCTCTGGTCATCAGTACACCCTCCATAGTGGTACCTTCCTTATGATTGATGAGCCTGCTTTGATACACAGTTATCACCCACAGTCCTTGGATTCCATTAGGGCTCGGGTCACTCTTAATATCGTACCTTCTATGGTTTAGAAAACCAATGACCTTTATCCACAATGTTAGCAACTATAGAATGTTTTCAGTTCCCTAAATGTTGTCTGTTAGAAACATATTTCTTGTTTTTCTTTCTTCTTTTAAGCAGAAGTAGTACATCCCTGTTGTTCTTGGCTTTTTATTTTTTAACATAATCTACTATTTTTTATTTATTTATTTGACAAGCAGAGTTATAGACAGTGAGAGAGAGAGACAGAGAGAAAGGTCTTCCTTCCATTGGTTCACCCAAATGGCCACCACGGCCGGCGCTGCACCGATCCGAAGCCAGGAGCCAGGTGCCTCTTCCTGGTCTCCCATGCGGGTGCAGGGGCCCAAGCACTTGGGCCACCCTCCACTGCTTCCTGGGCCACAGTAGAGAGAGCTGAACTGGAAGAAGAGCAACCGGGACTAGAACCTGGCACCCATATGGGATACTGGTGCCACAGGCAGAAGATTAACCAAGTGAGCCACAGCGCCGGCCCCAACATAATCTACTATTGAATCTGAATATTTTAAGCAGAAAATAAAAGAATTACTCTGGTTAGCAGAGTTCATTGCTTAGAATACTGACTCCTGGGGCTTATCTCATCATATCACCAAAAACTCTTCTGGTCAGTGGTTCACCACTGTGAACTCTGGAACACAGTTTGAAAACCACTGCTAAAAATTGCCCTTTAGCTGACTTCATTCCTAAGGTATAACTGAGATGGAGCAGGGAAAATAATCCTTTATTCTAAATGCTCCTTATCCAATATATTCTGATAGTAGCTGGATGCAATGGGTCTGTCTCCTTGAGGTGTCACCAAATAATGAGCCCCAAGTGGGAGTTACTTAAAGGAAACCTTTATTTACCAATAAAAAGTAGAGGAGACAATGGGAAGGCATAGTTCCCTAAAGAAACTGCTAGTTTACCTTCCTATCATAGCAAGGATTAGGATGATGTGCAAGACGTGGAAAAGAGGAAGAAGGACCCTTCCGACTTCCATTTTTATTTCTTGTCTGTTCTACACCATCACTCCTACTGCTTTCTTGTAGCTTTTCCCTCTCCTGTTTGTGATAGGCTGGCCCCTCCAAGTACAGCGCTGGAGGTAAACTCTCCTGGAACATCCTCTGAACAGTTTCAGATTCTCTACCCCTGTTCCAATGCCCCCCTTTTGCCTAAATCCTACACTCTCAGTTCCTGTGTTAATGATATGCAAGCCATTGCCAGGCAGGTCAATCCACCTTAAAGTGCATCCAGAAGGTACTCAGATAGTGATACCTCTTTGTGTGCTGGCTAATTCATCCATCTGTCAACCAATGCAGTGCCACAACTCTCCCCACCTAGGCTCTGCACCTTCACAGATCATCTGTTCTAGTCCAGCTCTTCTTAGTTTCCAACCTGGAGGTTAAAAGTAAAATGTCGGCCGGCGCCGTGGCTCAATTGGCTAATCCTCCGCCTTATGGCGCCGGCACACCGGGTTCTAGTCCCGGTCGGGGCACCGGATTCTGTCCTGGTTGCCCCTCTTCCAGGCCAGCTCTCTGCTGTGGCCCGGGAAGGCATTGGAGGATGGCCCAAGTGCTTGGGCCCTGCACCCTATGGGAGACCAGGAGAAGCACCTGGCTCTTGCCTTCGGATCAGCGCGGTGTGCCGGCCACAGCGCGCTGGCCGCGGCGGCCATCGGAGGGTGAACCAACAGCAAAAGGAAGACCTTTCTCTGTGTCCTCTATGTCTCTCTCTCTCACTATCCACTCTGCCTGTCAAAAAATAAATAAATAAATAAGTAAAAATTTTTAAAAAGTAAAATGTCAATGCTTTCCAAGGTCCAGGTTCTCCCTATTGATACAGACTTTCGAGTGCCAGGAAGTTTGTTTTCCCTCATCATGAAGACACCCATACAAGAATGGCAAAAGAAAGTAAATCTCAGAATAAAAAGCTACTTGGAGAAATTCACCACCTAAAAGTCCATGTAGATTTTACTATTCTTGTTTAGTAAATACAATCTGTGATTCATTCTTAAAAGCATTTGCTTATGCCCCATGGCTTTTGGGAAGTTCAAACTCAATGACAGATGCTGAGTACTTATGTATTCCTTTCACAGATTTGCTAAGAAATTCGTGCTTATGATAGCATGCATTTTGATACAGTAATTAGCCACATGAAAACATACACAGAGAATTTATGAACAGTTAATACGGGCATGTTGAATGGATAATGACAAAGGTTTCACGATAACGTGCGCAGCAGTCTTCATTCTGAGTAAGTTCCCAGCATTTCATTGTATGTATTGTTTTGGTTTGGCATGGTTGTGGCAGACATTCATAGTGTTAGGGGATGTACAAGCACAATGGGCATTAAAATATGGAAACACAGATCAAAACTCTAGCTTCATGTTCCAGTGAAAATTTTAATAGGACTTTTATCTTGTTCAAAAAACTTCCTTGTCCCCTAAAAGTTTATACTTACATTTAGACTCTTTAGCTTTCAGGCCATCAGTGATTGGGTCACAAAGATTTCCCATTTTTACTTTACTTGAGTCCCCAATAATTATCTTGCATTGCTTCCTCACTTCCACAGATCCTACAAGAGTAGCGGTTGCTGCTGTTACATGACTCAGAGTTGAATCTCAGAGTACCTTTTGAAACCTGCTTGTTTTTAAATATCTTATTCTTATCTCATAGACTATGACAATTATATATTTCTTGTCCATTCTTTGAAGCATTGTGGGAGGGGTCACTGGGAGTCAGAAATACGTAGTCTTCCTAACCTAGCAGAATAGCTTATTGGAAGGAAATGCAAATAGCAATGATGGGTGGTCCAAGCAAATAAGTAGGGAACATAGTTTCAATCAACAGAAGCTACTTTCTGAGAAGTATCCCTGTAGAATCCATGCTTTTGTTCTGGGGCTAGGATCTCATGGGGTTAACTGCAGATACTGAACTTTGGGGGCCAGTGTCTAGTAAGAGTTGTGTTCAAGGGCGGTGCCAGTAATGCTGTACTCTTGTCAGAGTCCTTGTTGTGGAGCTGGTAACTATTGTTATTATTGTGATTGAATTATTGTTTACAGTACACAAACGCAAAGTGATTCCAGTTTTCACCTGTTAGCCAGTGTCTTTTTGCCAGAGGGAAGTGTGAAAGTTGTAATCCTGGTCAGTGTAGAGCTGTTAAACAATAGCCTTTACTTTCTTTGCATCTCTGAGTACTAAGTGTTTTAAATCATTAATAAATTTGTCTATGAGACCTTAATCACTAAATAGTCTGTTAAATTGTGTTTGTAATATATTCTCCTTAGATACAATATTTTCAGATAGTTCTACCTGTGAGCCTTTGCATATATGTGGATGTTTTTATCTTATTTTTTTTTCTTCATAGTAATTGATGCTACTGTGAATTCGTATGGTGGGCTTAGACTGTGTGTGATCCGAAACATATATCTTCTGCCTTATGAAAGAAATGATTGATCTTGAATTTGTAGTGTCTCCCCTCATTGAAATGAACAGCAACTGTGATAATTACCGAATGTCTATGTTTATATAAAACATCCCAAATATAGACATTTGCTACTATCAACATATATGCCGGCTTTTATAAATGCACTTGGCATGTTTAGCAATTATCGCTGAAAGTATTTCCATGAACTTGAATGTGCATGTTGGAAATTCTATTTAGCAAAATAAAAGTACCATCTTTGTCATTATTAACATCTCAGAAACGTGTTTGTAATTCAATGAATTCAAAGTAAAGATTGTTTTTTTTTTTTTTGGCCTAGAATATGTTTTCATTGTATCTTTAATTTTTATCTTATTTAAATTCTGCTCTGGCCTATTTTGAACAGTAAATACATTGGATTGTATTTTGTTGTCTCACCTTTTTGCCTTGTGAGCTCAGAATTCCAAAGGCAATCTGTCACATGAACTAGTAGTTCTTATAGTTTAAACTGGGCAAGATGCTTTGCTTTATGGTGACTCTCATGCAAAAGAATGGGACTCAGAGGAGTTCTCCACTCTAAGTGGTCCCTAGTAACAGTAGGCATGATGCTTATTATGACTTTACAATGAGTTGTAGGAATTAATTATTGCTATTTGATTGTCTATCTTGCAAAATGTGGACAACTTTATGGTAGACATCACTTATTTTTTTCACTATGATAGCTCTCTTGTTTGCCACAAAACCACATCTTAAATATCTACTGGATGAATGAACTTGATAGTCAGGAGCTTTGTTTTGGGCCAAAATGAGCTATCCAATATAATGCAATCAGATTGTTCTTCACACAGTGACTGAAGTTTTAAAAGAACTGTGCCGCATGTTTATTTTCTGTTCACTGCTATCCCGTTTGCCCATACAATGGCCAGGTTTTGTTTCTCCTCTTACTGGAGCCGCCCTCTGAGGTCCTCATCATTCATTAATATCTATTGAGCATTTGCTAGCCTGTGGTTTTTCCCTGGTCCCTCTATTTAAAATATGCCTCCTGAAACATAAGAGGCTGCCTTTCACATTAAACACAATCAACTAGCAGATGCATAAAAGTTTCAAAAACTGGATTGCCCGGCCCCTAATTAATCAATACCAGCACTACTGCCTGTCGGCTTGGGATGGGCGCCTTTTCAGCCCTGACCGGAAGGCCTGGGAGGAGCGCTGATTGTGAGATGTTCTGACTACAACTTATGCCGCCTAATAGCCATCATGTGAAATTTACGATCCTATAGCACACTGGAGGGAAGCTTCTGCAACCCGCCAGCTCACTTTGTTTGCAGTAGTCAAAGCCCTGGAGGCATCAGCATTTAACTGTGATTTGAAATTGCTGAAGTGGGCCGTTCCACCAGGCTGGGTGGCCGACACAGCAAGTCTAATAACAGAAGGCGTCTGTTTGGGGGAATGGCCAGACAAGCTGTATTCAGATTACCTTCAGGGAGAAGGCATTAATGCCTGAAGAAACTGCTTTTCTCTGTCACCCTCACCCTACCCCATTAATTCTCTCTCTTTTTTTGTTTGAGGATGGAGCATAACTGTAACCTGTCCTGACCTTGGGCTC
Organism: Lepus europaeus; assembly: GCF_033115175.1. Classification (NCBI taxonomy): domain Eukaryota; kingdom Metazoa; phylum Chordata; class Mammalia; order Lagomorpha; family Leporidae; genus Lepus; species Lepus europaeus. The sequence goes on along the minus strand of NC_084830.1, from coordinate 114,356,288 downwards.
AGTGTTTTTATTCACGGTTTGTTGAACCCTTGGTCAAGTTTCTGTCACTGTTATTAATCATTCAGATTCTCATTGTCAGACAGACAATTGGAACCCTTCTGCACAAAAGCTGAGTAAACAGGGTGCAGTTGGGGCGAAAGAGAGGGAGAAAGAAAACAGGATTATGGCAAATAAAATGGATTAATCCTTGACATGATAATTTATCCCAGGACTAAGAGCCCAACAGAAGAGCTGTTGTAGATTATGTGTGTGATTAATCGCTGCTATAGTTTCATCGGTGACAAAATGATTAATAAAGTTTTGGACAAAAACAATTCCTTTCGCATCTGCATCTAAGTGTGTGGAGTGTAGCAAGACCTCTCATCCAGACCTTGGTCCCTGGCAGGACCAGCAAACTTGGAATTCAGATTGTTGGAGCCCAAGTTAGGATGAGAGCTCTGTCTTTACAATGGACAGACCTTTGCTTTATTTGTACAATTAGAAGGACTTAAGAGCAGGAGTCACTTCTGAAAGCTTTCCCAGCATGAGGTTTATTTGTGCTCAGCCTCCGTGAAACACAAATGCTGCTGGACAGGAAATGAAGCCCTATTCTTTTAGTCCCTTTCTGCCCCAGGACACGACTGTGAGTTAGAACATCAGAGACAAGATGAGGAAATGGATAGATGCAAGAAGTATTTAAGAAAGATAGAACTATAGTTTTGGTTTTCTAATCATAGTTTGTTTCAGCAGGGTGCGTCAACTCCTTAGAACTGAGGACAGCTCAAACTTCTCTGTGTATAGAAATCACTTTGGTGGCAATGGGGCAGGAATAGGACATTTAACTTAGTGGTAAAGAAGTGCATGTACCACCTCAGAAGGCCTGGGTTTGATTCCTTCCTCTGGCCCCTTATTCCAGCTTCCTGTTGATGTGCACCTGTGAGGCAGCAAGTAATGGATCAACTAATTGCATTCCTGCCACCCACATGTGAGAAGTACATTGGGTTCCCATCTCCCAATTTCAGTCCAGCCTAGCTTTGACCATAGTAGACATCTGAGGAATGATATAGTGGACAGAATATCTGTATCTTTCTCTCTCTCTCTCCATCTCTCCTCAATTTTTTCAGAGATCATGTAGGTCACTTGATAAATCCACGTATTCCTGGTCCCTCCCCAGAGATCCAGTGTCAGTAGAGGAGGAGTAAGGGGGGTGAGCACTGTCTGTCTTAGCAAACATCTGTGAGTGAATCTGAGGCAGGCAAATCTGAAAGAAGCTTTACAAAATGCTACCACACAGCAAAGGAATGTTGTGCTCATTTCATTGATGAGGAATCTGAGGGTAGAAAAAATTAAGTAAAGACCATAAAGCTAAAAACTTGGAGTTTTATCACTGTTCAACAGTCAAACAGTACAAACCAGTGCTGTCCAAAAATGTCTGTGTCTGGAAATCATCTTGGGGGACTTCACCAATATGGATGCATGGGCCCAGCTCCTGTTCAATGATTTTACTGACCTAGGGAGTGATTTGAAGTTGGTCATTGTTTTAAAAGTTTTCCTAGGTGATCTCAATGACACATAAGTTTCAGAACCATTGGTATGAACGTACTTACCATGTCATAGGACATGTGATGTGGCTTCTGTTGTAGAAGAACTTTTTATTGTTATATATGTGCTTTTGGTAAAATTTAATAAAATCTATCATCCCATACATGTCATTTAAAATGAAACTAATCTATACATTTCCATTTTCTTATATCATTATTATATTGTTGGAGAATCAAAGAGAGAGTGAGAGTGAAACACACACACACATGCATGTGCATGTATACACACACACATACACACACACAGAGAGAACAAAGAGAATTCCCCTCTGCAGATTCACTCCCCAAGTGTATGTGACGTCCAGGGGCAGGCAGAAACTGAAGCCACGGACCAGCAATGCAAGCCATGTCTCCTACTTGGGTAGAAGGAATGCAAGTGTGAGCCATCGTTGCTGCATGCCAAGGTCTGCATTAGTGGGAATCTCAGCCAGGAGTCAGAGCCAGGAAATGAAACCAGACATCTTATGTGGGGCATGGGCATATATCATTTAAAGACTTATTTATCTATTTGAAAGGCAGAGAGAGATACAGAGGGATCTTCCATTAGCTGGTTCACTCCCCAAAGGCTGCACTGACCAGGTCTAGGCCAGACTGAAGCCAGGAGTCAGGAGCCAGGAACTTCTGGGTCTCCACATGCCTGCAGAGGCCCCAGGACTTCAGCCCTCTTCTACTGCTTTCCCAACGCATTAGCAGGGAGCTGGATTGGAAGTGGGACAGCCAAGACTCAAATCAGCACCAATATAGGATACTGGCACCACAGGCCATGGCTTAACTCTTTGAGCCACAGTGCCAACCCCAGACATAGGCATACTAACTGGTAGTCTAGACACCATGCATTTTCTTTTTTTTTTAAGATTTATTTTATTTATTTGAAAGAGAGGTAGAGACAAAGAGAGGTCTTCCATTCACTGGTTCATTCCCCAGATGGCCTCAATGGCTGGAGCTGCTTTGATCCGAAGCCAGGAGTCAGAAACCAGGAGCTTCCTCCAGGTCTCCTATGCGAGTGAAGGGGCCCAAGGACTTGGGCCATCTTCTACTACTTTCCCAGGCCATAGCAGAGAGCTGGATTGGAAGAGGAGCAGCCAGGACTAGAACCAGCACCCATATGGGATGCTGGCACTTTAGGCTAGGGCTTTCACCCTCTGCGCCACAGCATCAGCCCACCCCCCGCCCCCTGTCTCATGCATTTTCTTAAAAAGTCAATTCATTAAAAAATTTTCATGTGATTAAAAGTAAATGTGGAAGTGGCTCTTTTGGTATGGTTAAGATACTGATTATGGTGCTTGAATCTTGTGTTACGAATGCCCGACTTCAAATCCTGGTTTTGCTTCTGATTCCAGCTTCTTACTGAGATGCACCCTGGGAAGCAGCAGAGGATGTCTCACATACTTGGGTCTACCCAACTGGGAAACTTGGATACAATGTTGACTCTGGATTCAGCCTACCTGAATCCCACCAGTTGCAGGCATTTGGGGAGGGAACAGTTGGATAGAAGAGCTCTTCATGTCTGTCTCTGTGTGTCTCTCCACCTTTCAAAGATAAGCAAAATAAATAAAAATTTTTTAAAAATTAGATTTTTTAAAAAGTGAAACTTAACTGAAAATGAGAAATCTGTGTTGAATTATTTTATCTCTAGAGGATGCTTATTTTAAAGAGGCATAAGGGTTGTTGACAGAATATGTGTTTTCTCAGTTTTTGGGTTACTATATTATCACACTGATGTGTCAGCATTGTATTGTCTGCTACACAGAGTTGTGATATTTCAGGAAGACAAAAGCATGATATATGTGCAACAACAGAGGTTGACAAAGACATGAATGTCAAGGAGTGACTTGAAAGAGTTGTATCTTTTTGAAGAAGTGGGTTTAGCCGATCCCGGGTTTATTTAAAAGACACAGGAGAGAAAGATACAAAGGAGAAAGATATTGCTCTAAATATCTCAGTACTTCAGGAACAGAACTGAGACAGTATTATTGAAAATAATTCTAGAAAGAATCTAAACTTGAAATACAGGATGCTTGCAAAGAAAATCTTGAACTAATGAATAAGGAATTATCTAGCCAGATAACAGTGGAAGATTACAACTACCACCATAGTCACACAATAGCAATAGTAATATGAAGTAGCATTGATGAGGAACTAGTATCTGAGAAACATCAGTGGCACACAATATGGTATCCCAAACCCAATTCCAAAAAGTTAGTATTTAATGTGAGATAGAGATAAGGGAACAAATAAAACTGTAGCACATGGCATTGTGATAATTAGTTTATAACTGCAAAAGATTCATCATTTATATCTCAAAACTTTGACTTAAATTCAAATAATTTCTAGATATATACATGTTAAAAATGAAAGAATTTTTAAAATATAGTCAAATAAAAATATATACATTGAAATAGAGATAGCTTTGCTTCTTTAAAATAAAAAAATAAAACTTAAAAACAATACATTGAAAGATATACTCAGAGGTGGAGCCAAGATGGATGAATAGTGAGGACATGCTCTGATAGTCCAGGAAAAGAGAGTTTAATAAAAGTGGAGTTACTGTAGTCTCAGGAAAAGGCTCAGGAAAAAACTGCAGAGGAAACTCTTCTGGATCTAGTGGATGTGACACGGAGGACCTACGGGGAGAGCAAGGTCACTCACCGCGTGGAAGCTGAGCTGCGGAGTCTGCGCGCCAACGCTGGAAGGGGAGCTAAGACAAAAACCTTGGTAACCTGAGACATTGGCAGAGAAAGGCAGAAAGAGCCTAGAGGGAACAAGGCTTGAAGCCCCACTGGGGAAAGTTCACCAGGCTGACTAGAGGAGAGAAAAAAATGAATAAATAAGGGGAACCGGCATGGACACTAGCCTCTCTCTCCACTCACCTTACAAAGCCGAGGAAGACAAAGAGCAGGCACCATTTTGGACATACGTAAAGTAGCGCCCGCCATCAGCCAAGCAGAAAAACCTGACTCTGGTGGGGACAAATAACAAGAGGTTAGGACCTAGTGAAAGTGTGGAGCTAACGAACTGAGACTGTGAAAATCTGAGGGTGGGCAAGAGAACTCACCGAGTACATAAACTCGGTAACCTTGGCAACCCAGTGAGAGACTGCAGAGAAATTTGAGACCACACTGAGGTCTTTATAAACTCTTTGTTGGGTCCCAGGGGTACAGCAGATGAATACCCACAGGGGCCAGATTTCATACATCAATTACCCTCAATTCCACTCAGCTGTGTGGAATTATTTCCCTTCTGAGTCAAAAAAAAAGAGAGCGAGCTAGAGAGAGAACAACCTGGGTGAGTCACCTTTGGCACACCCTTAATCCTAAAGAACCAAAGAGAGCTCTCTGGCCACACCCATCACAGTCTCTAAGGATCCATCAAAAGCAGACAGTCCATTTAATCTAGAGTCATAGTATAAAGAGAAAAAGCACCACAGTGAAGAAACCAAAGAATATCTCCAAAATGCCAAACAACAAACGCAGAAACTGAGGTAATAAGAACAAGGAAGACACTATCATGCCCCCAAATGAAAAAGACACCCTAATTCAAGATTATGAAGATGATGAGATAGAAGAAATGCAAGAAGCGTATCTCAAAAAATTGATAAGAACATTAAGAGTTCTCAAAAACAAATTCTTGAATTACAGAAATCCTTACTGGACATGATAGAAAATCTCTCTCATGAAAATGAAATATTAAGGAGGAATCCAAATGAAATGAAACAACTAGTAGAACATGACACTGTGATAGTGATGAGAAATCATAATGAAATGAAGAATTCAATAGATCAAATGACAAACACATTAGAGAGCCTTAAAAACAGAATGGGTGAAGCAGAAGAGAGAATATCGGAATTAGAAGACAGAGAACAGGAAAGGAAACAGTCAAACCAAAGAAAAGAAGAGGAAATTAGAAATCTAACAAATACTGTCGGGAATCTACAGGATACTATTAAAAAACCCAGCATTCAGGTTCTAGGAGTTCCTGAAGGCATGGAGAGGGAGAAAGGATTAGAAGGCCTTTTTAGTGAGATACTAGCAGAAAATTTCCCAGGTTTGGAGAAGGACAGAGACATCCTAATACAGGAAGCTCATAGAACCCCTAATGAACTTGACCAAAAGAGATCCTCACCATGACACATTGTAATTAAACTCACCACAGTGAAACATAAAGAAAAGATCCTAAAATGTGTAAGAGAGAAATGTCAGATTACTCTCAGAGGATCTCCAATTAGACTCACAGCAGACTTCTCATCAGAAACCCTAGAGGCTAGGAGGGAATGGCGAGATATAGCCCAGGTATGAAGAGAGAAAAACTGCCAGCCCAGAATATTATATCCTTCAAAGCTCTCATTTGTGAATGAAGGGGAAATAAAGACCTTTCATAGCAAACAGAAATTGAAAGAATTTGTTGCCACTCGTCCAGCCCTGCAAAAATGCTTAAAGATGTGCTACACATAGAAACACAGAAACACGGCCAGCAATATGACAGAAGGTTAAGGAAGAAAACCTACCAGTAAAAGATCATAGGAAGCTCAAAGCATATACTAGAAAATATCTTTGGGAAAGTGGCAGGGCAAAGTTACTACTTATCAATAGTCACATTGAACGTTAATGGACTCAACACTACAGTTAAAAGGCACAGACTGGCTGAATGGATTAAGGAACAAAACCCATCTATTTGCTGCCTGCAAGAAACACATCTTTCCAACAAAGATGCATGCAGACTGAAAGTGACAGGTTGGAAAAAGATATTCCATGCCAACAGAAATGAAAAAAAAAGCAGGTGTAGCCATATTAATATCAGACAAAATAAACTTTAACACAAAAACTGTTAAGAGAGACAAAGAGGGACACTATATAATGATTAAGGGTTCAATTCAACAGGAAGATGTAACCATTATAAATGTATATGCACCCAATTACAGGGCACCTGTTTATTTAAAAGTTTATGTTAAGGGACTAAAAGGGAGACTTAGATTCTAATAGAATAGTACTGGGGGACTTCAATACTCCACTCTCAGATCTGACAGATCAACCGGACAGAAGATCAACAAGGAGACAGTATATTTAAGGGACACTATTGCCCAAATGGATCTAACAGATATCTACAGAACTTTCAATCCTACATTTAAAGATTTTACATTCTTCTCAGCAGTGCATGGAACCTTCTCTAGGATTGACCACATACTAGGCCATAAAGCAAGTCTCAGCAAATTCAAAAGAATTAGAATCATACCATGTAGCTTCTCAGACCATAAAGCAATGAAGTTGGAAATTAGCATGAATGACATTTTTAATAAAAAAAAATTATAAAATAATGCTTTCTATTAGTTTTTTACCTTGATGTTTAAAGATATAAATTCTCTTCAAGGAATCAGTTATTTATCTGATGTTTCTTGAGCACCTGCCTTGTGTTACACCTTGTGATTGAAACTGTACCAAAAGAAATGATTTTGACGCTGTCCCTTGTCCTCATCAGACTTAGAGGGAAATCATTTTTACAAATGGATGATTAACAGCATCGTGGTAAACGTTAGTGAACTAGAATGGATAGAGAAGTTTGGAAACTCATGGAGGAAGAAAACATTATTTTGTCTTCAGATAAGATTTTATAAAAAGCAAGCAGGACCATAAAGTTTTCAACTACTACTAGTGAACTGAAAAGTTTGTTTTCATGAATGGGTTTCAGTTGCCATTTTTGAGGCTCCTCTTTGTAAACTGACACTTCTCCGCTAGAATCATTCTGACTCTGGACAACTTCATTTCTTTGGCAGTCTACCCTGAAACCTGCGTATTTTTCTGGCAAACTTAGAGACCAGCCAGAAGTCTTGGTCAAGTGGGGTTATTTCCAGTTAAATAGGGATTGACTTTGTCCCTGGTTGAGCCCTCACATACTAGAGTATGTGTGATGACTGTATATATTTATTATTTTTATATTTTATATATTATTATTATTAATATCCTTATATTTATTTTTTGAAGGAAACAAGATATTTTTAATACACCTTACCTGTGTAGAGAGTGTTGATTCAGAACTTAGAGTTCCACTGTCCAATAGTCATTAGCCAGATCTGGCATAGGGCACTTGAAATGAGTCCTAATTATTTTGGACTAGAAGGGTAAAGTATAAACCTAGATAAAAGTTTTATATTGACTACAGTTTTTATATTGACACTTGCATAGCTGCAAAGATCCCACTTGGAGTGTTTGCATCCTGTCCTGAAGCTAGGTTTGAATCCTGGCTCTCCTTCAGATTCCAGCTTTTTGCTTAGCACAATCTGAGAGGCAGCAAATGATAACTGAAATACTTGAGTGTCTATCACTCCAGTGGGAGACCCTAATGGAGTTACTGGATCTTGCACTTGGTCTGGTTCAGCAACAGCTGTTGAAGTGAACCAGCCAGTGGGAGATTGCTGTCTGTCTCTCTGCAGCACCCTCCTGCTCTTTCTCTCTCTCTCTGCCTTTCAAATAAATATAATAAACATTTTTAAAAAGACATTATCATACCTGGTTATCCATAAATACATAAGAAGCCACAAGCACAGTCACAGGCGATCATTAGATGTTCAGTAATCAAATCACCAGAGTTAAAGCAGGAAACTAAGAAATAAATAATTCACTGGACAACTTGTGATACTTAAGTTGAAAATCAATCACAGCTAGCCCACAATTATAAGGTTCCTTTCTTGATCCATATGGCAATTCTCATATCTATAACAAACTTTGAAGTTTTCAAATCTTTCTGTAAAGTACAAGTTTGAGAGGGTGCCTCAAAAGTTCATTGCAAATGTGTGTGAGCTCTTATCTACATTTCCTGTGAACTTTTGGAGGTATGTTCCTATAGAACACCAAGCCGGACTGAGATGTTTCTCTCTTTCTCCAGAGAAACAGTTGTATACTGATAAAAAGAGGTCATATTTAAATGCTAATATTAAATACTCCAACAGTAATACTTACATCATGTATCTTTCTTTTCCTCACTCTAAATGCTAGCTCTGTTGGAAGTGACTTTGAGTCCCAGTGGTGCTTGATGTCCAGTTTCAATGTAATTCAGAAACATTTAGGTTATATCTCCAAAGGCAAAGAGCTAAAAATAATCTATCCAATATGGATATTTTAGTCCAAAGGAAACTACTTCCCACACCGAGTGGATGAGTTCTTTAATCCTGGAACTCCCATGTCTCCACTTGCATCATCTCAATTAACTCTGTAATTGCTCTCCTCACTCACCTTTGCTAACATAACCTTAGTATCCACTTAGATGCCTGTCTGTAATACTCTCTAAATTATTTTGAATGTCAGTAAATCCAACTTACATTCTTTCAATGTGTTGTTTGGGAAAATATGTAGGGATTTCAAAAAGTTCATGGAAAAATAAAATTAAAAGGTAAGTTTATTTGGTTCAATTTTTCTTTAAATCCACACATAGATTTTTCAAAAGATTTATTCCCCATGTTCTTTTTGAAGACCTCTCATATTTACTTCATCAAAGGCCTTTTGATTGGAAAAAAAAAAAAGTGTCCAAATTTCTAAAATACTTAGCCTCCCAGTTGTGCCCATTGGAAAGAGTTCAATGAACAGGTTAAATATCTATATTAAGCATTTTTAAAAACAGTCATCAAGCGTAATTTAAACTATTCTAGCCCTGAGAAACCAATCCTCAAATGTTTATCAAGATGGTCTTGCTTAGAAAGGTTCAATTAGATTAAGGAAGAACACAAACAAATATGGGTACTTAATTTATTAATAGCTTGATTGTTACTGGGATTTTGAAAGTGCAGGCTCTGTGGCAGGGAGACATGCACACACAGTTCTAATTAACACCAATCACAAACACTAATGGTAGAACCTACTGCTTAAGTAAATGAACATCCTTACCCCTGCTGCTTTGAAGAGCCTGATAGGCATTCACTTTATTGACAAAGTAAGCTAATTTACAGAGTGATTGTCCAAGAGGGAACTGCTGTTTATTTGCAGAGTTTTTCCCATTGAACTCACAGGGCAAACATTGCACTTAAATTGTTAAATTGTTAATTAAAATATCAGCAGATAAAAATGTAAACATTGTTTTTTTCTTCGCAGAAGAGGACATATCTTCATTCAGAATCAAATCCAGATGCCCAGTTGACCACTGATTTTTGAGAAATGAGGGTAGGTTTACTGAAAAGGTTAGGTGGCTGAGCTTGGTTTGTATCCAAAGGAGAAAACTTAGCAAAATAAAAACCACGAACACTGCCTTAGCTTGTCCACACAGAGCAGCCAGAAACCGAAGGAGGTCTACACTTTCTTTATGCCTTCAGTGAGAGCCATCTGTGGTTACCAGATGTGGGCATCCTAAACTCACAGAGCTTAGGGCACAGTGAAATCAAGCGGAATATTTCTTAAGACACCATTACGAAGATTAGATGTCTGTTGTCCACAATGAAAAATAGGACTTAAAGATCAAAGAAGAAAGGTGTGTGCTGAAAATAAAATAGTCACTACTGGAAATCAAAGTTAAACTGTTATGAAATAGCAAAGTTAATAGATCCGTGCACTGTCAGTTGGATTCATTTAGGCTGATATACTTCTAAGGTATTATTTCTACCTGGTCTCTTGAGGCAGCATACTGAAGGGAGCACTTTCCTTGTTCCTTAGAATGAGGAACATGTCTCCCTACTATTCTGAGTCATGCCTTGGGTTAGTTATAAAAATGTATGACACCTCATGGCAGGGGAAGTATGACCTTTAGAACAAAACAGTGTTATCTGTATTGGTACTGGCAGTCTGTCCACCAGTTAGCTTGAAGAAAGGGTTCCGTAGCTGAGGGAAGACAAGGACTAGGGTCATACAGGGATATGGTTTGGGGGTTGAAGGAAATAGGAGGAGTAGATCTTAGACTATAAGACTTCATATTTCTCTTTAGCAGTATAATTCACACTCCAATCTTTAACTATTTCAAATGATGGAGAATTCTTTAAAAGTGTTTGTGCGCTAGTGTATGCAAGGCAGAGAGTGGGGGAGAAAGAGATTGAGAATTTGAACTGATGTTTCCTTGTTTGTGTGCATGTTCCTTATCACATGGGGATTATAAAAGCCAAAGTAATACACTAAATGATGGAATGTTTTGTCTGGCCCATTTCCCCACAACACTTAAGAAAGTACTAAAACAAGTATTTAACCAACCAAACCAAACAAACAAAATAACTTGCCAGGTACTGTTCTGTGGACTTGTGATGGGCCATGTGCTACAGTTTTCTCATCTGGAAATGCCATCCTCACTAAATAGGTTTTGAAGAGGAAGTAAAATATTTCAAAAGTTCAGCATTTGGAAGTATCTTGGTGCTTCTATACCAGAAGCCTCTAATCCAATAGAACTACAATGTGTAGTCACAAAGGGGAGACACTCATGAAGTGTTGAGTTTTCTGGTAAAAAATGGGGGCGGAAGGCTGCAGTTTGGCTTAGTGGTTAAGCCACTGTCTGAGATGGCTGTATCCAATATTTGAGTGCCTACTCTCCAGTATTAGCTCCACTTTGGATTGTAGCTTCCTGTTAATGTACACCCTGGCAGTAAACAGGTAACACCTCATGTACTTGAGTCTCTGCTACCCATGTAGCAGACTGGGATTGCGTTCTTAACTCCTGGCTTTGGTTGTTGTGGCCTTTTGAGGAAATGAGCTGGCAAACGGGAGAGCTCTTCATCTCTCTCTTTATTTCAAATAAATAAATAATAATTTTTAAAATGGAGAAATTTATTCCAATAGAATGTTTTATTTAGCCCAAACTTTTTAAAAAAAAAAAAGATTTATTTATTTGTTTGAAAGAGTTTACAGAGACAGGGACAGAGGGAGTTCTTCTATCTGTTGGTTCATTCCCAAAATGGCCACAATTGCAAGGGCTATGCCAAGCTGAAGCCGGGAGCCAAGAGCTTCATACAGGTCTCCCATATGTGTGGCCAGGGCCTAGGCACTTTGACCATATTCCAGTCATGTTAGCAGGGTGCTAGATAAGAAGTAGAGCAGTGACCATTTGGGATATCAGTGTCACAGGTGGCCAACTTCACTCACTGTGCTACAATGCCAGCCCCAGGCCAAACTCCTTACTATTATTATTTTAATTTTTTAACTTTATTTTTCATTTAGCTTGAAAATCAGAAAGAAACAGACAAGAAAAGACATCCCACATTTAAGTATGGTTCTTTTAATGACCAGAAAAGCTGGAAGGAATTTCAAGGAAACAGTTACACTTCAGTATCTGATTGTCTTAAGAATATTTTTTGCATGTGTCTTTAGACCATAGAATTTGTCATGTTAGTGGGTCTTAGCCTCATTAGCTCCTAATTCTTACATATGTCTAAATTCATGCTTCTATGGTGATAGCATCCCTATACAGTAACCATCTGACATGCTAGCAAAGATGATGATGGTAGGTGGAAGAACAATTATAACATGAAGACACTTTCATCTACCTGCCAGGGAGTCTAGAAACACCCAACATGCATGGAAATCAATTCTGTTTCTAAACCTTGTGCTCTGGCTACATGAAGGAAGGATTTTTATGCAAATTAATTTTGTGTATTTCTGATATGTAGCAGTTGTTTATTTTAGCATTTTTAGTTTTTCATTTAATCCTATTGAAGTCTGGGCTTATAGACACTTGGAGAAAAAAAAAAAAAGCGTGTTGCTTATCCTACACTAGATTTTCTCCTTTGAAAAGAATACTTTATAGCAAATGAAGAATTTCTCATACAGACACAATGCAAACTCTTATTTTTAACTGGTATAGGGAAGTGAGGACATTCAGTGAATTAAATTCCTAATGAAAATGTTTTGTGTTCTAAGGAGACAACCAGATTATTTTTGTCTCAGCTAGATGCTTAGAATTTGCAGACTGTGTGTTTGTACTCTTTTTTTAAGATGTTTAAGGGAGTGTTTTAAAAGAAAAATGGCTAATTATTTTCATATTTATAATTTTGTATCAGCAATTCTCATTACCCAAGAATATTCCAGCAACCCATGTCTATATCTAAATATGCAGCAATTATTACTTTCATCAGTAATTGTTAAATTTCCTCATATGGCTTTTTTGTCACTCTTTTGAAAATAAGATTCATATAGTGAAGCTTTATAGCTTAGACTTTTAGGAGCAGATCTTTTTTGTACTTAATAATGATGCTTCAAATATTGAAAGAAAAAAAGTCTGTATTATGTCTAAAGTAGAAAAAAATGGACTTAGTAAACGAAGTATTATTGGTTGTTCATTTTAAATGCCTGATTCTAAATAGGATTATAGGTCATGCTTTTCACTACCAAGAAGCATTAATATACTGCATGCATTTTTAGGTATTTTTAAAGATTAGGTCAACATTCTCAAACATTATGCTTTCCTTTTCTTTAAAAGACCATTTTTCAAACCGTGAGCACTTTTGAGTGGTGTACAGCTGATGATGTACAAGAAGAGAGACAATAAATTTAAAGACTTCTTGGAAAGATGGAGGGAAGGATGGGGGAGGCAGGGAAATAGAGATACTTATGTCCACTGAGAATAAGTGTACTGCTATATAATATCAGAGATTTGCAGGTTTTTCCTGGCCCGAGGCATGGAAAAGATAAAGCATTGATTTGGTTTTAAAGGATTTTGTAAGCAAATGTATACAAAGTGTTTATAAAGGCCCTTGGAGTATGTTGGGAAAAAATACTGAAAAGATGTTGCTGAATTTATAAACACAGCTGTTAATAGTAGCCAAGATCACAAGTTTTCCTATTTATTGTGTAATGATTAATTCCCTTTTATCTTGAAAAAGTATGCAAGTTGAGTCCAGTGGCAGTGATCTAAAGGGTTGCTAATATTTGGAAATGTTAGCACAGTAAAGCTGCATCTGTCTCATGTGAACTTGGGAGTTATGAAGAATCTAACCTCATTTTTAAAATATTTATTTGAAAGGCAGAATGAGAAAGACAGAGGGCCACACACGCACACTGTAAATTCTTCCATCCGTGCTTTTCCCTAGAAGTGGCTGCAATAGCAAGATGTGGGCCAAGCCAAAGCCCAGAGCCAGGAACTACATCCTGATCTCCTACATGACTGGCAGGAATCCACCTACTTGGACCATCTTCTCCTGCCTTCCTATGTGTATTAGCAGGAAGCTGGATCACAAGTGAAACAGCTGGAACTCAAACCATTTCTGTAAATAGGGTGCTGGTGTCAAAAACAGCGGCTTAACTTGCTACACCGTAATTGCTAGCCCCTCATCTCATTTTTAACAGTTGTATGCAAGTATTTCTTTTTGTTTCTTCTGTTTTTTTTTTCTCTTTTTTTTTCTCCCCATTTATTTCATTTACTTCAAGGCAAAGAAAGAGAAAGAGATCTCTCATCCACTGGTTCATTCCCCAAGTACCTGCGGCAGCTGTGTCTGGACCAGGCCCAAATTGGGAGCCTTGAACTCAATCCCATTTGGGTTGGCAGGGACCCAACTACTTGAGTGGTCACCTGTTGTTTCCTACATTCCGCATTAGCAGGAAGCTGCAATCATGAGTCCAGCCAGAGTCTGGACCCAGGCAGTCTGTTAAGGAATACTGGCATCCCAAACTGTGTATTAACTGCAATACCTAATGCCTGCCCAAGTATTCATTTTCTTAATTTTCAACAATCCATTCAATTGAGCAGACACTGCTATTGCCTTTCTCAGATTTTTTCCAAAACACACTATTGTGGAGCTTGATGACTGAACTTATTATTGCCAGTACTTGAGATTGTTGGCCTCAGATAATGCTCTATGCTCAATAGCACAGCTCAGTCTGTGCGTCAGACAGGTGAGAATCCACTATGGAGTCAGACTGGAGTTGTCACAAGGGCGTTTGGTTAATGTGCTTCCATCCCTGTCCTGTCCTGTCTTACTTTCCTGCTTCTTCACGAACATTTGCTCAGATCATGCATAAAACTGCATAAAACTGATTATTGTTTTAGAATCTGCTTCTAGAAAAACCTAACATAACCTTTTTTGTAATTTTTATGTATTATGTATTCCTATATATTTAACAATTGTATAGTGTTTCCTGGTACACATTTCTTTTTTTTTATTTAGTAAATATAAATTTCCAAAGTACAGTTTATGGATTACAATGGCTTCCCCCCCATAATTTCCCTCCCACTCACACACCTCCCATCTCCTGCTCCCTCTCCCATTCCATTCACATCAAGATTCATTTTCAATTATCTTTATATACAAAAGATCAATTTAGTATATATTAAGTAAAGATTGCATCAGTTTGCACCCACACAGAAACACAAAGTGTAAAATACTGTTTCAGTGCTAGTTATAGCATTACTTCACATTGGACAACACATTAAGGACAGATTCCACCTGAGAAATAAGTACACAGTGACTCCTGTTGTTGACTTAACAATTTGGCACTATTGTTTATGGTGTCAGTAATCTCCATAGGCTCTAGTCATGACTTGCCAAGGCTATGGAAGCCTTTAGAGTTCGCCGACTTCGATCTTCTGACAGGGTCCTAGTCAAAGTGGAAGTTCTCTCCTCCCTTCAGAGAGAGGTACTTCCTTCTTTGATGGCCCCATTCTTTCCACTGGGATCTCACTTGCAGAGATCTTTCATTTAGGTCTTCTTCTTCTTTTTTTTTCCCATGGTGTCTTGGCTTTCCATGCCTAAAATACTCTCATGGGCTCTTCAGCCAGATCCGAATGCCTTAAGAGCTGATTCTGAGGCCAGAGTGCTATTGAAGATTTCTCATATGCATGGATCTCAAAATTGTTTGCATCAAAATAAGCTTAGATTTTAATGCATTTTCATCATTTTTAAATATTCTTGTATTTAATAAGAACAAGTAAAATTTTGTCTAAAAGTATTGTTATTTCTTAAAAGAATATTATAGGAATGTATGATGTTTAGTTAAGCATAATACTTTATACAAATCAGACAAAATTAGAATTGATGAGAAATTATTGACTCAATAGAAATATTTTTGAAATACATTAGGATGAACATATATGTGATATATAAAAAGTTTTGAAACTACAATGGAGGATTAGGCGTATGGTTAAGTGAGTTAAAAGTATGACATTGCAGGGCCAGCATAGTGATATAGTGAGTAAAACCACCACCTGCAACAATGGCATCCCATATGGGTTCTGGTTTGAGACCTGGCTGCTCCACTTTCGATCCAGCTCCTTGCTAATGGCCATGAGAAAAGCAATGGAACATGGCCCAAGTGTCTTGGACCCTGCTATGAATGTGGGAGATCCAGATGAAGCTCCCAGCTCCTGGCTTCTGCCTGACCCAGCTCTGGCTATTTCTATTGTAGCCACTGGGTTGTGAACCAGTGGATGGAAGATCTCTTTTCCTCTGTCTCTCTCTCTCTTTGTGTAACTCTTTCAAATGAATAAATATTTTTAAAGAAAGTATGTTATTGCAAAACTTAATAAAAGAGGGAGGGAGGGTGGAGTTGGAAGTATCATTAAGTTCTTAAAACTGTATATATGAAATACATGAAATTTGTTGCCTTTATGTAAAAAGTAAATAAAAAAGAAACTAACTGTCATCTAGAATAGTATCTTTAAAATGAGATACTCAATTTAATGGCCTGTAAACTGAGATAAGTCATGAAAACTTTTTAATTTAATTTTTTATCTATATAAGGTGAACACATTTCATTTATTTTGCATATATGGGTTTAGGAACATAGTGATACTTCCCACCCTACCTCCCTGCCCACTCTTGCTTCCACCCTCCATTTTTCATTCTTTCTTATTTTTTCTTTTAATTTTTACAATGACATACTTTTAGTTAATGTTATAATCACAAGTTCAAACCTCCACTAAGTACAACTTCAAAAAGTGGAAGTCAGAAAATCACTGTTCCTCAAGCGTAGAGAGAAGAGCTGTAAATAACAATCAAATATCAAAATGTCTATTTGACTAGTATACATTGCATATTTGTACTATGTATATTAGTTACCACAAATCAGGGAAAACATGATATTTTTCTTTTGAGGACTGGCTTATTGCACTCAGCATAATGCAGAAATGTTTAAAAGAAAGTATTACACATGGAGGTTTTATTATCTTATGTAAGTTATGCTCAACTTATTAACATTCACTGAAGATATGCATTATCTACCACAAGAAGAAAACAGAAGAGTTGCAAATAATGATATTTCACTTGTTTTCAAGAAGCGTAAGTTTTGGTTGTAATGAAAATTTATAAAGATGTCTTTTAACATTTGACCTTGATTTAAGGTAGTATTCTATGCTAACCTTGTTAAGGGCAATAACATGATTGGTTAAAAAAAAATCTATAGAAGTTGAAACTTTGCCTGAAAATCCAGAATTATTTTTTGTGTTTGTGGTTGATACAGTTTTGCAGTAGTAACTAGGGAAAGTAGTCTTTATGGTAACTAGTCTGTGAAATACTTGAAATAATTAACACAGCTCTCCTTGCATCTGTTATAAGATAGACTATCTGAATCAAAAAGGATAGAACGATCAAACATGGGAAACAGGATACACAGCAGACTCATAGGATTGCAGATGTACTAAACAGCACTCTGGACTCAGAATCAGCCCTTAAGGCATTTGGCTCTGGCTAAAAAGCCAATGAGAGTTTCTCAGGCATGGAAAACCAAGACACAGTGGCAAAAAATGACCTAAATGAAAAATCTCTGTGAATGAGACCCCAATGGAAAGAAGGGGCCTAGGCCCACGCCGTGGCTTAACAGGCTAATCCTCCGCCTTGCGGCGCCGGCACACCGGGTTCTAGTCCCGGTCGGGGCACCGATCCTGTCCTGGTTGCCCTTCTTCCAGGCCAGCTCTCTGCTGTGGCCAGGGAGTGCAGAGGAGGATGGCCCAAGTTCTTGGGCCCTGCACCTCATGGGAGACCAGGATAAGCACCTGGCTCCTGCCATCGGATCAGCGCGGTGCGCTGGCCACAGCACACCTACCGCGGCGGCCATTGGAGAGTGAACCAACGGCAAAGGAAGACCTTTCTCTCTGTCTTTCTCTCATGTCCACTCTGCCTGTCAAAAAAAAAAAAGAAAGAAAGAAAGAAAGAAAGAAAGAAAGAAAGAAAGAAGGGGCCGTCAGAGAAGGAAGTACCTTTCTCTGAAGGGAGGAGAGAACTTCCACTTTGATTATGGCCTTGTCTAAATAAGATCAAAGTTGGTGAACTCAAGAGGCTTCCATAGCCTTGGCAGCTCATGACAAGAGCCTAGGGTGATTGCTGATGTCATAAATAATAGTGTCAATTGTTAAATCAACAACAGGAGTCACTGTGCACTTACTCCCCATGTAGGATCTCTGTCCTTAATGTATTGTACTATGTGAATTAATGGTAAAACTAGTCTTTAAACAGTACTTTATACTTTGTATGTCTGTGTGGATACAAACTGTTGAAATATTTACTTGGTATATACTAAGTTTATCTTCTATATAGAAAGCTATGAATCTTAATGAAGAATGGGATGGGAAAGGGAGTGGGAAGTGGGATGGTTTGCAGGGAGGAGGGTGGTTATGGGGGGAAGAACTACTGTAACCCAAAAGTTATACTTTTGAAATTCATATTTATTAAATAAAGTTTTCTAAAAAAGGATAGACTTTTTGAAAAATGTAACAAATTTAACAGTAGTAAAATTCTTTAATAATTAATGAAACAATGATTAATTCTGTTACAGCAGTAAGAATGGATTTAGACAAGGTATGAAATGCATTCAGAGAGTTAAATGTGGCACCATACTATCCTTACATAGAAATTGTGTAAGAATCTTTTGTGGAAACAGGGATTATTTGGCATTTAAGACTTTCCACACTCTTTGTGGTAATTGTGAATAATGCTAGTTGAAGCATTATGAGAAAGTCCAAATAGATCTAAATTTGGTTCTTTGACTTCTTAAGCCCATTTTTATTATTTTAATTTTTAAAGATATTTTGTAAATCAGAAGCTGAAATATGCAATGTAAGTCATTTCAATAAAATATAAGAACATAATGAGAACATAAAATTGTTGAGTCACGTTGAAGAATAATCACATAAAACAGTACCAAATCTCACAGAAATGGTTTCCTTGCTGTTGTAGATCAGTGTATAACCTCCATTAAAGGAAATTTT
Organism: Lepus europaeus; assembly: GCF_033115175.1. NCBI lineage: Eukaryota > Metazoa > Chordata > Mammalia > Lagomorpha > Leporidae > Lepus > Lepus europaeus. The sequence continues at coordinate 114,337,617 of NC_084830.1, read as the reverse complement.
GGAAAAGTTGAGTAATACACATGGTTTTCTGTTTTCCATGTAATATCCCAGTGTAGAATTTTAAAGAAAATCTAAGAAATATTGGATGGCTCTAGGGCAGGGACCAGAAACCTATGGCTGGGAACCAGTGCTGTGGCGCAGCGGGTTAACACCCTGGCCTGAAGTGCCAGCATCCCATATGGGCGCTTGTTCAAGACCCAGCTGCTCCACTTCTGATCCAGCTCTCTGCTATGGCCTGGGAAAGCAGTAGAAGATGGCCCATTGTGGCCATTTAGGGAGTGAACCAGTGGATAGAAAACCTCTGTGCCTCTCCTCTCTCTGTGTAACTCTGATTTTCAAATAAATAGATAAATCTCTTTTTTTTTTTAAAGAAAAAAAAAAAAAGAAACCTATGGCTCTTGGGCTAAAGCCAGCTTGCTGCCTGTTTTTGTAAATAAAAGTTTTATTACAGCGTACCTGTGCCCAGACATTTGGGTACTGCCTACACTGCTTTTGTTCTTCGATGATAGAGTTAAGCTGTTGCTGTAGAAACCAACTTTTCTGCAAAGCCTAAATATTTAATCTTTTACCTAAAAAATGCCAAAAGTACCTAGAGACACATGAAAAGATAGTAAAAATTGTCTGTCAGAAAGTACTTCATAAAGTTTATAGACAAATGAAATCATAATATAGTTTGTTTCAGTGAAAACACGTTTTAAAATCCATGCATAGCTTTTTCATAGTACATATTTCATAGTACATATTTTTCATAGTACATAGTACTTTTTGAAGATTCTTTGTATGCATGGATTTCAAATACTTCTATATTAAAATAAATTTACTTTTTAATTTTACTTCAGTGAACCATTTAAGTATTCTAAAATAAGCCATAATAATTTGCACAATAAAATAAAATTTGCCTGAGTTGGCACTGCTGTCAATAGGACGTAAATTATTTAAAGAACTCCAGACTATCACAGTATAGAGAATTTGTTAAGTGAAGACATGAAAAATATAATAATCCATGTCGTTGTGTTTTAATCATTTTTGTTCATGTTTATCAAAATAGACATACCAATTGATACATGATAGATGGTTACTAGTTTTTATTTACCTTTTCCTTTTGTTTAAAATAATTTTATATAATTAATTTACAATTATCTTTGTCTTCATTACTTCACCAAACATTGCTGATCCATCATCAACAAAACCCATTAGGCTGGCGCCGTGGCTCACTAGGTTAATCCTCAGCCTGTGGTGCCAGCACTCTGGGTTCTAGTCCCGGTTGGGGCGCCAGATTCTGTCCTGGTTGCTCCTCTTCCAGTCCAGCTCTCTGCTGTGGCCTGGGAGTGCAGTGGAGGATGGCCCAGGTGCACCCGCATGGGAGACCAGGAGGAAGCACCTGGCTCCTGGCTTCGGATCAGCACCACTTGGGGGGTGAACCAACGGAAAGGAAGACCTTTCTCTCTCTCTCTCAGTCTAACTCTGCCTGTCAAAAAAAATAAATAAATAAAAATAGACCTTCATAATAAAATTCATCATCACAACAAGATCTAAGCTTCATTTTATAAGGATGAAAAGTATTGTCATAATAAAATTAAATACTGCTTGTTATTTTGTGCATTTCAGTCACAAAACCATAGCTTGTTTTTTTTTTTTTTTTAATTCTTCGTTGTGGAGTTCGATTTGTCAAGGCAGTGGGTAGCTTATTTTGCAGTTTTGTTTGCTTGATGTATAACTTAAAAATTTTGATAGATGGTATGCAGCCTCCATTTATACTCTTTGCAAGAGGCCTGCAAATATTGGGAATGGTTGTGTTCATCTGACTCCAAGACATTCTCAGTAAAGCCTGTCACTGCTACTCTTTCAAATACATACTTGTAAATATATGTATGCATGTACAGCCATGTAGAGTTCCATTTGCTCTTCTAGGTTGCCATAAATGTAATCTAAAAGGGATTATAATCGCCATCCAACCTTTTTCCCTACCAAGGATGCCAGAGCCTCAGAGACAATAATGCCACCAATGTTGTTGTTCCGTTTCCTAATCTATGTTACATGTACCTTGCAGGTCAGTTAAATTCTCTCTTTTGACTTTGATTGTGTTGTATCTGTATCTGTATTGTAAAATAAGTCTGCATATCTTCTTTCTCATAACTGTATTCTTTTTTTTATGAATTGTGTATTTTTGAGAGGTGCTGAGTGTTATCATTGAGACTGTGTAAGTCTGGTGTGGATGTCATGAGAGAAGTGAGTCCATTTGCACCATTACTGGAGTTTTCAGAGTTATAGGTGTCAGAGACAGTTGAACGGATAAGAGGAAACCTGAGCCAGGAGTCCTGATTCCTGGAGATACAGGAGAGAAACCCACACTGGCGCTGCTGCTGGTGTCTCCTAGATAGTGGGGAAGAGGAGGTTAAGATTACCTAATATCTGTGGGAGATCAATTTATCTTGTAAAGTTTCAGGCATAAGACTTTCTTTCTTTTCTACCACTTAGTTTTGAGCAAAAATTGTAGACTTTCCTTACACTTTTGGTATGAGAGACCTTTTCTGGCAAGTAGCAAGAAAATTTTAGTAGTGCATTGAATTTGAAACAGTATAAAATTGGACACAGCATGTGGGAACAGCTGACATCTGGATTGCATATTTTCTATGGCCTGTTTTCATTCCCTAATCTGTGAGTTTCGGACCACAAAGGCGTGTGTTCTCATCTCCCCAGTTCTAGAGAGGTGCTTTGGAGGCAGTTTGTAATTATTAATTTTTTGTGAGATCTTACTGAATGAATAAGCTTCTAACCTCCCGATGTGAGTAGTGAAGTAAACTTACTATACCTGCCAAAGATATAGTGAAGACATCTGCATTTTTAGATTGGATAGTACTCAAGTACTATCTCTCCTTAGTTAAAAATAGAGATGCAAATATCACCTGTTCTTTGGTTTCTTACAATGCTGAGGTTAAAACTCCATTGTGATAAAGAGATACTCTTAACCATCTAATTCCTGGGAAGTGACTTAGCTACTGAAAAGATACTCACTCATTTTACAATTCCTGTCCCTTTACAATATACTAATAAGTACCACTTGGACAGAATCACACAATTCATTTTACTTTTTGCAATGCATTGAAACTGAGGCATTATGGAGTCCTTAAAGGATTCCTCATTTTTGAATTTGATGCTCTCAGCATTTAAATGGCACCTCTTGAAAGCTTCATACCTTTTTAAAAAAAGAACAGTTTCACATCTGTAAAGAGAATATGGACAAATTAATACCTCTGAAAGAAATCTTGAAATGTGAGATTGGTTTATGGACACAGATCTTGTAGTATTATCTTATTTCTATTCTACTCTTTTTTCTGTAGCTTGGATTGTTTTTAATAGAGCAGTCTACTGATGGAAATGCAAACATCCAAAAGAAAATAGATTTTTTAATGATCAGCAGGAACAGATTTCCCATAGAAATGGGGTTCACTGAATTTCCAAGCACACAGAATTTTTTATTATATGTGAATTTTTTATGAACCAGCATTCAGAAAATAGGTTCTGTGGGCCTAAAGGGAATATAATGTGTCAGATTATATTGAATGAGTGAGAGATAATAATGATAATAATAATAGCTGAAATTTATCCTGGGTTTTCCTTCTAAAGAGCTCAAAGCATTTCACGTACAGAGAGATTTATTTTTCACCCCGTAGGAAGAGTATTTTCTGGAGACTGCTGACCCATCAGGAGGCCATAGGGAAACAGTTTCATTATCCCTTGGTGCCAGACTGTGTAGGAAGAATATTTTTCTTTCTAGGGCCTGAGATGAAATGAAACATACATAGTCATTCTGATCATATAGCCTTAGGATCCCCAGGGCCCCATTTCAGGGTCTGTAAGGGATTGAAGTAGAAACACTGAGAGTATATAAATATGAAAATTCTGCCTAGTCATTTCCTCTTTCTTGTGCAATTCTCAAGGTTCACTTCTCTTAGCTGCAACAATCGATCCTCATAATGGGCTCTTCTGGGTGCTTCTTAGCTGAGAACACATGTGCTCACCATTTTCCAAGACTGGCTTTAGTTTGGGCCCCAAAAGAAGCCAGGTTTAGAGACAATAGAGACAGAGCATTGTGGTACTTAAAGTGGATGTACAGGTATGTCACAGTTGACTGTTGAGAAAACAGACTGACCAAATAGAAATGACTGAGGTAATATCATTCCAAGATTTGATATATAAATAAGAAGAAATACGTATTTCCTTCCTTTCCATTGGACACTACAGAGGGTGGGGCTTTGAAGGAAAGTCATCAACCTTATTAGCTCATGATACATTGGAATCAAATCACTGGTCAGGCTTGCATTATAATTGTTTTGTAGAGAACAGTTTGAAAGAGTTAAGACAGTTGTCCTTCCTTGGGTTCTTTGCAAGTTCTGCCTACCAAGTGCTGTTGACATACCATTTCAAGAGAGTTGCTCCTTTTTTCCTCTAGAGGAAGAAGTTAATAATTGCATTAATTTATATGCCATAGTCTCTTTCAATTCTAAATGATTAAATGAAGAATTTTCCTTTAGTTTAGAGGAAGTTGCTATAAAGTTTGTACTGCAATTATCTGAGCATCTCTCTAGTATCTACTCCCCGTGCCTCTGCATGAACACCTCCAGAGAGTAGCACTCTTTCTACTTTAAGAGGTTCCTACATTCCATATAAACAGCTGTATGCTAGTATTCATTGCAGCTGTATTTGTGATCACAAAGAACTGGAAACAATACAAAGGTTCCTCAACCAGGGGAATGGGTAAACTAGAGTACATACAAGGAATATAAAGGAGAGAAATATTGATACATACACAAACTGTTGAATTGTAGGCACACTCTGTGAAGTGAAGGAAGCTATATTCAAAAGAGACACAATTTTATGTATATGACATCTTGGAAAAGACAAAACTAGAGGAAAGAGAGCAGATTAGTTGTTACCAGGGATCAAGAGGAAAGGAATCGTGGTGGGTATTGTGGCATGGTAGATTAAGCTGCTGGTTGGGATGCCTTTATCCCATATTGCAGTACCATTTTGAGACCCAGCTATTCTGCTTCTGATCCAACTTCCTGCCAATTCACTTGGGAAGGCAGCAAAGGATGACTCACTACTTGGGACCCTGCCACCCATGTGGGAGACCCAAATGGTGTTCCTAGCTCCTGTCTTAGGTCTGACCTAGCCCCAACTGTTGTGGCCATTAGAGGAGTGAACCAGCAGTTAGAAGACCTCTCCCTATCTCTCTTTCAAAAAAAAATCATTGTTTCATAAAAAATAGTACTCTGATACATATGTGTATCTCATTTATCTTTTCCTAACTAATTTAAAATGAAAGGAGTCATAAGAATTTTGTTCTTTGTAAACAAATTAACTCTGAGAAAAGATGAATTTTAATTTTAATTTGATTAAAATTTAGTTTTCATTCAATTTTATTAATATTAAGAGAATGATGACAGGGGCCAGCGCTGTGGTATAGTGGGTAAAGCTGCTGCCTGCAGTGCGGACAACCCATGTGGGTGCTGGTTCAAGTCCCGGCTGCTCCTCTTCCGATCCAGCTCTCTGCTATGGCCTGAGAAATCAGTGGAAGATGGCCCAAGACCTTGGGCCCCTGTACCTGCCTGGGAGACCCAGAAGAAGCTCCTGGCTCCTGGCTTTGGATCAGCACAACTCCGGCCATTGCAGCCAGAAGCGGCTGGAAGACCTCTCTCTCTCTGCTTCTCCTTCTCTCTGTGTGTGACCTCTTTCAATTAAATAAATACATCTTTTAAAAAAGAGAGCAAGAGAGAGAGAGAATAATCAGGCTGCTGTCCTCCTATATGCAAATGACTGTCACAAGTAAGGACACTATCCTGGTGTCCCACGTGGGTAGCAGGAACCCAAGAACTTGGGTCATCTTTGACTGCCTTCATTAGAAGAGGAGAAACTAGGACTCAGACCAGCACTGCAACATGGCAGGCTGGCATCCCAAGCAGGCACTCCACCAAGCTGCAGTGCCTGCCCCTTTATCAATGTACTTTAAGGCAGTTAGGACATAACTTTGGACTGTTTCATGTGATATACAAAGCTGACTCTCACCATCTAGCTGCTACTATGTTGGCTTGAACAGATTTCTTTGCTTATGAATTTTCCCTGAATGGTATTTGTAAACTCAGAAGACTGGACTAGATGAGACTTATGTCTTTCAGTTCTAAATGCTATGTCTTCACCCTTTAACTAAAACACCATCAGGCTTACTGTTCCCTTGAAATTCTATTCTTTTTGTGGTTAGTAGTTTCATTCCAGGCATGCCAAGTAAATTCCAAAGCATCCTGAAAATAAATACTTTTAATAAACTATACCAGATTCTTACAGTCCCTTCAAGTTTAAAAATGAGTAACAGAAAATATCTTGGCTGTTGTCCATTTCCTAGATCTTTAAGCAAATCTGCGACAAAATAGATTAAATGGGTTTTTGGAAAGGTGAAGTATCTAAAGTCTGCTCTAGTTTGTCCAGTAGCACACCTTGGTATCTTTGGTATCTTAAGTGTGTATTGTTTGTTTCTTTAAGAGAGAACCAAAATCATTTTCTGATATGATTTTATGTGAAGTTAATTGTTCACTGTAGTCTATAGGGCTGTCACCAGTGGTGACACTGGTTATGAGCAGCAGCTCACCTTATTTAGATAGAACCTTGAATAAGGTACACAAAGCCTGGACTTATTTTAAGATTAATAACCTTCAGTAAAATAAATAGAACATACATGCTTGAGACAGTGTCAATTGTAAATCTAGGTATAGAACTCATCTTCTAATTTAGCTTCTTCTATTGCAGTAATTCACAGCTACCTGTAATCTACATATAAAATTATTGGTATGATTGAGATAAAATGTTGGCCTATTGAAGATCATATATCATTTGGAATAATCAGGATAAAGTTACAGTTGTGTGTGTTGTCCACTCAGCAGTACAAACTAGTAGACACAATAGCTCCTGAATCTCTTCTGAAGAAACTGAGTAACAAGGACAAAGGAAAATGTAGTCATCTGGTCTCCAGCTAGATGCTCCAGCATCCCTTGCTAAGATTCATTTCTCTGTGTGTGTGTGTTTCTTTCTCTGTTGCTTTCCTTCAGCAGTACTAATAATCTCTTGAACAGTGCACAGATGTTTTCCCCATTCTGTGGCATACTTATTTTTCAAGTGGCTTCTGAGAGCAGATGTTCCCATGTGTCTTTGTAGCTTCTTTTCAGCTGATGTTTTTGCAACATTACAAGGTGGGAGGGGACAGGGAGAGATGGAGAATAAGAGTATTAAAAAAGACCGATTTCAAAACTCCTGTTCTTTTGGAGCAGAAAGAAGATAAAGACCAGTATGTGTTTAACTTTTTAAATGTGTGTCTGTGGAAGAACCTCCCTTCAGTTGAGTTGAATTTAATAAATATTTAATGAAAATCTAGGAAGAAGACCCTTGGCTCAGATCGAAGTGGGAATCAGCATAGACAGATGTCACAGGGTCCAGGAAGGATATTTGCAAACAAGAACATAGTCACAAGGCCTGTATGCAAGTAGATATGATAGATAGAATGTAATAATAATGTATGTATATTTAGAATGTAAGCAAAGAAAAGCAAAATTATCAGTAGATCCTTGGTGTCACCTCATGTGGTGGAGTAATTGGGAACTTAGATTCAGAAGGTCATTTCAGTCTAGAGTATTATGATCTATGAATGACAGACTGAGGGGTTCGTGATCAATTAGATTTGCAATGCTGTGTGTTTTGAGTTGAGGAGTAGCCATCAGAAAACCCTGTGTTTTGTAAGATTCCCTTAGTGGAGAATTACAAAGGTAGGATACAATCTTCAAATATTGGAGACTTATAAATGTAAAGAGAGAGAATCATCATTTGTAGAGTATTAATTTGTAGTGTGTTGTTTCTTTACCTTCCTGCGGGCTCTACCTGCGAGGGCTGCACACTGTCAGCATGGAGGGGTGATGGCATTGTTTGACAAAAGCACTAGAGACAAGTTTCAATGAACATGTCTACTTTATCAACGACCAAGCACACCTTTTAAAGGGCGGGCAGAGGGGGCATAGCTAATTCAGGGCAACACTAATTCTATAGGATAGAACCAGTATTGGTGCCGCTATGCATGTCCAATCAGCTTGAAGGTCACATTGGCTAGTAGCTTTCCAGGTGGGCCTGGGCCACACCTGGGAGCAGTTTACCTGATTGGCAGAAGGCAGGGGTGGGGGAGATGTCCCTGGGGCTCCCGCCGCCTGCCAGCAGTCAGGTTGTGGGGTCCTTCCCAGGAGGCATTGGTGCACCATGCCCTCTCACCCTCCTGGGTGGGCAGGGCAGGCAGACTCCCTGCCAGGTACAGGATCAACCACATCCTGAATATGTGACATCAAAAGACAGAAGGAACAGTGATTCCATTTGCAGAAATTGGGATATCTAAAGAAAATATTGATGCTGGGGTAGAAATATGAAGTATGCTATGCAGGCATGTTACATTTGTTGATGACTGGTAAGCAAGGCACATCTGGTGTCAGGAAGGCAGCTCTTGGCTACATAAATAAATCATGATACTCACAGGGTGGAATTATTGAGGAGATTGAGAAAGACAAAAGAGGACCAAGAACAAGCTTTTGGCAGTGTGTGTGCTGTTGGTGGGGCTAGAGTGGGAGCCTGCTAAGGTGGCTGATACAGGATCAGTGAGGCAGCAAGAAGAGACTTGGCCATTAAGTTTGAAGAGTAGGTCCACACACAGAGAGTAATCTACGTGATTCCATGCAGCAGGAAGTTTGAAGAATAACAAAAGATTAAGGGATGTGGCTATTATTAGATTTTGATGATAAATATTGGATTAAATACTAGTTCATGGTTAAAATTAGAAATGAAAACCTCACTAAAGACTAATTGTCTAATGTTATATAAACAAAGTTTTTATCTGATTTGTTTAAAAATGATTTTACTATAACTTAGCTGACAGACCAAAGTACTGGAAATATGAAGAGAGTTGAGGAGAATTCACATTCTTCTACTGGATGAATTTCTGATTTTGTGCTGTTCGTGCCATCTGGAAGCTCACAGCTTGTGTCTTGATGAGAGAGAGCTCAACTCCTAAGCTTGTTGCTGGAAATTGTGTCCTCTCCCAGGTGCCTCAGCAAGGCACATTTATTGCAAATATTAACAAAATTTTCTGCTCTGGGCATCTATTAGCCACTCATCTATGTGAGGAGTTAACCTGTTTTGTGATGTATTAATTTTGCCTGTTTCCGAATGTTATAACATGGTCAGTACGTACTCTTCCAGAGTCTCTAGATTGGATTTCCACTGTTATCTATCAAGGAGACTATGCCAGTCTTCTGCAGTTATTTTCTGCAATTATTTTGTTTCTTCAAAAGCTTTACAAGACTCAACATTGTCTCTCTGCCACTGAAATTCTCTTTGATCTCAGTTCCAGTGGGTTGCTTCTGAGTATGAAAGATCATCACAATATATACAAGTAGGAAAATGGAGGAGGATAGGTAAGTCTGTGGTTACATATTTCCTAATTCTTGGAAATTCATTCTCTATATTTAACCTGAGTTGCCTTCTTAATAACTTCAAAAGTCTGGTCTCACTGGCTTCTGTAAAGGGACTAAGAGGACCCAAGCAAGTCACTTAATTTGTGTGATTATTTCTTTTTCTCCTAAGATTGATAGAATATCATGTGAACATGGTTGTGGAAGTATTTTATGAAACTATAAAGCATTAGCAAGTTTTAATTTTTAATATTATTAAATGTATCTAGGAAAATAGTAGAATAAGCAAACATGGAATGTGAGGGCTGATTATAAAAAAGGCAAAACATATATTAATTAAACATGTAAAAGCATGTGTTCATGCTATGATGTAGTAAAGGAACAGCTATGCTCACTGCACAGTGGTCCACGTTGCCATTAATCAGTAACTCAGAATATCTCAATTGGGCATGATTCAATTAATTAGTATTTATAATACCAATTTAAAACAATACTAATTGTAATACAAGTGTAGTGTTTGTAATATTGAACCAGGTTCATCAATAAAATGTTCCATTAGAGTGTATCTATCCTATAACAAAACATGGAAGAATAGAATCCATTTGGAAAATTCTTCAGTCAATATACTAAATATTTTCTAAGAGTCTGGTACTACACATTTCAGCTTCAGTTATTTGTAAACTTTATTTTTATACTACCCTGGTTTTTCCCAGCAGTGCTGGGTAGATTCAATTCATCACATCCACTGAACCCAGTCATGCTCATTCCCTCTATTTCAAAACTTAGAGTAGTGATGGTCTGAGCCCTGTTAAATTGAGAACCTGTCTTTCACCATTGTACATTTTTCTCTATACATTATTTTCCATTCTTTTGTTTCTATTTCCATAGTCCCTGAAAGCTCCTGTGTCTCAAATATTTGACCATTACAGAACAGAGAATTTCAAAAAAAAAAATTGGTGAAAACTCAGCATTTTATCCTTCCTGTGAAAGGCAGAAGAGTATTACGATAAGCAGCTACTTATTAGTAGCTTAATTGTGTATATTTTCATTGGTTGAAAAATCAGAAAAATATACCTGGAATTCTCCTTCAATGAGCAAATGAATGTATAAAAATAATGCCTTCCAGTGGCAGAAAAATTATTTCAGGGCAAGAAGAAATGCATGATATGGAAAAGCAAATACTTAGGTGTTCCTACACAGAGTAGTATACCAGTGAATGTGTTTGAGGGATAATATGGTTATATCTTATAACAAGTTGCTGTTCAGCATTGTTCTCAACTGAGAAGTTTTAATGTCTTCCTTGTCCACTTTGGGAAAGTTTAAGACTAGTTTCTAGACAAGAAGTTGTATAAAGAATGAAGAGACAATTATGTCTTTTTTTTTTTTTTTAACTATTATTCTTAAGGATGAGATTAACTGTGCTTGAAGACATGGGTAGTTTGTAAATCATATAGAAGGCCACATTCATTCTTTCCAAGAGAATTTCTAGAAACTGCTGTATGCCCAGGGGCGGAACTGTGGCGCAGTGGGTTATCGCCCTGGCTTGAAGTGCCAGCATCCCATATGGGCGCCTATTCGAGACCCGGCTGCTCCACTTCCTGTCCAGCTCTCTGCTGTGGCCTGGGAAAGTAGTAGAAGATAGCCCAAGTCCTTGGGCCCCTGCACCCACATGGGAGACCGGGAAGAAACTCCTGTCTTCTGGCTTCGGATGGTCACAGCTCTGGCCATTGAGGCCATCTGGGAAGTGAACCATCAGATGGAAGACCTCTCTCTCTCTCTCTCTCTCTCTCTCTCTCCCTCCCTCCCTCTCCTCTCTCTGTGTAACTCTGACTTTCAAATAAATAAATAAATCTTAAAAAAAAAAAAAAAGAAAGAAAGAAACTGCTGTATGCCCAGAAGAGAGGTTGTTGAGTAAAGTACAATCTTCTTGTGGTTAGGTAAGAATCAAACCAGAAGCTTCTGTGGAGGAAGAAATAAAATGGGGCTGATACAATTTAGCTCCTTATTTTACTACATTAGCATTCAGACAGGAATGCAAAACCTGTTCAAAGAGAAAATGTCAGCCATGAAAAATGCCCTCTATAATTAAGGACATACCATCAAAGTTCTGGAAAACAGATTCAGTTATTCAAATTTTCTTTCTTTGATTATATCACACATTTATAATGATCTGTGCTCTTTGATTATTTCTTCATTGAGAATGGTTCTTATATGTGAATACTTGAGTAGACTTCTCAGAAGAGTTTTATTGTCACTGAAGAGTTACTAAGTTCCTCTGGCTCTGCATTCGTTTTATAGTTGTCAGCTCTGTCAAATTTCTGACAGACTTTAATCACTTTTAATACCCTCTATGTTATTTTTACTATGCTGAGGAAATGAAGAATAGCACCTGACCCAGTAAAAATATAAACAGAAAGGAAAACCCATGACCATTAAAAGACAAATGAGTAGAATATGTTCAGTCCAAGCACAAATAGTAGCTGTCTATGAATTTTTTTTTTCTGCACATTTGTTCTCAGGTCAACACTTTTGTGTGTATGTTAGAGACTTGGTTCAGTTACCTTTACTCTGATTTAGAGCATTGGGAAGGTTACTTGCCTAAAGACCACCTGAAGGTGTCATTTGATTTCTCATTGAACAGCAGTGATATCCATCCGTCCATCCATCCATCCAGTCTAAAGCTTCCTATGTACTAGACATGAAGTTTTCCAGTTCCTACAAAGCAAAATATTTTCTATTGATATTCCTGTATGTGTTATAGTTAACTCAAATAATTTTTTGAAAAAAAGAATAATAGTCAAAAATATGGAATAAAGTTTTATAACTTTATATGAGGTTTTTATAACTTGCTCTCCCCTCAACTTTGCTAAATGGTTCCATAGGACCAATTAGGAGATGAGAAACTGGAATTCATGCTAGTTGTTTAGTATCATTATTGTGATTACAGTATATATCACTATTCTCCACCCTTGGACATTTATGATCTGTCTTTCTTTGTTTTATGCTATATAACTTAGTTTTTTATAGATTTATTTACTTATTTGAAAGTCAAAGAGAGAGAGAGAGAGACAGAGAGACAGAGTGACATAAAAAAGTTTTCCATCTGCTGGTTTACTCCCTAGATGGCTGCAACAGCCAGGGAAGAGCAAAGCTGAAGCCAGGAGCCAGGAGCATCATCCAGGTCTCCCACATGTGTGGCAAGGGCCCAAACACTGGGGTTATCTTCAGCTGCTTTTCCCAGGCCATTATCAGGGAGTTGGATCACAAGTGGGGCAGCTGGTACTCAAAATGCCACCCATATGGTATGCCAGCATCGCAGGTGGTGGCTTTACCTGCTACACTACAATGCCGGCCTCAGTTTAATTTTTTTTATTTATTCATATTGTTAGCATCACCCATGTTAGAAGGTGAATTCAACAAATGAAACATGTTTACTATTTTATTCTAATACATACCAAGTCTTAGAAGTGTATTTGACACAAATGGGCCTTAATAAATGTGTTTGGAGTGAATCAGTTATATCCTATTATGAACAAAAAGAACTCCTGTTCTGCACTTGCTTTGTTTCTTTGGAGTACTTTTTATGCACAAGTGCAAGCTTGCATATCCTCAGAGTATGGAGAGATTTGGGATGCTCTCAGTTTGCTAAGTGGAATGAGGACAATCACTGTGAACAAAATTGGTGTATAAAGAAAATAGTGTCCCAACTGTGTTTCTGATCCTGTGCTAAGTGCTTTGCAAATATTATCTCAGTTGGAATGGGCATTTGGCACAGGGGTTAAGTCAGCACTTGGGACACCCAAATCTCATATTGGAATGCTCGGTATGAATCCCTACTCCTCTGCTTCCTATCCAGTTTTCTTGTAATGCAAAGGCAGAAAGTCATGAGATGATGGCTCAAGTAATGGGGACCCTGCCACCTGCATGGGAGTCCCAGGTGGAGTTCTAGGCTCTTAGATTTAGGTTCCAGGCTGCCCCAGTGTTGGCTCTTGTCGGCATTTGGGTTATGAACAACTGAATGGAAGATGACTCTCTCTCTCTCTCTCTCTCTCTCTCTCTCTCTCTCTCTCTGTCTTGGTCTCTTTACCTTCCAAATAAAATGAAAATAAGTAAAATAAAATCTCATTTGGCTTAGGATGATCTCTAGAAGGGCTGTTACATTTTATAATATTTATCAGCCTACACTTTTCCTAAGGAAAGAAATCTCTTGTGCAAAGTTATACACTTGGTAAGCTAAGTTGAAACTAAATAATTTACCTAGTAACCCATACTCTGATCCCACTTTGATACTTTCTTCTCATGTAACATGTTAGCAAGAGCTTATAAATTGTATCACAAGGGGTATGAAGTTTCAGGACATCAAATGTTTTTGAGTCGCCGCGGCAGCTCACTAGGCTAATCCTCTGCCTGTGGCGCTAGCACCCCCCGGGGGTTCTAATCCCGGTTGGGGAGTCAGATTCTGTCCTGGTTGCTCCTCTTCCAGTCCAGCTCTCTGCTGTGGCCCAGGAGTGCAGTGGAGGATGGCCCAAGTGGTTGGGCCCTGCACCCGCGTGGGAGACCAGGAGGAAGCACCTGGCTCCTGGCTTCGGATCAGTGCAGCGCTGGCTGTAGTGGCCATTTAGGGGGTGAACCAATGGAAGGAAGACCTTTCACTCTGTCTCTCTCACTGTCTAATTCTGCCTGTCAAAAAAAAAAAAAAAAAGAGTCAAGTATCATTACTGAGTGTTGTTTTCGTTTAGTGGGTTAATCCCATATGAGTGCAAATTCATTTCCCAGCTATTCCACCAGTACTAAAGTGCCTTTGAAAGCAGCACAAGATGTCTTAAGTGGGCTCCTGCCACCCACACAATAAACCCTGGATCCTGGCCCAGCTCTGGCTGTGTGACCATAAGGGGAGTGAACCAGCTGAGGGAAGACTCTCTCTCTCTCTCTCTCTCTCTCTCTCTGTCTATTGCTCTGTAACTGCCTTTCAAATAAATAAATAAATATTTATTAAGAAAAAGAAGAATCAAGTGTTTTATTGTCTATTTTGAGAATGAGAGAGTGAGAAAAAGCGAGAGCAAGAGAATGTGAAGTATCTTTAGCATCCTTGGTAAAGCCTTTGTCACACCCAGTTAACTCAGTAATTCCTTTACCTACTGTAGCAGTTAACAACCATAAAAAAATTAGTTAATGCCCTCAACAGCTCTATGCTCTTATTTGTTTTTGCTGTTATTAGTCATAAACTGTGTTTTAAAATAATCCAGTTTTATTTATTTTTTATTTATTTATTTTATTTACTTATTTATTTATTTTCTGTTATTTTATTTATTTATTTATTCATGTATTTTAAATCCTGTCAGGTCCAGGTGGCACTGCATCTTTATATTTGTGTTGTGAACTATGGGGGGATTGCCGATGACTGCAATCTCATTCTCACCTCCACAAAATCGATTTCTGTTGAGAGCCAGGCTTCAAAATGACCAGAGGAGTGCCATTTTTGCAGTCTCCCTATTTCCCGTAGTAGATTATCAGAGTATCAAACAGAAACTTCAGTGTTCCTCCCATTTTGAACAAAATAAATGTCATTATATCTGGGAGGTAATGCAATTTTAAGCATAGTGGGGAAACTAGAAACTGGAAAATGGGGAGAGCTTACTTAACATGACTTACTTCTGAAAATGATTGAAATCACCTGAACAATGACAACCACGGGGTTGAAGAAGGACAACATGAGATTTATAATGGACAGTGCTAAGTAGGGTATGCAGGCAGCAAAAATGATCCCATACTCAGTAAATAGAAGAAAGCTGATGAATTTGTATTTCCAGAGGGACTAAGAATTGTTATTGATAATGGCATCTGGTTTATAGAGACATTGAGCCGCAGAGTGTAGACTCTGACCTGAATTAATGAGAAGCTATATTCTATGACAGAAAGATGTGGGCATGCCAGGATCAGATTGACATCACAATTGTGGCTTCAACTTTGTGTGTGTGTTGAGAAAAAAATTGCTTAATCTCTCATTATTGTGGTTTTTGTAGGTTTTTTTTTTTTTTTTTTTACAGATAGAGTGGATAGTGAGAGAGAGAGACAGAGAGAAAGCTCTTCCTTTTTCCATTGGTTCACCCGGCATTGGCAGCTGCAGCCGGCTCACCGCGCTGATCCAAAGCCAGGAGCCAGGTGCTTCTCCTGGTCTCCCATGCAGGTGCAGGGCCCAAGGACTTGGGCCATCCTCCACTGCACTCCCGGGCCATAGCAGAGAGCTAGGCAGGAAGAGGAGCAACTGGGACAGAATCCAGTGCCCCAACCCGGACTAGAACCCGCAGTGCTGGCGCCGCAGGTGGAGAATTAGCCTATTGAGCCACAGCGCTGGCCGGTGGTTCTTGTAGTTCTAAAAGAAATGGAGAAGCGTACCACCTGCTTAGCTTTATATAGTTACCACTCATATGAAGTAAGATCATGTATTTGTTGACTTTGAAACATCTCCATCGCTAACATTAACGCAACCAAAAAAAAAAAAAAATCCCATAACCCCATATGTTGTGTATCCAGATGTCATAAGCATATGTAAAATTGGTAATTCTTTATTAATGCATTATACTCTGATATGTTCTTTGATATTTTTGATAAACATCTTCATTTTCAATTATCTCCATTTTTGTTAAGAGAGAGAGGAAAACAGAAGCAGAAGTGTATAAGTGCTTTAATCTCTCCGATCTGCCATAAAAAAATTACCAGAGATTAGTGCTTCATTGATGACAGAAATATATTTTTCCCTTTTTTGGTAGCTAGGAAGTCCCAAATCTAGGCATTGACCCAGTTTCTGTCTGATGAAGATCCACTTCCTGGTTTAATGATAAGTGTCTTTGTACTGTGCCCTCACAAGGTAAAAGTGGCTATACAGTTCTGTGGAGATTCCTTTACAAAAATTCTTTTACAGAGTAATTCATTAGTATTCTTCCTTCATGACCTACTCATTTACCCAAGTCCCCTTTGCTTAGGACAATCACACTGAGAGTTAAGTTTCACTCTATAAATTTGGGAGGAACACAAATATTTAAAATATATTTAAATTGTATATAGTAGTGTACAATCTGAAGAAGTTCAAATATTAGCTTTTTTTTTGTTTTCTCAGTTTGAACTATGTTTCACCTTAGAATCTTGAGTATGAAAGGAAGGATTTCCTACACTGTAAAAATAACACAGATAAAAAGTATGGGGTGAATATTGACTGTGTACATTGTGCAACTTTAAGCCCTAATGGCTTTAGTAATAACAGAATAAGGAAACAGCCAGCATAGACTCTGTAGCTAGTGTAGCTGGCTAGTGTGAATCCATAAATTGAATAATTTTTTAGGTTCAATTTAAAAGTAAAAGAAAAGAAGAGTTGGAATATTTGAACGTTTATTGTTTATCCCTGATCTAATTTTTGGTATTTTCTTTTCTCTTTTCTTTTCTTTTTTTTTTTTTTTTTTTTGACAGAGTGGACAGTGAGAGAGAGAGACAGAGAGAAAGGTCTTCCTTTGCCATTGGTTCACCCTCCAATGGCCGCCACGGCCGGCGAGCTGTGGCCGGCGCACCACGCTGATCCGAAGCCAGGAGCCAGGTGCTTCTCCTGGTCTCCCATAGGGTGCAGGGCCCAAGCACTTGGGCCATCCTCCACTGCACTCCCGGGCCACAGCAGAGAGCTGGCCTGGAAGAGAGGCAACCGGGACAGAATCCGGCACCCCAACCGGGACTAGAACCCGGGATGCCAGCGCTGCAGGTGGAGGATTAGTCTATTGAGTCGTGGCGCCAGCCAAATTTTTGGTATTTTCCATGATATAAAGGGATGTTTTATACTCTAAATTTCAGTAAATAGTAAGCAGTTTATTACCTTTGAAGATAATGCAACTCAACTTTCCTTGGGTCAGGTGCACTCTCCCCTGAGAATTCCCTCACTGCTAGACAGATCTTAGTCTTTCGTGCAATCTAGCACTCTTGGAGGGGAGAGAAGACAAATGTAGCAGAGAAAGAAAATTTTCCTCCTCAACTTTTCCTAAGTCTTTGTGTCATTACAAAAATTCTACAACTTGGAGGAGTATCCATTCCACTTTTCCAAGTAAAAGCTTGGGTTGAACATCCATCTTTGTGATTTCCTCTGCTTTGCAGGAAATTTAAATACACTCATCTGAATTGTTCAGTACCAATGTTGTGAAAATATGAATATATTTCCTCTCTCACTTTTTAAATAGCTCGTTCTTTTGGTTCCTTTAAAATTTTGTTAGTGATCCTTGAGTACCTTCCAGGAAGACAGAAAGGAAGAGGACCTAGAATCCCAAAGAAGAAAACAGGAGCTCTTGTCAGTAGTTGTTCAAGCCTGAGTGAATATAAATCATTATAGAGACAGTAATGTGAGTCAGCAGTTGAATAGAATTCTGTTTACCAAAATAATTATTTAAAGTAACCAAAACAAAATGGCTATACAACTTTTCTAGAACAAGAGTATTGATGAGTGATGTCCCCTTAGTTTCAAAGTATCTTAAAGGAAAAAGGAGAAATTGTTAGACATCCATGTAGCATTGCAGAAAAACAGTTCTTCTTGCAGAGAAAATCATGTTTAAAGAGGTACCATGATAAACCACTTAAATTAGTATTCAAGAATACTGCAGGAATTGCTTAATAGAAAATACTTTTTAATAAATTGATAAACTACTGTGCATTACAACCGATCAGGGAGATATGAGGAGAAAAATGAATAAGAATCATATCCAGTCATGTTTAAAAAGTTGTATTTCCTACATGGCTTCCAGTTGCTATTGTTGCTAAAACGTTACCCTTGTACCCTCCTTCTTCATTTCTCAGTAGGGCCAGCATGAAAGAAATATTGTGTAAGGATTTTATTGATGACACTTCTGAAGACAAATTAGTCCCGCACCTGGATCAGCATGGTAAAAAAGACAACATAGGCATGGCTTTGTGGGGACTACCTTTTTTTAACATCCATTCTTATGTCGATGTGATATTAAAAAAAAAAAGATAGCAGATTCAATATAGTTAATGACAAAATTCTAAGAGTATGCTGGTACAACCCTCCCCTCCACCCTCCCTTCCTCCCAACTCCCTCCCTTACTCCCTTCCTTCCTTCCTTCCTTCCTTCCTTCCTTCTCTTTCCTTAATTTTTGAAAGAGCATATTTTTTAAGGTCTATTTATTTTATTTGAAAGTCAGAGTCACATAGAGATAGAAGGAGAGGCAGAGAGAGAGAGAGGTCTTCCATCTGATGGTTCATTCCCCAACTGGCCACAATGGTTGGAGCTGTGCTGATCCAAAACCAGGAGCCAGGAGCTTCCTCCAGGTCTTGGGTGTAGGGGTCCAAGGACTTGGCCCATCTTCTACTGCTTTCCCAGGCCATAGCAGAGAGCTGGATGGGAAGTGGAGCAGCCAGGACTCGAACCATCTCCCATATGGGATGCTGGCACCACAGGCTGCGGCTTTACCTGCTATGCCGCAGCGCTGGCCCTGAAAGAGAATATTTTTAATTTACATTATACTCAGAGACTTAATCTTTCACCAAATAGAATGAAACAAGTAAAATTTAAAAGATCATAGTTCAACAGGAATATAAGCAAAGACTATGAACAATAATCAACAAAAAAAGGTTTACTTCACTCATAAATGAATTTTAAAATCACAGATCACTAAACAGTTCTAGTATATCTATCTAGCTATCGATCTATCTATCTATCTATATAGTTGATATATATATATATATATATATATATATATATATATATCAACTACCACAAATAAGACAAACTATATGAATGATATTTTTCTTTTTGATTCTGGCTTCTTTTTTTTAAAAAAGATTTATTTATTTATTTGAAAGTCAGAGTTACACAAAGAAAGAAGGAGAGGCAAAGAGAGAGAGAGAGAGAGTTTGAGAGAGAGAGGTCTTCCACCCACTGGTTCATTCCCCAGTTGGCTGCAACGGCTGGAGTTGCACTGATCTGAAGCCAGGAGCCAGGAGCTTCTTCCTGGTATTCCCATGTGGGTGCAGGGGCCCAAGGACTGGGGCCATCTTCTACTGTTTTTCCAGGCCACAGCAGAGAGATGGATTGGAAGTGGAGCAGCCGGGACTTGAACCGGCACCCATTTGGGATTCCGGTACTGCAAGTGGCGGCCTTACCTGCTACGCCACAGCATTGGCCCATGGCTTATTTCAAGTATTATAATGATCTTCAGTTGCATTCACTTTGTTGCAAATGTCACGATTTCATTGCTTTTATGGTTGAGTAGTATTTCACATTTACCATATTTTCTTTATCCATTCATCGACTGATGGACATGTAGGTTGGTTCCATATCTTATCTGTTGTAAACTGAGCAAACTTTCTTGTCTGTTGTAAACTGCTGCTTTCTTTCCTTTGGATATAGTCCCGGAAGTGGGATAGCTGGGTCATTTGGTAAATCTATTTTCAGTTTTCTGAGTAATCTACAGCCATCTTCCATAATGGTTGTACCAGTTTGCATTCCCAGTTTGCAGTGCCTTTTTCTCCACATCCTCACAACATTTGTTATTTTATGATTTTTGATTTATTATATTTTGCTGTAACTATTCTAACTGGAGGCAGGGTGATACTTCATTGTGGTTTTTATTTGCATTTCTCTGATGAATACCTGAGTTAGGAAGAAACAGGAATTAACACCAAAGAAGCAAAGAAAAACTGTCAGCCCTGTAGGAATATACAAGCATCTTGAGATAGTAGATTTTCCACAGAACATTTTTTTTTAAGTTATTTATTTGGAATGCAGAGTTACAGACAGAGAGGAAGAGAAAAAAAGAGATATCTTCCATTTGCTGCTTCACTCCCCAAATGGCTGCAATGGCTAGAGCTGGCCCAGGCCAAAGCCAGGAGCTTTATCTGAGACTCCCAAATGGGCCACCCCAGCACTTGGGCCGTCTTAAGCTACCTTCCCAGGCACATTGGCAGGAAGTTGGATTGGAAGTGAATCAGCTGGGCCTCAAAAGAGGGTGCCAGCACCACAGGCAGTGGCTTAACCAACTGCACCACAGTGCCAGCCGCAGGATGTATATCTCATGTATATGTGTAATTGGAGAGAAAAAAAACTGCCTGACATCTCAGTTAGAGCGAATCATAGGCTTTTGCAAAAATATGTTTTGTGACAGAAAGCATTTATTTTAAAAGTTCATGTGAGAATGAGGCTCTTGGTATAAAATGGAGGATTGTGTGATAACAAAGCCTGGGGCATAAACTAATCTTTGAGACACTCGCACCAAGATGACTCATTTTGCAGGTCACGTCCAAGGTCAGAACTAGTGAGCAGCAGAACCAGAAGTTAATTTAATTTTCCTGGCAATCTTTTTTTGTTGACAAGTGATAGTTGCACTGAACTATTAAGGACAATGTTTACATTAATGCACATTTCATAATGATCAAATCAGGATGATTTAGCATATCCACCAACTCAAACATTAATCTTTTCTTTGCAGTGAGAATAGTCAATCTCCTCTGTTCTAGCTATTTTAAAATACATACTTTATTATTATTAACTAACTATAATCACCTTATACAGTAGGATGCATGGCACTATTCCTCCTAACTGTAACTTTGTACCAGCTGACCAAAGTCTCGTCACTTCTCTTCTGCCACTCCCCTCCATCTTTTCTTGACCACCATTCTATTGTGATTTCGACAAGACAGGAATAGTTTTCAACTGTGTACACCCATATATAGCACATATTTAAGAGGCTTCTTCAGTCATCTGTTGATGGGCATTTAAGTTGTTTCCATTATCTTGACCGTTATGACTATTGCTTCATTGGGCATAGGAGTGCTGGCATTTCTTTGGCATAGTGATTTCAATTCCTTTGGTTATATACCATGTAGTAAGGTTGCTGGATCATATTGGGTTTTTTGGTAGCTTTTTGCGGAGTTTCTGTACTGGTTTTCCAACATGGCTGTACTAATTTACAGCATCATCAATGATACATAAGGGACCCTTATTTCCAGATCTTGCCAACATTCATTGTCTTTCATCTTTTTATAATAGCCAGTTTAACAGTTGTAGGTAATAACTCATCGTTGTCTTAATTTCCATTTCTCTGATGCTAAGATGGTGAATATTTTTTCATGTATCTGTTAGCCATTTGTGTGCCTTAATTGAGAAATGCCTTTTGAAATCCTTTACCTACTTTTTAATACAGGAATTTGCTTCCTTAGTGTTGAATAATTTTATTAAGCATTAGTTTAGTTGTATATTTTTGATGTTAGCCACTTATCTGAGCTATGATTTGCAAATATTCTCTCCCATTCTATGGGTTGTGCAGAAGTTTTTCACTTGCATATACATGGATGGTTTGTCTACTTTTTTCCTTTGGTTGCCTGTGCCTTTGAGGTTTTACCCCAAAGGTTCTTTTCCCAGACTAGTGACCTAGAGATTTTTCCCTATGATTTCTTCTAGCAGATTAATAGTTTGGGATCCTATGTTTAATCCATGTTGTTTTGAGTTTTGTATGTGATAAGACATGGGGGTCTAATTTAATTCTTCTACATGTGGATATTCAGTTTTCAGAGCATAACTTATTGAAGAGGCTGTCCTTTCTCCCTGTGTATTCTTTATCTTTTTTCAAAAATGAGCTGGCTAAATGATTGCCAGTGCTTATTTCTGGGATCTCAACTCTGTTTGCCTGTCTGTGTTCAGCTTGAATGCCAATAATCTGCTGTTTTATTATAATAGTTTTATAATTTATTTTTAAGTCAGATAGTGTAATGTCTCTAGCTTTGTTATTTTTTGTTGACAATTACTTTGACTTTAAAAATCTTTTTTGGTTCCATACAAATTTTAGGATTGTTTTTCTCTTTCTGTGGAGAATGGTATTGGTATTTTGATAAGTATTGTGCTGAATTTTCCTATCAATTTGAATAGTATGGATGTTTTAATAATATCAATCCTTCCAATTGGTGAGTGTGAGATATCTTTTCCATTTATTAGTGTCTTTTCACCATCTTAAATTCATTCCTAAGTGGTGATTTTTTTCCCGGGGGTAGGGAGTGAGATGGGAGGAGGAGTGTGGCTATTATAAATAGTATAATTTTCTTGATTTCTTTTAGAGTACTGACCAATCTATCAAATTGCTTCAATTTCAAACGATAATGCCTTTAAAACTTGGTAATCTCTATTGCTATGTTTCACACATTTGAATGCTTAAAATATATTAATAAACGTTACTTGAACCTGATAAACTAAATAGGTATGATAAGAAAGAAAATCACTGAAATAAAAAGAGATAAAATATTTGATCTTGAAGAGCTTAAGGAAGGGGAAAATAACCATTCCTGAATTTTGAAAAAGAAGTGTACCAGATTCTTCTTTCTCAAAAGTAGCAAGTGGATCCCCAAACAGAGAAGTTCATTTGAATATCTAAGGACAGCCTGGCTTTTCAGGCTCTGTGGGTATGTGCTTTTGAGATGAAACTAAGAGAAATGGAAACAAAGGCTCTCAGGACTAAACTCCTGGCTCCATTTTCAGGACTGTGTCATAAGGATTGATATCTCCTCACCACTCTCAAGTGTGAGTAATAGAAAAAAAAGATTTTTCGCAAAAACACAAAATTAAATAAATTTAAAACCCTTAATTTTGGGTTCTCTCAGAAAATTATGCCAAGATTCCTAGATTCAGGAAGTCACATAACACAGTTGTGTAGAAAAGTAGTTCTGTTCTATTAAGTCACTACTTACTAGGTATTAGCATTTTAAAAATCATCTCCCATTTAATCATTGGACCTCTTTAGGGATATTTTATCCCTAGCAAGGACTGAAAGCTAATCACAAACCAAGAAATGAAACTATAGTATAACAGATCATATGTCGCATTGGGGTTCACTAGTCAATTTAACCATTTTTTTTTACATGTCATCCGTTTCTTTGAACACAAAACAATACCAAGAGAAAATGAGCATTCATTGGAGAGATGTTTTTATGCCTTGGATTCTCTTGCATCCTCTGACCTGGAGGACATGAGAAACATGGGATTTTAGGTTGCTATTACTTGGGAAAACACATTGAAACTATGTTTTGACATACATTTGGATTATGTGTCAGTGTAGTCTTGTGAATTTTTACAACCAATGGTAGTATTGGTCAGGAATTTGGGGGGAACTCACAGTTCTAAAACTATAACCAGCCTAAGCTACTAGGGACACTTAGAACATTATATAGGCAAGAGCAAAAATGTTGTTCCCATGCTCTTAATCCTGTATATTTTATAGATCAGGAGTTGAGAAGATATTTTAATATAGCCTTGAAAACTCCAAAGCTTGATCTTTGTCATTCTTGTCCCCCTATAGCATGTACAGAGCAGTCACAGAGAATAGAATTTGGTAGATTCTGTTGCTTATCTTAGAGAAACCAAGTCCAGAGCCAGAGACAAATATTTTTCTACTGTAAAAATTTTGAAAGGAGTAGTGATTATCTCCTTGTGTTTGATAAGCAGTAAAAATTCAAGTTATTCTCATTTTATCCACATTGCCTTCAGTTTAGCAATCCTCAGAATCACACATTGAAAACCATATTGTATATTTAAGAGAACATGGTATTAAAATTGACTCAAGTACATTTTAAAAATCCATTATCATCACTGTACATTTTACTTTGGAATATTAAAAATCACTCTAATTTCCCTTTCTTTTACAGTGAGCTTCTCTGAGTTTTTGCCCATTTTTGGAGTGTTATTTCAGTCCTGTTGAATAGTACCAAGGCTGCACATGACAAATAGATGTTTTGCAGGCTGTAAAGTGAAAACATATACTGAGTTATGCTAAGATAACAGCAGCATATTATCTTGGGCACATATGCAGATAACTTGACCACTGTACATAGTATCACTTGGCAGTGAGAAATGGAAGTCTGATGGAATGGTAGATCAGTACAGGGCAAATCCTGGCATACTGCCTCTCCCCCAAGTGAGTTCTTTTTTTAAAATTCCCTTTGGTTATCAGGAAAATTCTCCATCTGCTCCAGTCTATCCTAAACCAGAGGAACATGTGAACATGCCCTATTTTTCGGGTAAGGCAACCACATCACAGAGTGCTGTGACCCCATTTAATTTGCTCGATTTGCTTAGATTTCTTTGATATGTTGAATAATTGAGATGGTGCCTGTCCCAGCTCCTGGACAGAATAGGTTTCCTACCTGTGGGTTTGGCCTTTTTACCCATCTTTAAGGAAACTGTGAGCATTTATTGCGATGATCAAGGAGGGCATTTCTCCTTGAGGTGCTTTTTATCTGATAGCTACACATATAATTCTTCTCTGATTTTCCTTGCTAGGAAAAAATAAAGAGTGTGTTAGCATTTTTAAAGGCTGTCTTTCCGCATTTTATTGTATAAATCAGTTTTCTTGCTGGAGTCAAAGTTCACCCTTCTTGCTGCATAACAATACTTTTCAGTCTAATATTAAAAGCTGGCCTCATTTTACTTTGTAATATAAAGCTTCACTTTGGCATTAATATCATTCAAAAGGCGGCTGCCCACATAATAAGTTCTTTTTAAGCAAAATGGGAAAACACACATTTATCAAATAATTTTCAGTTATGGAAGCCCCGGTTTTGATTGCATCAAGAAACCCACAGCCAATCAGGCTATCATTCCTGAGAGATGCCAGATCCGTGTGTCTGACAGGATATTGAATAACCAATGAATCTATTCCTGCATCACACATTTATAGAATCTTTTACAGTGTGGAGAGGGGGGAAAGCTATGCGGTTTCTAAAAATGTTTCTTAAGCCAGTGTTAAAGAGACCAGGTCAAAGCTGAGAAATACTTTTGCAAAGAAAATAGTATGCTTTCCTGAGTATTCTCCTATGGTGAGTGACAAGAGTAAAATTGACTGTCTGCTTCCTTGTTTTTGTCACTCATCTATGCAGATTTCAGGTACATGACAACCCTAACCAGTAAAATCATGTGACTTGTATATAGCTGAGCTTGGATCCAGTCTCATCTTGATATCCTACCAAGATCAGGAGTTCTGGCCATAGAGAGGTAGATCTTTCCTGTGGCTTGCAGACCCATTATACAAACAATGCTAAAATATAATTTGACAAAGTTACATAAAGCTTCTATGTATTTTTTCTTCTTCTTTTTCTAGTATGTTTGCAAAGTATATACAGTGTATCCTCCTAGTTTTTGGTTCTTGAGATCATTACTTTCAACTAATTTATTCAAGTAGAAAAATGATGTGGTGGCCATCTCCATGCCTGCTTGCAGTTTCCTTCTCCTGCCTGTCCCATATTTGAAATCTAATTGCAAATATTGAGGTGAAATTGACCCAGAGAAGTCTGACCAAAGAAACCAACAAACGTCATATACCGTTTCTTCTGTCACTAGGACTAAAAGGAAACTGGTGCATTAATTTCTCATACGATTTTCCTCTCACCCAGTTGACCCTGTTCATCAAATTCAGAAGACAGGCAGAAGAAACAGTTCAAAAGAAGAAGTAGCTGTTATTTCACATTTTTTTTTCATCTCTCATCTTCTCCTTCACTTCTGTTTTTTCTAATATCTCAGTTTCTTGGAGATCACCAATCCATGGCAAGCACAACTCTCCTTTAAAGGCCCCAAGTGGCTGTGCCAAGTGTGTGACTTGAAGAGCTCTACTGTCTTTAGATTCCCATGTGCCAGTGTGATCTTTCCTGGTCTGCTGTGTAAGATCCTGCTATGATCTGTTGCACTGAAGTTGTGCGTCTCTGGGACTTCACATCACCAAATCGTGTTCCAGAATCATCTGTTTCATTAGATCACCACATGCAGTGGAAGCGGAAAACAAGCAGTGCCTTTCTAGACAGCCACAACTCCCAATTCCGGCATTTTTCCCCAAAAAGTAAAGATATTCAACCCTGTGTGTGTTCATACGTGTGAGCATACCACACGCACATACACACACACTCAGTTACACATGGAATTCAGAAGACATAACAGCACTGGCTACAGCTCATTTCTGAGAGCTTCCTGAAAGCTAGAACTGTATTCTCCCCAACTATTAGAGCCTCAAAGTTTTGAAGGAGGAAAACAGTTGCCGTGGCTGTAAGAGACAGCCTGATCTAATTGATCCCAGCCCCTCAGGGAGGGTGTTCTTCACTTAATTAAGAGCACAGCCACCTGCCTTCTGCATTGGTGTCTAGCAATTCAGATGAGCAGGTCCATCAGTGGATTAGGGCACCAGCTTTTACTGATGCATGGTACTGAAACACTAGCATATTAAGCTCTAAAGCTGGTTTTTAAACTGTTGTAATGCTGGCTGAATTATAGCTGATTGGAATACCGAAGACCAGAACACCAATTGGCTGAATTCAAATCAAATCTGAGCAAAACCACGCTGCACTAATAGAATAATAAGACAGAATGCTTGAGAGAAATTATTTATACATTGCTTCATGAAGGTTCTGATCATTCATTTAGTTTATATTCTCTAAGCAACTATCCCTTCTAAGATATTTAATCAAAACCAGCGTTAGCTGTTCTTTCTCCTGTGAAGTGCTATTGGGATGCTCATGCCCATTACAAAATTCACATTTCATGGAAGAACAACAGCTTTGTTAGACGTGTGCCACATAAAAGGGATTTTCAGAAAGTTCATAGAGAATGTGTATTATGAAAACAAATTCCACATGAATTTCATAATGTTTGTGAGACAAAATAAACTGATCTTTTAATTTCATTTTCCATGAACTTTTTGCAGACAGCTAGAAAGCGCTGATTTACAAAGATCAAGCCTTTATAGGAATCGATGAAACTTGGCAACTGTGGATTTTTAAAGATGCGAAAAATGGACAGCATCCAAAATTTCCAAGACTTCTTGAAATTTTATCAAACAAAAGCCCAGGTACATTAAGATTTTTAAGACATTATTTTAAAAATTCAGGTTTGAAACTATTGATATGATAGTGGAAATATTAATTTACTAGTGAGCTAATTATAATTGCCTATCATATGAAGTTATAAGAGTTTCAACCAAGATTGTGTCTGTTTTACATCATTTAATTGATTGAGATTTT
This sequence comes from Lepus europaeus, assembly GCF_033115175.1. NCBI lineage: Eukaryota > Metazoa > Chordata > Mammalia > Lagomorpha > Leporidae > Lepus > Lepus europaeus. The sequence continues at coordinate 114,310,084 of NC_084830.1, read as the reverse complement.
TCTTTTTCTCTTTGTTCTGTTTTGCCTTTGCCTTTGCCTTTGTGTGGCAATGCTAGTAGTTGGCAGTGCCAGTCATTAATTGTATGATAAGGTAATCCTAAAGTGTTAACATTCTTAAAAATTAAAATATGAAAATATTTTTTATTAAATATCTGGTATCTATTTCTAAATTCTAAGAAATCTTCTCTGTGCATCAGTTCTTTCATACAACCAGTGCTATAGACATGCACGCGGTGATGTTTTTGTTGTTGGTTAATGACATATATATTGGACAGAATATTTAGATGGCAAATATAAACAAAATTTTTTGTCTTAATTAGTCTAATGTAAACAATATCACCAGTTATGTGCTTTTAGATTTTTTTTTTGCTTTATTTTGTACTATATGTTAAATCTCAAAAAATACACAGCAAAATACAAATCCTATTTGCTCCCCAATTCAGTCCTCTCCAGAGATGATCACTTTGGTCAATTTTTATAATCAGTACCTTTTCTAAAGTATTTATGGGAGAGAGGAGTAGGAAAAAAAGACAAGGAGAAATGGAGGTTTTTAAAAGTTTAACAGGAATAAATTCTCAATTTTTTTTATTCCTTTTTTTTTTTCAAAAAATGGTGTTTTGGGAAATCTTTTCATGTTCTGTCAATTTATTTATACTTTGAAGTGTTACTGAATTTTTTACAGAGTCAAAACATCATAATTTAAACACACCTATGATGATGGAGATTCATATTGTGTTCAGCATTCACTTTTCAATGCTCTTGAAAAGACAGGCAGGTACTAATATTTCCTGGTTACCAAAGACCTGAAAGTAGAACAGCCCTGTCCAGTGGTAATGCATTCTAATTTTTTGAAATTTGAGTCTTGAATGCAAGTGGAAATGAACGTCAGTTCCTCATTCTTCCCTCTGCCTGGCTGACTGGAACTGCAAACTTGCTATTTCTGAAAACAGAAAACTGGGGTTTTCTGTCTCATATGATTAAAACATTCTTTATATGACAAATGACATTCTTTATCATCTAATCTTTACTTAGTTTTCTTTATTTTGCTTATAACTACCTCATCTATAAAGTATCTGTTTCTTCACTTATTGTCTTCATTTTTCTCTTTTTCTTTGCTGTGTATTTGGTGTGCTCAGATCAGTTCAATACCTACTACTTAAAGAGATGTTAGGGTGGGGATGGGGGTAATCAGTAAGAAAATAAATTTATTTATAATAGCCACTTGTCTTGAAATTTGACTTTCTGTCTTGAAAGCATCTAAACATGGAAAATAAAAATGCAAAAATTAAGCACTTTCTTTCAATTTGGCAAAATTTTTGTTAAAATCCAGGCATGTTTCTTTGCAAGGGAAGTTAGAGAAGACATAGCCCTTGTCTCTGTAAGAAGATAATAATTTGGGAACCACGCCAAATGAAAAAAGAGTAAAGACAGCAACTTTAATGATCATCTGAAATATATTCCACAAAAGGCACTGAGTAGTGTCAAAATGTTACTGGAGAAATGCAGGGTTCTTGTCTTCACGCAAGAAAGAATTCAGGCGTGAGACAGAGAGTAGAGGGAGGTAAAATAGCAAGGTTTATTAGGGTAGGGACATCAGTAAGAACGGATGGGCACCTCTCCAGACAGGATCCGAGAGAGTGCCCAGTAGCTAGGACGGGGGCGGGGGGGGGGGGGGCGGGGGTGAGGTTACATGGTTGAGTAGAGAGATTACACCTGGGCAGGCCAGGCGGGGCGGCTCAGCTGAGAGGCAGAGGGCTGATCGTGCCATCCCATCCAGTTGAGGCGGGGGGGGGGGGGGGTAAGGAGATGGGTCTTTGTCTTCACACATCTCTTCCTGAAACAAAGGATTTTATGGCTGTAAATATTAAGAAGCTCCTATTTGAGTTTTCCCTTGAAGGTATCAGACAGGAGGAAGCCTAGCTAGCGCCATCCTGGGTTCAGAGGAAGGGTGAACAGGACCCCCTAGAGAATGGGGGTCCGGAGCAGGGTGTTTGAAATGCAGATACTGGGCTGCATCTGGGATATTGTGGAAGATTTGTCAGGCAGAAGGGGCAGGGACCTCCACCTGGCAGGTTATCAGGTAGAAGGGGGCAGGGCAGGATGCGAAGGCTGGGCTGCTCCTGAAACATTATCGGGATGACTTTGGGATGTAAATGCATATGCTGTATATAGATGCCTTCTCTTTAGGCCTGTTACACACACGTAAGCTCATACCCAACTTCCTACCTAACAAAAAGACAAAGTTATAGCAAATGTAACTTAAATATTTTGATCAGGTTTTACTTGGAATGCTAGAATCAGGCAACATGTAAAACTGTTCCAGGAGTGAGCAGAGGAGGTTGGTTTTATGCGTCAATGGAAGGGGTTGTCACATAGGAGAAACAGAGAGCAAAAATGTATTGGTTGTTTCAAAATTACTTTCTTTGAAAAGGTGACAGAAGAAGAGTTTTTTTTTATCATGTTTTCAAAAACTGCCTTATTTGGAGATTTGGCTATTTTCTTTCATATTTCTGATTTCTGGGACCCTCATAAAAACAACTTAGTTTCTCTTGATGTGACTTCAGTGTGAGTGATTCTGATTTGGCTTGTTCTGTTGTGCCTAGTGCATGGGTTCACTCCAAACCAGTGTCTTCCTACAAATCGTATTTAATAATACTTTAACACAAGATGCTTTCTGATGTTTGATATTGTTAGAGAATGGAGTATCTACCATGATCTGCTACAGCATGCTTAGTGAACACCAGGAATTGTAGCAATTGTAATTAATTGTGATATCAAAATCCACTTCCTAGTTTTACCCTGGAGCTCTTTCCTGAGAATCTTCTTCCTTCATGTCTTCATTTATCTTTTTTTTTGTTGGTGGTGGTGGTGCTGGGTCAAGTGGGATGGTTATACAAATTATGATATTATGTATCATGTGTAACAAAATAGAAAATAATAACTTAGAACATTGGTGTCAAGCTGTCTTCACCTTATTAATTGAATTTTATACAACTAGGCATTCATGCAAGATTTGAAGGATTTAATTTTGAAAAGGTGATATTCTTTTTTGGGTTTGTTTTAATACTTTAACTCCCTGATCAAAATTTTGTGAGTTGAATTAATAATAAAAGTAAAGATACTATAGATAAAATTAAATCAAGAATTTCAGTACATTCCTCAAAAGACATAAAATTATAGAGTAATTAACTTCAAAAATGCAAGTAAGCACAGGTTTCATTCCTGAGGTAGAGTTTATTGTCTTATAAATCTACAGAACAATTTAAACCTTCAAAAAGTAATTTTAAAAAATTAGTGTTTTATTTAAATGCAGGCCAACCCACACCCTACATCGAAAAGAAGCTGGGAGACGGGGGAATCTAGTAGAAGCTGGGGCTAAAGCAGCTGATGAGAGACTATGTATCTTGGTCTCTTTTTGAGTCTTCAGTGGTAAGGTTTTCACTACTGTAACTGTTTGTAACAAATTGTACTTCAGAAACTCCAGGCAGCTGACATGTGGCTAGAGATACTAGGGCAGTGGAAAACTTTACATTGTACATTTGAAGACAGTCTAAAAAAATTAAGTGAGTAATAAATTGTAACTTTGATCACAAGAAAAAAAAAAGCTCTGCATTCCAAATGCTTAGGTTTCCACAAGCTACTAGGAGAAAAGCATTTTTGCCAACCTCATGCATATTAAACAGATACATGCCATGTGGCCAGAAAAAAAAAATAGTTGGAATGTAAAAGTAACTTTCGTAAAGGCTTCTCCTGTGTGTCTGCATTTCCTTTTAATCTCTTTGGCATTTTATAGCTGGCATTTTTGTTGAGTGTTAAAAAAAATCAAATGCACGTTCCTCTGAATAAGAATGAATCACCAACTTATTTCCGTGTTTACCAAGAGTAGCTCAAAAGTTCCTCTTATTTTGCTTGATAGTGGTAGTTTCAAAGGCCTGTGTCTCCTATGAAAGTTATTATAATATGGGAATAAGTTTTGTTATTTAAGGTTACAGGGAAAGAAGTTAATCGGCTGTTCAGTCGATTCCACAAAGAACTCATCTGTATTTTGATGCCTTGATTTTGTGTTTTTGAGTTACAGAAAAAAGGAAATTTCATGTTTGATTTAGGAGAAAAAAACAAAAAGACTGAAGTCAAAGAAAAAAGCGCTTAAACTGGATTTGAGCCATTCTTCAGGATTGGAAAGTCCAATCTGTTTTGGGTATCACCTTCAAGTCTGACCATGCCACTGCTTACAGATACTGCTAGCATGAAGAATTATAAGTCTCTCAAACTTCTTGAATATTTTTAAATATTGTGAGGACATAATTTTTTTATTTTTTAAATTTTTTTTTTCATTTATTTATTTGACAGATAGAGTTAGATAGTGAGAGAGATAGAGACAGAGAGAAAGGTCTTCCTTCCATTGGTTCACCCCCCAAATGGCTGCCATGGCTGGCATGCTGCGCTGATCTGAAGCCAGGAGCCAGGTGCTTCCTCCTGGTCTCCCATGTGGGTGCAGGAGCCCAAGCACCTGGGCCATCCTCCACTGCCCTCCTGGGCCACAGCAGAGAGCTGGACTGGAAGAGGAGCAACCGGGACCAGAATCCAGCACCCATATGGGATGCCGGCGCCGAAGGCGGAGGATCAACCAAGTGAGCCACAGCACCGGCCCTATTTTTATTCACTTATTCCTGTACATCTACTCTTGTATTCAGAAGAAACTTGAGGGCCTACAATGTGCTCATCCAGGACCCGGGGGAATGTTTTGTTGAGAGATAACAGAGAGAAATCTCTTCATTCTGCCTTGAAACTGCTGTATGATAGTTTACAAAGAGGGAATCCTTTCAGCAAAAATTTGATGTTTTCTCATGTTCCAGGACTTGAGAAGGTTATATATGGTACATATTGCAAACTTAATTACAGGAACATTTTCTTGACTCCTTCCAGACACAACCCTAAATGGAAGAGATAATTCAGTTATACCATTGTTATAGGATATTATTAATCAAAGGTGACTGCGGAAATTCAGGCTACATCCCATGACATGTTTTGGTAGACTGCCAGTTGAGACTAGAAGAGAAATAGTTTGAAATTTTTTCTTAATTTTTTTCTGAGTGTATTCAAGGTTTTGTTGACAATTAAATGTCCACCCAGGAAAATAAGGTCATTTTAGAAAAGATTTATTTATTTATTTGAGATGTAGAATTACAGACTGAGAGCAGGAGAGACAAGAAAAAGATCCACTAGTACACTCCCCAAGTGGCAGAATATGGCTCGTGCTGGGCCGATATGAAGCCAGGATCCAGGAGTTTCTTCTGGGTCTCCTATTCAGGTGTAAGGGCCCCAGCACTTGGGCCATCTTCTGCTGATTTCCCAGGCCATAGCAGAGAGATGGATCAGAAGAGGAACATCCAGGACTCGAACTGGCACCCATTTGGGATGCTGGCACAGCAGGCAGAGGTTTAGCTTACTATGCCACAGCACCGGCCCAATAAGGTCAATTCTTAACTATGAGAAATAAAAATGTTGGTACAAATTCCAGTTCATATTAAACTGAAAGAACAACATGAGAGTACTGCAAAAAGTTTGTGGAAAATAGAATTAAAAGACGTTTAATTTGGTGCCAATTTTTTTTAATCCTGCATAACAGGGGTCTTCAAAAACTTTGTAAAACATTTATACATTGAAAAAGTTATGCATGAAATTCAAAAAAACTTTGACATCAAAATAAACTTTTGATTCAGTACATCCTTGAAGTTTTTAATTACTTTCATGCCCTTTCAATGACATTAGGCTTTGGATATTTTGAATAGTAAGTATGTCAGTTGTTGTTTGACATGCAACATAGACTGGGATGAAACATAAACAGTCTACCTCTTTGTGTCTCCCTTGTGCTCAGCTTCATGTTTAAAGTTTAAATAAATCAAATATCAAAGCACCCAAATTAATCTCTGAGTACACCATGTTCATCCAAGGTTGTGACTTTCTCTTTTGAGGAAGACATAAGTGGCCTAGCAAAAAGGGGGAGTAATAGAAGCAGGGTTTATAAAAAGGTTGCAGAGGAATCATTTAGTTCTCACCATACTTGGCTTTCCTAGGAATGATTATGCACTCCTTATGAATGTGACATTGAAAGTCTGTACTTTTTATAGTACACAGTGGGAAAAAATGTAAGCTGTAAAATGTTGCTTTAAAAACGTGTTTAAAAACAGTGTTCTGACACTTTATTGCACAATGAGCTCTTACATTAAGCATTTATGGCAGCTACAAATTCACAGCATGGTTTTGATGCAGTAATAAAAAGCACCAAAATGGGTCCAACTGACATTTTACAGCCAGAACAAAGGGTTGGAAGTTTAAAGCGTATCTATAGCTACTACTTGTTACATATTAGCTACATTATCTATAACAAGATTACACTTTCCCCACCTTGAAAGTATTTCTAACAGTAAATTATTAGAAAATTCAGTTTTTCAACCACTTTGAAGGTCAGATAATTTCACATTATGTAATCAAACAAACATAAGCAGGGACTCCAATGTTTACTTGTGACCACTGAGTGCATGCAGCGCTCATTCAGAACCCATCCTTGCCCAGAGAAATTGATTAAGCTCATTTTTACTCTCCTGGAGTTCCAGCCAAGTCCTGGTCTTTATGTACCCATTAATGAGATGGAGTCAAAAATTCTCGGATATGTTGTGCATTTTCTTCTTAGATTTTGGCAAAAGACTGAGACTGTATTTCATGTTTGCAGTCTCAACACAGTCACAAACATGCAATTGGGTCTTATCTTCCCTTATTTAATTTCCCCCTCTACCACCATCACAACTGTGGCTCTTCAACAGTGGTTTGTTGCCTAGAGCTGATTTAAAATACTTGACACTCTGTGAGCTGTTGGTTTGAAATCTCAAGAAATCGGGCATTTGAAAGCAGGTGTTTTACATAATTCTGGCAGTTCACTTGAAGGGTTACCTTGGTATGTCTAAGTCATAAAGGACACATAGTTCACTAGGTAGATAGATAGATAGGTAATTTCATAGCAGTTACATTGATAGTGAACAATCTGAGGCTTTGCTAGTTCGTGAATTTGTCTATGGAAAAGAGTTAGCTTTATTTTCTCAAGCCAATTTTCATAAAACTGCCACTGCCAAAAGGCTCCTGATTTGGACTTAACATAGTCCAGTTGCATCGACATTGCTACAGAAGCCAACATGTGCTCTTCCCAAAGGGCTGCTTACATTTGCCTGAGTCCCACGTTCATCATTTTTAATGTTGTCAGATGCTTTGAAATTGAGTTATATAAAGACATTATCTAATCTCAGTATTCTAGACAAATCATATCTAAGCCACTAGTGATCAAATATTTTAAATATATTAATGCATAAAAATAATATATGTAACACAAACTCATAAATATTCTATTAGGGCCTAGTCTCTTTCAGAAAACTTACACCATGTTTCATTTGATTTATGTGAACTAATATGATAGCACAGATATTTAGATAGGTGACAGGATATATCTAGAGTCACAAATATTTATTTCCTTGAATAAATATCTTATAATAACTATGCAATTAAAATCCCTGCATATAAGATCCCAGGATAATTCTACCATTTCTTTAATTTCATTCTGAATTATTTTGGATTCCTTTAATTGTATGAGCCATTATGCTGTTTGGCACTTGTGCAGTTGATATTATCTTTGAAAATAGTGTTAACAAGTCTATCTAGGTCATTACCTAGAACTTGACTCTGATTATAGTTTAAAGATGTCTCATTTGGAGATATATATATATATATATAACCCAATATATATGTATATGTACATAATTTTTCAATTCATAATCTCATGATGACAAGGCAACTTGCTTTTTGCCATGTACAAACTGGGAAGCATAGTATTGAAAATTAATAATGTTTTTGGAAAACATTCATTACTTTGTAAAACTGAACAAGATTTATCCTGATAAAAAGCAAAAAACCTCCATTCCTTTGTTCTTACTATAATCTTTTTCTGTTATTAGTACTGTTATAACAAATTAAAAATATGTAGGAATCCATAACATGTATAATAAATGTTTGCCTCAACCCATGTCCTACACCAACTCAGTATTAAGAATTTGGTATTATTCTTTCAATACTTTCTTTTCTAAAATACTTGCATACTATTGCTTTTGAGGTTCTGCAACTGGCTTTTCACAATAGTCAGTATAACTTAATTCTCAAGTTTAGAAAGGTCATCCCTCTCCCCCATCTCAAACGCCATTTAAAAACTCTTATTTCACAGTTCTGTTTCTTTCATTTAGGTTTTTAAAATCTATTTATAACTTGGGGAGTTGTATCATGATGGTACAGCAAATTTTATCTTATTTAAAGATTTATTTATTTGTTTGAAAGAACTGCAGAGAGGAAAGACAGATGGCCCCATTGGCTGGGGGTGGGACAAGCTGAAGCCAGGTGCTTGGAGCTCCATACAGGTCTCGCACATGGGTGGCTGGGGCCATCTTCTGCTGCTTTCCCAGGTTCATGATTGGGGTGCTGGATCGGAAGTGGAGCAACCAAGACTGGAACAGATGCTCATACGGGATGCCAGAGTAGCAGGCAGCCCCAACAAATTTTATTTCGAAGTGTTCAGCCAATAGTACAGACACGTGTAATGTTATTCTAAATGTCACAGTAGTAGAGACAGGGACAGACTTCTAAAAGGAATCTTAAAGTTGATCTTGTCCACAGCCAGAATAGGTAGGTAATTGATTAGTTAATCCCATATCAGTAGGATTATGGAGATGTCTATGGAGAATTCTTAGTTAAGTTCCCAAGTTGCATTTTAAAATGCTATTGAAATAAATATTTGGTCAATGAAAGAAGGATCTGATTCTATTACTGCTTTAAAAAGCCAATGAATAGAAAAAGGTGACTGGGTATCAGGATGGGAATACTTAGGATTAGTGAGGAACCACAAAAAGAGAAACAGTTACAGATGTAATCTGTTTTAATGCAAAACTCCCAGGGTTTTTTTCTCATTTATCATCAGTAAAAAATATTTTCAAGGTGAATAGCTATAGATAAGAATGAGAAAATTTAGGTTATTGGATTGTTCAAGGAACTAATTTAAGCCTCTAAATCTGAATTTTTTTAATCTTATATTTGATTTTATTATAACACAAATTTTAAGAAATTTATCTTACCCATTTGAGGAAGTCAATTTAGCAATGTAACAGTAAATATTCATATTAAATACTCATAATCCAAAATCGAGTATGTAGCTTTGGCAATTATTTTAAGAGTCACAAAAAGTGTTGTAGGAGTAACAATAAAAAAAGAAGAAGAAAACTGGTATGAGATTGCTTACAACAGGAAGTTGAGGAGGCACTGTGCATGCTTTTCAGGAGATTTTTCCATATAACTCAAAACAATAATCCTTCATATAGCTGTCGATCTGGAGTTCTTAGGGTCTAAGGAAACCCTAGCTACTTTGGGGGGCTCCACAGATCCCCTGAAATTACAGAGAAAATCCTGTGGCTGCCTGTGATGCTGATGTGCTGTGTGCATTCTTGTGGTATAAATAATCCATGATTTTCATGGTAGTCACAGAAGGATTCATGGTACCTCCCAAAGGTTAACGATCAGCGATATAGACCTCTGAGTGTTCAAGGCGCTTTCACAGTTATTAACTAGTTCGATCTTTACAATATAGGAACGAACAGACCTGGCGCTCAGCCCAGGACACTTAGGTTTCTGTGTGTCTGTGGTTCAGAGAACAGTGGCCTACAAAAACTATGCTTATTAGAGTTCTGTAACTACAGCTGTAGACTTCTCCTGTGGTATTTGCATTTGACCCTGAAGGGCAAAGATGTGAGGATGGTCCAGATCTTTGGGTGAGGACATTTTCTGTGGAGAACAAAGGCAGGAGTCCTCACCGTTTTTCAGGCTTGGCACCAGTGGAAAGTGAATAATGTGTATCCCAGAAATGATAAATATTCCATATGAATGGAGTCACCCACAGAAAAACAGAAATTTCCCTTATGTAGCAGCTGCATGTATTTCTTTGAACTCCAATATCTGAATGCCAAGGCATTTAAATGCAGGAAATTTTTTTTTAATTTATTTGTCACATAGAGTTATATACAATGAGAGAGAGACAGAGAGAAAGGTCTTCCTTCTGTTGGTTCACTCCCAGAGAGCCGGCGCTGCTCTGATCGGAAGCCAGGAGCCAGGTGCTTCCTCCTGGTCTCCCATGCAGGTGCAGGGCCCAAGCACCTGGGCCATCCTCCACTGCACTCCCGGGCCACAGCAGAGAGCTGGACTGGAAGAGGAGCCACCGGGACAGAATCCAGCGCCCTAACCGGGACTAGAACCCAGGGTGCCGGCGCCTCAGGCAGAGGATTAGCCTAATGAGCCTCAGCACCTGCCCTAAATGCAGGAAATTATTATCCAGAAACTCCACTTCACTTTCTACAGCTTCAAGTTAGTTTTCACATCACACAAGGGAAAAAAGGATCCACAATTTTTAAAGAAGAATCTAGGCAGTTGCATCTTAATAAACACCCATTCTTTATTCAAACTGTTTTCATTCAGGTTCCTACTCTGAAAATATGAAATCCCAGCATGCGACCATTAGTCAAGCTAAAACAAAAAGAATAGAAGCCAATCTTTGTTTCAGACAGTCTGAGGGTGAGTCCTGCCTGTAGCTTGTGGCTCACTTGGAAATACTTCTCTATGGTGTCAGCTGTAGAAGTTCTAGCCATATTGATTTTTAAGATCCTGGAGTATATACCAAATCATCTTGATAATTAGTTCCTTTATCACTTTCTGTGATTTTATAACCTTCCTTTTATGTGTTTGCTTTTATTTTTACGTAATTATGAAGTTTCTTTAGAAAACACATTTCTTCAGACAGTGTTATCATCAAAAGCCCTGAAAGAAGCAGCCAGCTTCAATTTGATTTCGATGCCTGCCACTTCCCAGCAGGTAATTTTGAGCAAGTTACCTCATCTTACTGAGGATCAGTTTCCTCATCTATAAAATGGGGATAGCAGTAATTATGTCTTTGGATGATTATAACGTTAAATAGGTTGAAATATGCGAAAAACTTAAGCTAGTGAATGGCATTCACTAACCTATAAATACATGAGTTACATTTGCAGCCAGTGTTATTGTTGCCGTCATTATTATTGCTAACATTGTTTTATATCACATACACATGGTAGCAACCAACGGTGTCATTTTGGATACATGAATCTCAACTTCTCAAAGTAATCCCTCGCCAAAGCAAACCTACAACTTCTTGCTTCTTGTGGTCTTGAACTTCTTGTTTATGTATTTATTTGTTGACTAGTTTAAGAACACAGTGTATGGAAAGGGAATTAGCACAAGCTTCTGAACCCCTTACCAGGAAGTATCGAAAATCCTGGATACAGGACAGATGAAGAGACTTTGTCTCTAAGAGAATAATTTCCAAATAGCCGATGTCATCTTAAAACTTGAGCCATCTTATTTCAATGGCAGTTCCTTTGCTTCAGGTCTTACGTGCTCATTCTCCTGGTGGATAGCGTGTATCATTCCATGATGTTTGTTGTAATTTCCTACAGCAAGCTGACTGAGGTAGTAAATCCAGACTTCGGTCTACACCATTGCCTAAGACGTGTGGAGAGACTCTAATGATTATAAAAGAGATCAAGAGGCTTCCATAGCCTTGGCAGCTCATGACAAGAGCCTAGAGTGATTACTGACGTCATAAATAAGAGTGCCAATTGTTAAATCAACAACGGGAGTCACTGTGCACTTACTCCCCATGTAGGATCTCTGTCCTTAATGAGTTGTACTATGAGAATTAGCGGTAAAACTAATCTTCAAACAGCACTTTATACTTTGTGTCTGTGTGAGTGCAAACTGTTGAAATCTTTACTTAGTATATACTAAGTTGATCTTCTGTATATAAAGCTAATTAAAAATGAATCTTAATGAAGAATGGGATGGGAGAGGGAGTAGGAGATGGGATGGTTTATGGGTGGGAGGGTGGTTATGAGGGCGGAAACTGCTATAATCCAAAAATTGTATTTTTGAAATTTATATTAATAAATGTTTTCTAAAAATAAATAAATAAATGATCAGATATTCCTTCTGGTTTTGACTACTGGTTACCAAACTAGCTTTAATGTCGAAGAGAATACAGGCTTTTGAGTTAGGTAGGCAGATCTCATTCTTAATCCCCCTTGGATCCTGTATGGACAGTACTAAACTGTCATCCAAATTTCTGGATGTCTTTCAGTTTTAAACATGACAAGTTTCTTCAGATTCACCAGATCTCTCTACAATTCCTTCTTATCTTTCCATCTATTAGGCCAAGTTATACTGACAACAATTGAATGCTTCAAGAAAAAGATAAAAATAACATATTTCTTTCCAACTATCATTTGTCCTCCTAGTACAAATTTTTATCCAAGTGCCTCATACGCGGTCCCTACCAGAGAAATACTGATTCCTCTTTCTGCTTATCTTCCCCTACAACCCTTAGCCATTATTATTAGAAAATGTTCTCTAAGTTTATGCTTCTTCAATATGCAGTTGAGAAGAGTGTATGTTCTATACATGGTTGGTCAAGCCCTCTTAGGGTTAACAACATTGTTCAAATTTTTGACTAATATTTTTTGTCATGATTTTATCAGTACCATTTTAAGTGTTAGTTTCTTAAAAATGGGCAGATTTTTCTGTGTCATCCTTTGATTTTATCTTCTTTTTTCTTTTTCTTTTTGGCTTCATGTATCTGGAACCTGTTTTACTTGATGTGCACACATATTAAACCATTTGTTTTAGTATTTAAAACTTTTTGTCATATTGATTATATGAGTATCATATTTGAAATGCTTTTCTTTGTCCCTAGATGTACTTTTCAATCTGAAGTTTAATTTTTAATATCATGGTTTTATGTTTTTTAAGATAAACTCTATAGATCTTCTCTTTCCCTTAACGTCTATGTGCCTGTATGTTTATGTTTAATTTTTTTCCCTCTATAAAACATGAAATTGGGATTTGCTTCTTCGTTCAGTATGACTTTGTCTTTAAATGAGGTTTGTTAATCAGTTTGTATTAATACAATCACTAAAAAGCTTGGATTTGGGTCTACCATCTCAGTGTTTGATTTCACTCCACTCTACCTCTGCTTTATTCCTTTTCTCCCTCCCTTTATGCCATGTTTAATGGAGTTAAATAGATTGAAAATCCTGATTTCTTTCCTCTATTGATTTCTTTAGTCATATGTTTCTGTATTTTATTGTTTGTTCTGTAGAGTATATACGTTATGTGATGTCAATCTAACTTCAAACAATTCTACTACTTAGTCAATAAATAATAATCTTACAACAATATGTTTTTACTGATCACTCCCTGCCTTTTGTACTCTTGTTTTATATAGTTTTAACAACTGCTGTAAATATAGTATCATGTGATTTTTATGTGTAAATAGTCCATATGTTTTTAAGATTTAAAATATCTATATTCAAATCCTCTCTCAGTATAGCAATTTGCTTTATATTTGTTGAGATGTTCATTCTTGATATCCAAAATTGTGTTTATTTCTGATATGATTTGCCTTCAGGCTAAAGCACAGTTTTAAAAAACATCTTAAAGGGTCAATCTGTTGAAAATAAATTCTTCCATATTTGGTTTATCTTGATTTTGCTTAACTTTCAAAGTATATTTTTCATGAGTATAAAATACTAGATGTACTTTTGGGGGGCACTTTTAAAGTATCATTTCTTTGTCTCTCGTAAGTCAACTGCCATTGTCATCATTTTGCCAGTATGTGTTTTTTCCTTTTCTACCTTCAAGATTTTATTTTCAACTTTCAACAGCTTGACTATGGCATGCTTTGTTGTATTTTCATTTATCTTGATTGTATTTCTCTGAATTTATTCAATTTGTGAGATAATTTCCTTTTTTTAAAAGATTTATTTGTGTGTTTGAAAAGCAGAGTTAGAGAGAGGCAGTGGTAGAGGTAGATAGAAAGTCTTCCATCCACTGATTCACTCCCCAGTTGTTCATATTGGCTGAACCTAAGCAGATCCAAAGCCAGGAGCCAAAAGCTTCTTCCAGATCTCCCACGTGGGTGCAGGGGCCGAAAGACTTGAGCCATCTTCTGCTGCTTTCCTGGGCCATAACAGAGAGCTGAATCTGAAGTGGAATATCTGGGTCTTGAACCATTGCCCAAATGGAATGCTGGCACTGCAGGCAGCAGCTTTACCTGCTACACCACAGAGCCCACCCCATTTGTGAGATAATTTCTTTTAAAAATGTTGGAAAATTCATGTCCATTATATCTTTGAATATTTATTCTGTCCTGTTTTCTGCCTCTTGTCCTTTTAAAACATGTTATACAAGATTTAGAATTTTTGATATTGTCCTCCTGATTGATGCATTTAGTTTAACCTTCCATCCTTTTGTTACCACTGTCCTAGTCTCATAAGTACTTATTCTATCAAATGTTGTTCTTTGTCTGCTAGCACACATAACAAAATAATATTGTTTTTTCTCTTCACTCCACCCCTACACCATCATTTCTAGCATCACCATTTTGTTTTGTTTTTGTGTTTTATGGTTTCCATGTCTTCATTGAAATACCCCAGTTGTTCTTTCATGTTTTGAGTTTTTTCCACCAGTTTTATTCCACTTTTATTACAGTTATTTTCAAGATGTCCTCTAAATTTTCCAGCATCTGGGTCATATCTTATTATATTGATCATTTCCTCTTTTCATAATGGATCATATTTTCTTGCTTCCATGTATGTCTCATAATTTTCGAATGAACGTCTGACATAAAAAGACTAAAGTAAACAATATTTACACCTACACAGTGTCTTGCCTCTTTCTGCCTCACCAATAATGTGTGAGTGTGTCAGTCTAATTGTATTTTATTTATTTATTTATTTATTTATTTATTTATTTATTTATTTTAACAGGCAGAGTTAGACAGTGAGAGAGAAAGACAGAGAGAAAGGTCTTCCTTTTCCATTGGTTCACCTCCCAAATGGCCGCTACGGCCAACATGCTGCGCTGATCTGAAGCCAGGAGCCAGGTGCTTCCTCCCAGTCTCCCATGCAGGTGCAGGGCCCAAGCACTTGGGCCATCCTCCACTGCCTTCCCTGGCCACAGCAGAGAGCTGGACTGGAAGAGGAGCAACCAGGACAGAACCGGCACCCCAACCGGGGCTAGAACCCCGGGGTGCTGGCGCCGCAGGTGGAGGATTAGTCTAGTGAGCCGCAGCACCGCAGCACCAGCCATTCTAATTATATTTTAAATGAGTCTGGATTGTTGTTATTGTTGTTGTTTTAGTTAGATACATTTTACCACATACTTAAATTTTTGCCATGAGAATTGATAGTCTAGATCCCATGGCAAAATGTTGGACTCATACCTGCCTTTCTTCTCCATAGATGGCTCTTATTTGGCATACAGTGAAATTCCTAGATGGCTTAAGGAATTTCTGTAAGACCACTTTGCTTTCTCCTTCACCTTCAGACCTCAACTGGTTCCATATACTTTGTGCGTCAAAGCTATTTAAATTTTCCTGCCCCACCTCTCAGTGTAGCAGCCTTAGATGCGCTCTGTTCTACACTCAGTGCATAAAACTCAGAGTATCCATTAGATCCTATAATCTGTAAGTTGATATCCTGAGACTCCAGCTTATCTTGTGACTGACACCTTCTGTAAGTGGCTGCACCTATGGAAGCGTATTCTCAGATCTGCTGCTCATCCCTCAGTGCTCAGCAGTAGCTTCTAAATTCTCAGTTCCAAGACTGGAGTTTTAAGGAATTTCTAATTTTCCACCTGTGCTTTCATATATTAGGGAGACACATACTATACCTTAACTGAGCAAGATCTCTTATAGCTGTCCCACAGTGCCTCCAGTCTTTATGTCCGTTGTTTGTGGTATAAACTGGAATTCTATACTGCCAGACCAGTATGCTTCAGGATTTATATGTTTGATACATTTTGCTACTTTTTACTTGTATCAGTGCAATGTTCTACTTCTTCTGGTGTTCTGAAATGAGAGGACTAGTGATGAATGTCTTCTTTTGAGAGGAATGTACAATGTTTTGAATTTTTATTTTGCTGATTTTTTGTAACCTCTGTTTTTTTTTTTTTTTTTTTTGACAGGCAGAGTGGACAGTGAGAGAGAGAGACAGAGAGAAAGGTCTTCCTTTTGCCGTTGGTTCACCCTCCAATGGCCGCCGCGGTAGCGCGCTGCGGCCGGCGCACCGCGCTGTTCCGATGGCAGGAGCCAGGTGCTTCTCCTGGTCTCCCATGGGGTGCAGAGCCCAAGCACTTGGGCCATCCTCCACTGCACTCCCTAGCCACAGCAGAGAGCTGGCCTGGAAGAGGGGCAACCGGGACAGGATCGGTGCCCCGACCGGGACTAGAACCCGGTGTGCCGGCGCCGCAAGGCGGAGGATTAGCCTGTTGAGCCACGGCGCCGGCCTGTAATCTCTGTTTTCTAATGGGTTTTGATTAACTATAATATTTTGTGTCATTTAGTCTTTTCTTCTTGTTGAAGCACCATTCCCTTGTGACTTAACTATAGCCTGCATAGAAAGACAGAGTCGCATATTAGAATTGTATACAACTTCATTTTAGCTACTAATTACTTTCTTACCTAGCATGCCTCAAAAGTAGAATTAATCATAGCAAACATATATTTAGTAATAATAGTATTAGCTAGCATTTGGTTTATTCCAGACAATGTCTTTAGTATTTCAAATTCATTAACTCATATATACTTCATGGCAATATTCCACTTAACTCCCAATGTTGTCTTCATTTTAATGCAAGGAAACAGTGTCTTCTAGAAATTTGAGTAAATAAGCATTATATGTAAAGAACTCAAATGATTTGGTAGGATAAATACAAGTAATGCAGTAAAAATGAGGAAACAGATGAGTGATGCTACGCAAAGAAGCTCAAGCAACCCATAAGCACGTGGGAAGATGTGTAGTTAGATTATTCACATTCTGTTGAAACCAAAATAACATCATTTTCTCAAAACAAGCATGTGTCCAAAAATCAGGCGATGTCAGCAGTTATCAAAACAGAAGACAATGGGTGTTCTCGGACAGCAATAGTAGGTGTATGTTTTGATACCAGCATTTTGGAGATTAGTTGTAAGACTTTCATTGAGTGAAGCTGAACATTTACACAAACTCAGTTAAGAAATGCTACTATTTGGAATATACTTTTGAGAACTTGCACATGACAATTTTTTCAGAACCAGAATTCCAGACCTAGATGTTCTTATCTCCTGAATTCATTCTTTAAACTATTGTCTTATGCCAAAAATAAACAGAAGTTCAGTTGTAAGTGAAATTCTCACAAAAGGAAGATTCCTACCACACACTGAGCTCTAATAAAGTTCCTAAGATGCCTTTAGGAGAAAGACAAAAGAAATTCACAGTCACTGAGGCCTGTAAGTAGACATCAGTCTCCAGGAGACGAGAGTCACTCTCCAATTGGGTAAAAGAGCTTAAATTTCTATAACATTAGAGTACTCCCTAGAAATAATTGCCCATAATAAGCTGTAATGGATCTGTTTAAGGTTTTCACTGGAGAAAAATAGCTTCCTTTATTGTATGAAGTGTTGCATTTAGGTACTAATTATCTTTATCTTTCTCCCTTAGAGAGAAATGTTATATCTAGCAAAACCACGAACAAAAGGGATCTCCCACCCCTTGGCTACCTGTAAGCTTCCAGTGGCTGTCTAACATACTAGCAGCCCACATTAGTTCTTTGCCTTTCTGATGCATAGTAACTTGAAATCCCATAAAAATTGCTTGTGTAAAAACACAAAAAATTCTCTTGAACTGTCTTTCCAGTGTTCCTAATGGAACTGGACAGAACAGTATACAACCAATCTTGGAACAGGAACTTGTGCAGATCAACTCAGTCTGATTTCATGTATTTCCTGCATACAATTTTAGTACATAATGATACTTACAACCTTTCCTCCTCCTCCTTTCCTTTCATTTTTTTTTCAATTTTTGTGATAATGTACTTTCAATTTACTTTTTATCACAGGCTTAATCCTCCACTGCAAAAATAATTCAACAAGTAGAAAGACCATTATTCCTCAGCAGTATAGACTAGGGCTATAAACAATAAGTAAATAAATAAATAATTTTTAATAATGTGTTACAACTATTACTGGATTCCAGAAACCATTTCTTAGAAAAATATTAACAAGTTTTCTGTCAGGGGAAAGTATTTTTCAGAAATGTACCAGGACACTAGAGTTTCCTTCAAGTTCTGTCTTAATTATGAGATTATATACCATATATAGTCAAAGAATATTGTTTCTGTATCCTAAAATTCCTATGAAGTTCACCTCAAATAAGTGAAAATAAATTAAGTTTTCTAACACATGCAAAAAATTATGGACTTAATAGTAGATGATTTTTTTTAAGATTTATTTTATCTATTTGAAAGAGTTACAGAAAGAGGTAAAGCCAGAGAGAGAAAGGTTTATCATCCACTGGTTCACAGCCCAAATGACTGCAATGGCCAGAGCTGTGCTGATATGAAGCTAGGAGCCAGGAGCTTTTTCTGAGTCTCCCGTGGGGGTGTAGGGGCCCAAGGACTTGGGCCATCTTCTACTGCTTTCCCAGGCCATAGAAGAGAGCTGGATTGGAAGTGGAGCAGCCGTGGCTTGAACTGGCACCCATATAGGATGCCACTGCAGGCCAGGGACTTTAATCCACTGCCCCAGCACTGGCCATTGTTTTCCATAGAATATATCTGTCATGGCCCTGGAGTATGATGTAAGTATTTTTGGTGGGAGGAGAAATGTTCATAGTTAAGATCAACTCTAAAATAATACTTATTGCTGTTTTATTTCAATTTGTGAAAAAGAAGTTGGTGATAACACCATGTCAGAATCACCATCGTCAATGTTACTGCTAATTTTTAAATTACCTAACCTTCTTTGTTAGTAACCAACTCCAGTACAGGTGGAAAAACTTTTGTTGTGTTCTGCACTGCTGGGCTCACTCAAATGGCTTTTCTGTCCCACCCCATTGGTCTCATGCAGATGAGGACTGATCTGTGAATCTCTTGCATGGTATGTTTGAAATTTTTATGAGTGTGAAGTGTCAGATGGTGCTATACTCTCTCATTACCAGCTAGCAAAGGGAGGCTTGGTTGACAAGGTGTAATTTTCTTAAATATGGCTCTACTTTGATTTTGTGGACAGCAGGTTATGTGCTTTGTTGTATGTTGACACCAGAGAAGCTAGTGTCGAATACTTGATTTAAACACTGTAAATGGTAGGGTGTGCTTTTTGAGGCAGCAGTTAAAATGCCACTTGTGATGTCCACAACCTATTTCAGAGTACCTCAGTTCAAGTTCACACTTCTAGTTTCCTGCTGATATGCATCATGGAAGGCAGTAAAGAATAGCACAAGCACTTGGGTCCCTGCCATCCATGTTAGAGACTCAGAATATACCCCAGGCTTCTAGATTTGACCTGGTCAACCATGGCTATTGGGGCTTTCAAGGAGTGGTTAGTAAACAGAAGAGCTCTCTGTCTCTTTCTCACTGTCTCTGATGGTTTCTCACTCTTACTGACTCTCATTCTGTCTCCCTGCCTTTCAAGTTACATGAATTTAAAAAAAAAAAAAAAGAGTATTGTGAGTGATAAAGAAAAGCTGACTCTATTATATGCCATTTCTGCTAAAACCACTCAATTCATTGAAACTTGCTTGATTTCTTTACTTTCCCATGTTTGCTCAGCCTTTCAGATTATACTTGCCTTAATAACATGTGAAGGGAACATCTAACCAGCTCTGTGTCCACACAAGTGCGGTCAATTTCTTTTCCAGAACTTAAGTATGCAATGCAGACAGTGTTGTTCCATGATCCAGCAGTGAAGTGTATGCTTTGTGGGACCACCTGGCATGGGGATGTATTTCTCAGTCTCATTGTATCTTAAACTCAGTAATGCCACATATTACTTAGTGAAAAACGAAGCACCAGGTCAAATGAAATACAGGGATTTCTTAGATTTTTTTTCTGTTTACCCTTGCTCTTTTCACAGTCCATTTGGTGAAAGCCAACACTAAGACTGCTGGGCCCATGAATTTCCATATTTTGTTAAATTGCTACACTACAGAAACTTTTTTTTTTATTACAGAATTTACATTGTGGTTCTTAAATGTTTGAATTGTCTGAAAGACACATCCTGCAAATATGGGAAAAGGAGTTTTATCTTTATATCAAATTACTGGGTAGTGAGACACAGTCCAATTTTCAGTTTAATGCAAATTATACTTTTAAATTCTGCATGAAGTAGCCATTGCCATTGTTTCAGTTTGGTTAAATATTGATTGTGAGTTGTTATATGTTCTTAAATTAAAAGAGCATTATTTAAAAGCATTTCCAGTTACATTATGATGTATATGAGTAGGAATATGAATGATATCATATATAAAAATATAATATGATTGGAATTCCATTCATGTTGCTTGGCAGAGGGAATAGTAGATGGCTCTTCATATTGATACTGTCTGTGCATCATAAAAAAAACTGTTGACATTTTATATTGCATTATCTGTAATTTTCTTTGGTACCATAAAATAAGCAACCTAGAGCAGGATTAAAAAAAAAATTGCTTCTAAGCTGCCAGAATTCATTCAGGAATTTCCACTTCCATCTTGCTTCCATTATGGTACCAGGAATCCTCATCCTCTTCTGGCAATGGAGAATGTGAGAACTGAAAGTCTTTTTTCAGTAATTCTCGAATTTCATTTTCCAATTAATCAAACAATAGGTAGCGTGTGTTCTCTCCATAACCTCCAAGTTCATTTACCATGATTATTCTGCAGGATATTTTGCCAACTTTTCTAGTTAACATAGATAAAACCAGACAGGTAGTAATTAGAAATTTGATCCAAAGATTGTGGGGAAAATGCCTAAATCTGTTGAATAGCTTTTCCATCCAAGATGGTCAAAAGCCATTCTGGTGTTGGTAATTCCATCTCCTATGTTATTAACTCTCCTCATTGTACTGCAAAGATGAGCTTCTTTTGATAAATAGAGTCCCTCTATGGACATTTTCCCAAAGCACAGGGATTTTTCCCTCAATTTTGCTGTCTTTTCATTATAAGCATATCATGGAATGATATGTTAATACTATAGAACAACCTCATTTGTTTACATGCCCACAAAGCAGAAAACATTTGAAAAAGATTTGAAGGAAACTTGTCTTTAGACAGCAATCTTTTCCTTTAGTGTCAGTATGAATTAGAAGTATAAACCAGAAAGCAAGCAACTGTTTGAAGTATTTTCTAGAATATTCATTTTTAAGCTCCTTAGAGCACTTCAGGAACACCTACTTACATACAAATAATTGATGTGCTAATTACAAATCTTTTTTGTTTGCCTTCTTTCCTCCCTTTTCAACCACGAAGAAACCTCATTAGTGAAGTTCTCCTGCAGGTTTTGATGTTATTATAGCATCAAAAAACCCAAACCAAATGTCATGTGTCTTTCAAAAGTAGCACAGCATGCCTCACGGTGAACTGGACTCCTTCTGATTTTCTATGATTTCTGTGATGGAATTTTTCCTTATGTCAAGATCAAGGTCAGGAACCAGTGATTTTGATGCATAATCATACTTGTGTGCAAAGACAAGTTTACCAGCCTATTTATGCTTTGATCTATACTGCAGAAACAGAGCTTAAAATTATGGAATCTTGACATTTTAGAATTGTAAAGGTCCTAAGAGAAAATCAAGCCCATCCTTACTGTTTTAACTAGATTTTGTCTTGAGGAAATTGAACCCTAGAGAAATCCAGTGACCTGCGGATGGCTACCCCTATTATTAATGGCAGAGCTTAGGATAAAATGTTGAATCTTCTATTGTGACTCCCAATCCAGGGTTCTGACAAACATGACTTTAGTCCATTCCTTTGTTCACTTTCTGAATTTTCTTTTGATTTTATTTTTGTTAGCTAAACTTTCACAACAAGTAGTTATGCTCTCTAATAAGAGATCTGTACCTCTGTGTGAAATATTTTAAAAAACAGTTTTTACATTGTGTATATGCAATACAAAGGAATATAGAATGTTATAATATCATTAAGAACTCTAGGATAAAACATTTAGCATTTTTAAGCAAAAAAATGTTTATAGTATTTGAGTTAGAGAAATGCATTTGAGTTCTTTGGAATACCCAAATTCATGTTACTTAGTAACCACTCTTCTAAAGTTGGAGAGTTTTGGTTTCAAAATAAAATTGACATCTCTTATTTTACTTTGTCCTTTCTATTACAGTTTGTGAAAGTACAGTTTGTCATTTTTTTTTAACTTTACAAAATAGATCCTTATTATCTGGCTTGCAAATAGTGCATGGTTATTTTGGACATTGTATATATTAGGCAAAAATTTAAATACTTTACCAAAATCTTCTCACTTAGAACATTCTAGAGTTCAACAAAAAGTCAAACTCAAAATCAGGCAACAGATCACATAATGCATGTTTGAAATATAATGCTATGTAAGATACCCAAAATCAGTTTGTTCTCAGCAAAATTGCATCTATAAATGATGTTCTTCACTTTGTTTCTCCATAGTTTTTTTTGTTGAAACTTCCAGTTATCAGTAGGTTACTGGAGATAGTCAAAGATTTAGGAGAGTCCTCTTTCAAAGAGTTATGCAACCATTAAATACTATGGCCATGGTTTCTAAAAGTAAAGGTGGTTTACTATTGTTGCTATTGTGGTTGTCATTATTCAGACAGTGTTTAATGGTACATATTTTTTCTCCTGTTTTCTCCTTTTGGTTTAGTTTTCCTTGATTCCATCATGGCACAGTAGTTATAAGATTGCTGTCATTTAGAAACTGGACATGTGAACATTTAGCTACTTTCTAAAGGAAGAAAAAATATTATTCATACTGTTTAGCTTCTATTCTTCCTAGCACCCAATGCAGAAAACTAGACAAAGGCTTATATGTTCATTTGGAAGAGCAGAGGAGTAACAGATGAGCTGGCAGAATGCAGAGGAACAACGCAAAAAAACAGTACGAGGAGGATTGTCAAGTTGGCCAAAGAGCTTAGTGGATATAGAAAGAGATTTTAATCTCTGCTGTGGCCTTTTTATCACTAGTCATATGAAATGTTTCTCTGAACTGTCTACTCAGGAGAAAAACAGAAGTACATTTATCTACCTACATTTGTATCCTATGCATTTTTTAGTTCCACAAGTGTAAACACCAAAATGTTTCCTATTGGCTCAACACCTTGCATTCCAAGAGGCCCCAATAAATGAAGCGGGCAGAATACCAATGTGAGCTCAGACTGAAGTCCCTTTACACTTCAGTTGCCTAAACTGGTCAAAAGTTGCCCTGAACTGGTCACTGTACAGTAAGATGTGGTCAGGAGGATTTGCAGTGGGATACAAAGAGGTCCATTTCAAAAACTGGTTATACTTCCCAATTTTATTCCTCATCCCATATTTCTGAAAGCAAGAAAAGCACATGTAACACAGTCCAAAAAGGATCTGCAACTGTGGAATAACAGGTACTGTCACATTTGAAGCATGACTTGCATACCTAAATTCAGAATTAACTGGTTGTGTAGTAAAAGTAACTGGAAATGCTAGGGAGAAAGGCAGCCTCATAGACTCATAGGATTGCAGGAATAGAAGGGATCATGAAATGTCATTTATTCCAGATGCTGCCCTGAAGCATTAATTCACATATTTTATTGTCTTGACATTTAAGTACAGTCAATTGGCATAATTACATTTCAGAGCAAACTTTTACTTACTTTTTTGGATAGGCTATCAGTTCTGACTGCTGGAGCTTCAAAATGAATTCAGGATGTTGTTGGCTTTCTTTTTTTTTTTAACTCATACTAAAGGTAATTGAGCAGATCTGGGCTAATCAAACTCTTACTTGTATGTAAGATTATTCCATAACTAAGAACTTGATAAATAACAAGCAGGTGGAAGAATAAGAACATTGCAAGTGTGTTTTCCAGTAAGAAGTTACTAGGATCATGTTTTAAAATATGAACTCATGGTAACATTGATCCTTTCCTTTTTTTGAACTCTGACTTCTAGACACAAATGAAATTAACATTTCCATTTGTGCGTTCAGTGAATTAGGAACATATCCTCAAAGCTCTTCCAAAAATATTTTATTGCAATGTCTTTGGGCTATGTTCTTAGAAATATTTTATTTGGACTCCATAGTAACTAATTCAAGCCACATCAAGCAAACATATGCATACATGTAGCCATGAGTACATGCATATATACATTTACAACTATGTACGCATTTGCTCCCCTTACTAAAATGTTCATTGAATTTCAGGCCTTACTATGGCCAGAGTCAAATATTTAAGTGACATTATTAGGATTCTCTCCTTCAGTTATCTCAGATTTCTTTGTGGTAGTTTGATTTCCAAACACAACCCAGATGTCCATCAACCATGGATAGGATAAAGGAAATGTGGTAAATATGCACTATGGAATATTACTCATCTGTAAAAAAGAATGAAATCCTGTCTATTGCAACAAAATGGATGCAACTGGAAGCCATTATACTTAGTGAAATAAACCAGTCCTAAAAAGATAAATATCATATGTGTTTCCTGATCTGTAGTAACTAACAGAGTACAAAAAATTTAATTGACATTTGACATTTGAATATTGTTTATAGCCCTGGTCTCTACTGTTGAGGATCAGTGGTTTTTTTTATGAGTTTTTGTTTTTTTGTTCTTTCTTCTTACTATATGTTGAATTTTTTTACTTAGTGGAGGGTTACAATTATGATTATAAAATAAACTAAAAAAATAAGAAAGAAAGGAGGAAGAATTGTGGGAGCATGGGCAGAAGGGAAGGTTGGGTGTGAAGTATCATTATGCTACTAAATCTGCATTTATGAAATACATGAAATTTGTTCACCTTATATAAATAAAATTATGTTAAAATATTTTCATATTTATGTTCCATAAGCATAGCAAATTCGGTGACTCTAGAAGAAGTCTCAGGAAACACTCTGGTTGGTTACTGTGATAATTGTCCTTTGTTGGAGTCAAGAGAATGGAGGATCCAGTTGTCCAGGACCAAGACTCATGTTAATGTTGGAGTCAGCTCCTCTCTAACTTCCGTGGCATTATAGAAGCAGGAAATCTTTAGAAGTACATCTGCATGTTGTATAGGGCTGGCGCTGTGGCATAGCAGGTAAAGCCACCACTTGCAAGGCCGGCATCCCATATGGGTGCTGGTTCAAGTTCCAACTGCTCCACCCCTTTCCTTTCCCCTCCTCTCTTCTCCTCTCTTCTCCTCTCCTCTCCTCTCCTTCCTTTTCCTTCCTTCCTTCCTTCCTCCCTCCCTCCCTCCCTCCCTCCCTCCCTTCCTTCCTTCCTTCCTTCCTTCCTTCCTAACAATTTAGTTATTTATTTGAAAGGCAGAGTTACAGAGTGGCGGAGGCTGAAAGAGAGAGAGAACGTCTTCTATCCGCTAGTACACTCTCCAATGGCCGCAATGGCTGGAGCTGTGCCAATCCGAATCCAGGAGCTAGGATTTTCTTCTGGTCTCCCAAGTGGATGCAGGGGCCCAAGCACCTGGGCCATCTTCTACTGCTTTTTCAGGCCATAGCAGAGACTTGGATCAGAAGTGGAGCAACTTCCCACTCTCTGCTATGGCATGGGAAAGTAGTAGAAGAGGCCAAAGTGCTTGGGCCCTTGCAGCTGCTTAGGAGACCCAGAAGAAGGCCCTGGGTCCTGGCTTCAGATCAGCACAGCTCCAGCCATTGCAGCCAACTGGGGAGTGAACAAGCAGATGGAAGACTTACTTCTCTCTCTCTCTCTCTCTCTCTCTCTCTCTCCCTCTCCCTCTGCCTCTGCCTCTGCCTCTGCCTCTCTGTAACTCTACCTTTCAAATAAATAAATTAATCTTTTAAAAAGAAATCTGAATGTTGTTGTCCAAAGAAGGAATGTTGGGAATAAAAATAGTTAGGTGCATCCCTTATGCTTCCCTAACAACAAGTGATGGTTCAAAGTCTCCTCTCTACTGGTCCATAAGCTTCTTGAAGGCAGAAGCTATCTCCTGTTCTTATAACTAAAGCTGTTCTCCACCGGTGTACCTGGTGCTCATTAGTAATACTAATTGAACTAATCTCTTAGTCTTGTAATAGCTGATATTGCACTAGTGTCACTCAACTTACTTTATTGGTAAGATAAACCAATTAAAAGTATATGTGACCAAGTGCATCATCTCATTCAGTTTATACCTTGCAAAACAAATCAATAACCAAGATAACTACCCAATAGAGAAGAACAAATGTGTTAAGATAATTAGTACTACTGTTGAAATCAGCTTCTATTTTTATCCTCAAAATATTTGATTATCTGTAGTAATTCTGCAGATTTTTGTGCATGGAAATACAGCAAATGTGTAAATTAATAAAATTCTGTCATGCATCATCATGAATAATGAATAACTACAAAATCTTCAGTAAAAACCCTAGATCTGCTGCATTTTAATCATTTCATCAAAAACAGAAGTTGGAATCCATTTCTAGGTTCTCTTAGTGATTTTTTTTTGTTTGATCTGTTATAGAAAACAAACTTGTAATATTAAATAAAATGAATGCAATTGAGTGTATGCAAGTTTGGACATTGTCTTACCATCACATTTTATCTGTCATTCATGGCTAAAATAATATCTCCTGCTTTAAAAGGAAAATTTCCAAAGTGCTGAAACAATTTTACACAATTCATGGTGAATGTAAAAATAACCTACAATAGGGTCTTATGCCAAATTAGGCAGCACTTTAGAGAAGCAGGGAATAAAGGCTCAAAGTGAGAGGGAGCTAGGAAGGGAGCATTCTCCTCCTTGTCAGAATAATTGGTTCATTAAATGGAAGGAGAGAAGGGGAAGAGATAAAATGGGAGGAGAGTTCCCACTATTAAATATGTATTGCACAAGGCCTCTCTCAACTTGCTTTGCAGCATCACGGCTGATATACAGAGACCCTAATAAGCAACAAAGTGAATAGGGAGCTGGACTCCCAATTGTTCAATTCTGGTTTTTTCCAGTGATAAAGAGGAGGGTGCACTGGTTTCCCTAATCCCAGGGATCAGGCCCTGAAGCTAAGTAAAAGGAAGAAAGGGCTGATTAAAGCCACAGCAGTCAAGACCTTTGTACACTTGTGATATGTGGGTGTACATAGACATAGGCCCGAATAAAGAGCACCCATGTGGTCAGTGGAGTGCTGTGAGCAAGCTTCTGGGATGAATAGCACCATTATAAACACAAGTCATTATTAGCAGCCAGCATAAATAGGTTGGCCTGTCATGGGGTTAAGATCTGTGATCTGCTGAGACTTGCTACTCTTCAGAGCAAGGGGCTGCAACAGCTGTGTGATAGCACAATCTGTCTTGAGAATACATCCAAGGGCCCATGGAAAAGTGGATGCTCGTAGACATGGTCTTTAATTAGAGTGCTTGTTGTAGAGAGAAGGTCGTCCATTGGGGATGACCCTTGGATCATGTTTTGATCTCCGACTAACTGTTCAGTTTTATTCAAGGGACAAAGAGTCAGGAGGGAACCAGAGGGGATAATATCAAGGCAGGAGACACATATCCTTGTGATGTGCAAAACCATAAAAGGTTCAAAGTTTGGGTTTTGGTTCAAATGAAATCCTGAGGGTTCAGATGGTTTTGTAAACCTTCTGAACCTCCTGAATGGTGAGAACCAGAAAGAGATCTCACAGGAACACAACGGTTCTCAGAATGTTTGGCCACTTCACTAACAAACCTGATCAGAAAAATAACCATCAGCGATGTGGGCGAGTCCTGCCACTTGACAAAGAAAAGCGTGCCTTAAATGCCCTCCCAATTGGTTTTCCCAAAGTTCAACTACATTTTGCCCCAATGATATGAGAACACAAATGTGCTAGTTAGTGTTTGAGATAGGTCTGTTCAGGAAATGGAAGACAAGAAGGGTTCACAGAGGCATAACTGATTGGTTTTATAAGCTAATCATAGACCCCAGAATAGTCAAGATTCCACATGACAGCATTGTTTCCCAAAGTGTACTTCCTCTTTCCTGTTTCATGATGTTTCCACCCAGGGTAGAAGGTTGGGAAGAGAATTGCTGGAAAATGCAGCCATGGAGGAAATAGTCAGTCTGTAAACTTTGTAGCATCCGACTCCCGACTCCCTTTTCAACTCTTCGCCTCCATTCACATCACTTCTCTTTTGTGTATGTAGAACTAGCCATGGACAAATATGAATAGGCAGAGTTTCTCTCCTGGGAGCAACTGTGGCCAAAGATCAACAGACACAGGAATGCAAAGTCCTCCCCACTGCCCCTCTCACTTAGCTCAGTTTCCATTGCTGACAACCCAGCTCCTATACTATGTCCCCAATCTTTGTTCTGACATCAGATGAGATTCACTAACAGCCACAGCCACGTCGCCAGCCACATTTTCTTCTGCCAGATCCTGTCTCCCTCATTTGTTTGTGGGTGTGCCTCCTGAGATCATTCCACAGTAAACCTTCTGCCTGTAGCTCTCTGCTTCCATACACTCAATACAAAGCACCACTTCCTGCTTTCTCAAATAGTCCATTCAGTTTCTCATGAAAACTACTGTTTAGAACAATATTGCAGCAGGCAGCAAGGTAGCTAGCACTTTGCATTGGGAAAAGTAGGGTGTTAGAGGGAGAGCTGAAATTGAGACTTCACAGGAAGGAGTGAATAGAGGTCATTGGGGACTTTGGCAATTACACGTGCATAATAATGGGTCTTAGCATACCAGAGGAAAAGCCTCACCTCTGGCAGACAAGCTATCATTCCATTTTCACCTCCAACCTGCAAATTTCAAAATCGATCCTTACTTTCTCTATCTGCCCTGCATGTTGCAGGTACAAAACCATTTCAGAACAAATGTGATCTGATCATTTTCCTATAAATAGAGATCTCAATTATCACATTTATCCATTTTATTATTTTTGAAAGGTTTTGAGGGGTTGTATATCAATGACATCCTTTCCAAAGGATTTGCATTTGAAAGGCTGTTGTTCAAATTTAATTCACATTTGACACAATGTTTTCTCTAGCTGAACATTACTGAGTATCTGAAAGTCAGTTTTCAGCAGTCTATGCCACTTCCCTCTGATCATTCTTCTTTGTATTATGGGTATATTCTAAGTGAATTTCATGTGTGTTGTGGAAATGAAAAAACCAGAAAATGTTCATATCCTTTATTCAGTCCCATTTTGATTTTTAAAGTGCACTTTCTATATTGTCTTCCCTGTGGGGAGTCTGCCAACAGGGGCCCGCAGGACAGTGTCTCCAGGCTTCCAGAACAAGCATTAAACTGAAGTGAGCACAGTGCCTGGTTGATGGAGAGTCACGATTAATTTCTGTCTCTGATTCTTTGCTCTTCTCCTCTGAGAGCAAACCTGTATGAAATCACTCCACATGCCCCGGTGGTTTTGTTTTGTACATCAGGCTCCAGCAGTTCCCAGTGAAAACTCAGGCTACATCCCTCAAACCCAGGATGCAGCCTTGGCTCTCTGTAAGGGGAGCGGAATGTACACATTTGTTCCCAGCTGATCCTTTTATCTTTGGGGAAGAATTAATGTTGGGCATTGGCGGACAAGGCTTCCTTCTCAGGGAGAGCTGTCCAACAAAGAGATGAGAGGCTGCTGGAATTAGTCACTATTTGTTTTGTATGTTGTTCTCCTATTAGGAAATCTTTGTCTCCATAGTTAGATTTTTTTTTTTCACCCCTGGTGGAGAAACACCAAAATCAGATGCAAATGCAAGATCCAAAGTAAACTGCAGAATTGTATGCTGTCTTCATGTCATGGCTCATTTTATAGGTTTTGTCAGTTTCTGAAAAACGTTGGAGGATAATTGGCCTGAGATGTAAAGCCATACTCTGCTGTTCCAAGGAACAAAGAAAGACGGCTTGAGCCCACAAGGCCATATTTTGTGAAACATACTCTTGCTTTTTAATAATGAGTCGATGCACAGAGCTTCTTCCCTGCACTGAAAAATCTGTCGTTTTCCCCCTGCAATGTTGTACAAGGCATTTAAACTGGTGCCATTTGTAGTGCTGTGGCCGGTGCCATTGAACAAGGAGAGCCTACACTTGTTATCGTAACGAGAGGCGGGTGACTGCGGCACTCTGGCGTGGCTGGGTGAGAGCCGCAATATCCTTTCAGTGTATTTGACCTCAGCACGATAGCATCAGAAACAGTGATAGCAAATAATCAAGACCCAGAAGCTGCCAGCCAAGCCACTATCAGAATCTTCTGGGTGTATTCAGTGTTTCCGTTTTAGAAGTGGGCAAATATTTGTCAAGAAATATAAATATGAAAATCTGACAGAGGAATTCAGGTCATGCGTAAGAGACAGCACAAGTATCCAGTAGTCTCCATGGGAATCCTAAACATGTTGACCTACAGAAAACTCATCCTCTGTTCGCCCTGTCTTGTCACAGTGCTGGCATAGTGACCTCGCTGTAGGTGACTATGGAAATACCTGGATTTCCTGTTCTTCCTTATTTTTTCTTTTACTTGGCAGGTAGAGTTTTAGACAGTGAGAGAGAGAGACAGAGAGAAAGGTCTTCCTTCCATTGGTTCACCCCCCAAATAGCCACCACAGTCAGCACTGCGCTGATCCGAAGCCAAGAGCCAGGAGCTTCTTCCTGGTCTCCCATGCAGGTGCAGGGCCCAAGCACTTGGGCCATCCTCCACTGCCCTCCCAGGCCACAGCAGAGAGCTGGCCTGGAAGAGGAGCAACCAGGACTAGAACTCGGCGCCCATATGGGATGCTGGCATGACAGAGGATTAACCAAGTGGACCACAGCGCCGGCCCCCTGTCCTTCCTTATTTGAACTCTGTCACCTTTTTCACTTTTCTTTGCAATCCCGCCCCTATCACTTGTCATTTCCTCTGTAAATTTTTTTAGCTTCCACTAATCTACACTGGACACCGCAGTCAAAATGATCTTCTTTAAAACAAAATTAATTATTTCTTGGAAAGGCAGTGGTAGAGAGAGAGAGAGAGAGAGAGATATCTTCCACCTGCTGCTTCATTCTCCACATGGCAGAGAATGGGTCAGCCTGAAGCCAGGAGCCTGGAACACCTTCTGCGTCTCCCATATCAGTGGCAGTGTACCAAGTACTTGGGTTATCTTCTACTGCTTTCACAGAAAATTAGCAAGGACCTGGATAAGAAGTGGAGCATCCAGGATTCAAACCATTGCCTGTATGGGATTGCTGGTGTTCAGGTGGCTTAGTTTGCTCTGCCACAATGCCAGACCCAGAATGATTTTTTTTTTTAAAAGAACTATTTATTTATTTGAAAGGCAGAGTTACAGAGAGGCAGAAGCAGAGAAAGACAGAGGTCTTCCATCCACTGGTTCACTCCCCAGATAGCCACAATGGCCGGAACTGTGCCGATCTGAGGTCAGGAGCTAGGAGCTTCCTCCAGGGCTCCCATGTGGGTGCAGGGCATAGGGACCCAAGTACTTGGGCCATATTCCACTGCTTTCCCAGGCCATACCAGAGAGCTGGATAGGAAATGAAGCAGCCGGGAATCGAACCAGAGCCCATATGAGATGCTGGCACTGCAGGTGGTGGCTTTACCCACTACACCATAGCACCAGCCCCCAGAATGATCTTAAAAGTGAATTTGCTTGTTACCCTAGACAAAGCTTTCCAGTGGCCCCCATAAGAACGTAGGCTGAAATCTCTTCCACCTGCCTCAAGACTCAGTGTATTCTGCTTGGCAGTTGCTGGTCTCCTACTCATTGTTGCTACTGTTGTCTGTTGCTACTCCTCCCTCATTCACTGTGGGCTGAGAACACTGGCTTACTTTCTCCTAGGACTCACCAAGCTCTTTCTGCTCCTGAGCATCTAATCCTTTACCCTGTCCATCCTCTTACCTTAAATTATTTACTGGGCTGTTTTTCACCATCAGCTTAAATGTTACTGACACGTTGAAGTTTTTCTTCACTGACCTATCTACTGTACATGGCTGTCATTCCCTGCTGCTCCATTTCTGAGCCTCCAGATTGTTGCTTACACAGGAGACATAGTCATTTATAACTATTCCATGCACTTGTATTTCTGCCTCCTCTAAACTAAAAACTTCTTAAAGCTAAGGGCTAGACCTCCCCACCTCTACACCTGCCTTTGTGTTGTGTCCCCTTTTCTCCAGAGCTTTCCACAGTACCTGACCACATCAAGTAGTTTGCAAGTGTTGATTAAATAAATAATAATAAATGAGTGGTAACATAACCTGCTATATTTTACACCTTGTTTTACTTTTTCCCCTCATTCGGTACCCTAAAGAATAGAACTTACTCAGCCTCAACCTCATTGTGTCTTCATCCTAACCTTTTTTGTAGGTTCCTGAAGGCCCTTCTCTTTCCTTCTTGTAGTCTACTATGTTCCATTCTGTGGAAAAGGGTAAGGCCTCAGTAATGTGACGGAGCCTAAGAGAGGGCATTCAGATGGGTGAGAGAGAGAACACAGGATCAGGCCATCAGCATGGTTCTGTGTCTTCTCAAAGGCTTCTGGCAAAAATGAGAGATGAAACAACCTAAGCAGACGGTGGGAGCCATTTGCTTTTACAATTCTCTTGTTTGTGTCTCACCTCCCTTCCTGCTGACTTCAGCTCTTGATCCCGTGTTTTGTCCATAGTGTTCATGCAGGTGTCGTCTAATGAATTGGGATTTTTTTAACATTGGAAGTTTAGTAATACATTTTGTTAGACAGTGCAGGATGCTCCAGGAATTCCATCTGATAAACTTCACTTGAGCTGACAAGGCTTGCATTTAGTCAGATGACCTTGAATAGAATTGGCTGGGGTTGCCTAGGAATGTTCTCTTCAGCAGTTTTTACAGTCGAAAATGCTGTATTGATATCAGGTAGAATCAGCTTCTGACTATGAGAAACTGAGACTTTTTTATTAGCTAAATTGTCCTAAACCATGGTAGCTATAAGTTTTTGACATGCAAAATATATCCTTTTAATTAAAAATTTTTATAGTGGGCAGTTTACGTTAGTAATGTAGAACACAAGGAGAAATTCTCTTCGCCTCTTCACTTAGTTCTTTTTAAACGAGAACAAGGTACAAAATGAAAAAATAAAAGTATCTACTTCTTGGTAATATAACACAATGATATTTGTTTAAGATGTCTCATAGCACTATGCAATAGTTAGTGGTTTGGTTAAGATTACGGTGATTATTAGATTAGGGCTTAAACTGATGACAAAGTGCTCTGTTCCTGGGGTTTAGCCAACAGAAAAGCTCTAAATTTGATAACCATTGGCAAGCCAATAATTTTGACAGGAAATCATTGATGAAGTCTTTATGTGGCAGACTTTTGGCCTAGCAGTTAAGACATCTCTGACGATGCCCACATCCTATATTCAAGTGCCTAAGGTTGAGCCCCAGCTGCAATTCCTATTACAACTTCCTGCTAATGTGCATCCTTGAAGGCAGTACGTGATGGGCCAAATACTTGGGCCCCTACCACCCACATAGGAGACCTGGATTGAATCCAAGGCTCTGGCCTGCAGCCTGGCCCATACTTGGCATTTTTGGGCACTAGGGAAGGGAATGAGAAGGTGGACAACTTTCTTCTCTCCAGCAGTCTGTCTCCCTTTGAAATAAATAAGAGTTGTGATTTAAGTTATAAATTAAAGCGTGTTATGTTTGGGTTTTTGTTTGTGTCTTCTCTCATAAACTCTAAGAACAAACATTTAACCTACAACTTTAATATACAGAAGCTAAGTTTTACTTTTGGGAAACAGAAAGAATCTAAGAAAACTCATTATTTTGTGAATGAACGTACAAAATGATGACCATGATAAGAATGCCCATTCACTTATATGGGTCTGTTAGGATAATTGTTGTGGAAATTGTCAGTGTGCTGATGTGACAGTGTAATTTTTATCAGTATTTGCATATTATGTTAAGTATCCACACTGTATGAGTGTGTATTGGTTAAGAACCATGAAGGGTCTTGTTTGTTACCCTCTTTCCATCCTGATAAGGTTGCCACATTTTCATAGATGCTGGTGGAGACATCAAAACTAGATACATGACTTCACTACAACACAACTGGCAGTATGAGTTTATGCTTGTGGTGCTTCCTCTTGACAGCCAAGTCTTGTGGGATGATGGCAAGATGGACACAGGTAGAGGCTATGCACACAGTGGGTCTGCATTGTTTAGACAAACACTGGCCTCAGGATTCCCTGAGCTGCTACACAGATTACCCACAAGCCTACCTAGTTGTTGTCCCACATGCAGATGTCATCTTCATTATATTGTTCAAGAAAAAAGCCTGTCTTTCACCCCACAGGGAGACTCTATCTCTTCCCAGATTCTTGTGTTATATAAGCATTCTTAAAAAGACAGGCTAGGACAAAAGCTGTACTAAAACATATATAAATGTTGGTATGAATAACCATGCAACATTGTCACTCTTTATTAAAGGTGGGGAAAAGACCCAGTTTTAAACAAAGCAGTGACTAAAAGACATAATGAGGATAATCTATTTTACAATTTGAAACAAGATCTTAACATGAAAAATAATATTATTTAAACTTCAATGTTGAGAAATCACATTCTGAAATTTTTTAAAACAATGTAATCTCACTTTTCACATACAATAAGTGGTCATCCTAACATAGAATAAAATTGTGATTAGAGAGGTTACCTTAGAAATTCTGAAATGAAATATTTATTTTCTGAGAAACATTAAAAGTAACTTCCTTTACAAAATGTTGACATTTCATAATATCAGAACTTGAAATTCTTCTAGAAATTCCATGACACAAATTTTGTCATCTTCTGAAGTTATGATTACTTTCAGCATACAAGTTCTACTGCAAAGAAGACCATGTGTTTTGGTTGTCAATCATGTTTGAAATGTAGAGGTTAAGTGATGAATACAGAGAAAATAGTGATTTCCAACAAACTATATCAACTCAACATTACCCATTGCAATATCAAGTGTAATTCCTTCCTCACATTTCTGTCCAACAGCTACTTTTAAAACATTACTTAGAGGCGAGGAGTGAGCAATACATAAAATATTGTGCATACTCTCTGGGAACTTCACAGTCTAGAAAAGCAATATAAAAAAACCACATTGATCCACCTGTGACCATTATCTATCTCCTAAACTCTAATATAAATCTACTAGATATATATTATCTATTTCTTAAACTCTAATATATCATGGAGAAACCAAAGCATATTTAGCATTAATCAAGAGGAACCAAAGTAAGTTGTTTTCAACACATTTCTTTACCTTGAAAAGCACCAAAGTTAGGGGCACATGTTCATCCTGGTGGCTTGAATGTTCTTAGGCATTTCCGCATCTCATTTCAGAGTTCCTAGCTTCACATCCTGCCTTCTTTTCCAATTCCAGTTTCCTCTTCATGTGCACCATGGAAGACAGCTTGCGACTTCCTTGCATTGTGGCCCCTCACGTGGAGGACCTGTTTTGAATGCTAGGCAAGTTGTCGGCATTTGAAGAGGAAACCAGCTGATTAGAGCTCTGTCTCTCTGTCTCAATCTCTGCCTCCTAAAGAAATAACAAATAAATAATTTTAAAGAAACACCAAGGATAAATTCCTTTTTGACAGGTGCCTTGATGCATGTCTGTTATAAACCAAATTTTTTTAATCTTCTAAATGTGACGTGAGGCTTATCTCTTTCAATGAAGGTAGTATCTCCAAAATAGAGTTGTTTCAAAGAATTAAGAAAGAAAAAAAGTGCTTAGCACAAGGCATAAAATTAGCATTGAAGAAATGTTAGATATTAGGGTTGTGGTCGATCATTTAAAAGGTAGCATCCCCATGGGCCGGTGCTGTGGCGCAGCGGGTTAACGCCCTGGCCTAGGGTGCTGGTATCCCATATGGGCACTGGTTCAAGAACCGGCTCTTCCACTTCTGCCAATCCAGCTCTCTGCTATGGCCTGGGAAAGCAGTAGAGGATGGCCCAAGTCCTTGGGCCCCTGCACCTGCGTGGGAGACCTGGAAGAAGCTCCTGGCTCCTGGCTTAGGAT
The DNA here is from genome assembly GCF_033115175.1 of Lepus europaeus. NCBI lineage: Eukaryota > Metazoa > Chordata > Mammalia > Lagomorpha > Leporidae > Lepus > Lepus europaeus. The sequence goes on along the minus strand of NC_084830.1, from coordinate 114,274,007 downwards.
CAGCACAGCTCTGGCCATTGCAGCCAGTTGGGGAGTGAGCCATTGGATGGAAGGCCTCTCTCTCTTTCTTTCTCTCTCTCTCTCTCTCTCTCTCTCTCTCTGCCTCTCCTTGCTCTGTGTAACTCTTTCAAATAAATAAATAAATCTTTAAAAATAAAGGTAGTATCCCCAGCATGGTTTTAAAAATTCTGTACCCAATCATATTAGTGCCCTATAACTATTTCTTTTTATAAAGATTTGTTTACTTGAAAGAGTTACAAAGAGAAAGAGAGGCAGAGAGAGAGAGAGAGAGGTGTTCCATCCTCTGGTTTATTCCCCAGATGGCTACAACGGGCATAGCTAGGCCAATTTGAAACCAGGAGCCAGGTCTCCCATGTGGGTACAGGGGGGCCAAGGACTTGGGCCATCTTCTACTGCTTTCCCAGGCCTTAGCAGAGAGCTGGATGGGAAGTGGAGCAACCTGGACTTGAACTGGGGCCCATTTGGGATGCCTGCACTGCAGGTGGTGGCTTTACCTGCTACGTCACCATGCCAGCCCTGCCCTTTATGTATTGAAGCTAATTGATGCTATGTGTATAGCAAATAAATAACAGTTAAATATTATCAATTTTACTTTTTATCAACATTATTGAAATATAATTCATGTACCACAGACTCACCCATAATAGTATGAATTTTGTTGTAAAAATGTATAAAACATTTTGATGCTTTGGCTGTATTCATTAAGTTATATAAGCATAACCACAGCCAATTTTAGAACATTTCATCACCCTCAAAAGAAATGTTCTGCCCACTGGCAGTTATTCCCCAGTTTTCCCAATCTCTTCTCACCAGCTCTGGGCAGCAACTTAGCAGTTTTGTCTGTCTACATTTGTTTGTTCTAGGAAGTTCCTCTAAATGGGATAATGTACTATGTAGTCATTTTATGACTGGCTCTTTTCCTAGAGCTATTATTTCAAGGTTTGTCACAATAATAATACCAATACTGTATTTCTTTTTATTGCCAAGTGTTCCAGTGTGTAGATATAGCACATCTTGTTTATCCATTCATCAGTTAACAGACATGGGACTGTTTCTACTTTTTGGCTCATGTAAATAAATAATGCTAGTATGCAGGTCTATGTACAAGGTTTCGTACAGACATATTTTCCATCTCAACTATATGTACACACACACGCACACACACATAATACGTACACTTTCACCTAGGAGTAGAATTACTGGATCATATCATTTTTGTGTGTAACTTTTTGAATAACCTCCTTCCAAAGTGATTATACTTCTTCACCAACAATACTTGAAGATACCAGCTTATCCAAATCTTCAACAGTTCATTGTCATTTTTTAGTATAGCCATTGTAGTGAGTGTGAAGTTTTACCTCACTGTGGCTTTGTTTGGCATTTTCCCCATGAGTAATGAAGTTTAACAACTTCTTCTGTATTTATCAGCCATTCTGTTCTCTTGGATAATTGTCACTCAGAATTCTTGCCTATTTTAAAGTTGAGTTGCTTATTTTTCTGTTATGAAAGAATTAGATTTCTTTCTGTATTCTATAAGCAAGGCTTTTACCAGATATCTGGTTTGAAAATATTTTCTTCCATTCCGTACACTGTCTTCACTTTTTTTTTTATTTTAAGATTTATTTATTTGCTTGAGAGGCAGAGGTACAGAGAGAGACAGAGAGAGAGGTCTTATATCCACTGGTTCACACCCCAGATAGCTTCAATGGCTGGAGATGGGCCAATCCAAAGCCAGGAGCCAGGAGCTTCTTCTGGGCCTCCCGTGGTGGTGCAGGGGGCCAAGCACTTGGGCCATCTTCACTGCTTTCCCAAGTCATCAGCAGTGAGCTGAATTGGAAGTACAGCAGCAGGGACTTGAACTGGTGTCCATATTGTGCCACAGCGCTGGACATAGTGTCTCTTCAAGGACCAAAGGTTTCCGTTTTAATGAAATACAATTTATCTCTTTGTTCATTTTTGTATTGGTGCCATTATAAGAAGGCTTTGCCTATCCTAAGGTAGTGTACTTTAGTCATATAATTTATTGTAACAGGATTTAAGGACTTGTAGTATGCGTTTAGGACTTACGGTAAAAACTTTGATCCATTTTGAGATAAGTTTTTGTTCAATTATGAGGAGGGGGTCCAAATTAATGATAACCAGTTGGATACCAGTAGTTGAAATGACTGCCCTTTCTCCATTTTATTTTCATGTTGAAAGTCAGTTCAACACAGATGTAAGGCTTCGTTTCTGGACTGTCATTTCTCTTCCATTGGGTTGAACATTTATTCTAATTCCAGTGTTACATTGTACTGAATTCTGTCCATTCACACTACATTTTAAAACTGGGAAGTATGAGACTTACAATTTTGTTCTCAGTATTGTTTTGATTGATCAGTGTCCCTTACTTTTGAAGTCTTCCTGTTCACAAACATAGGGTGACTTTCAACTTTTATATGTAATACTTACATCTATTAATTTCTTTCCACATGTTTTGTAGATTTTACTCCTTTTGTGAAATTTGTTATTCTATTATTTATTTATTTTTGATTCAATTATGAATGGAATTGTGTTAAATTCATCTTCTGATTGTTTATTGTTAATCTAAAGAAATAGATTTTTATATTCCTATATTCATCTTGTATACTGTACCCTTCCCACACTCAATTATTATTTCTAATGTTTTTTTAGAAAATGTCTTAGGATATTCTATAGTTAAGGTAGTATTATTTATAAAAAAGATAATAGATAATTTTAGTTCTCCATTTCAGGTTGGAATAGTTTTTATTTCATTTAATTACATGAGTTTCTTGGGTAGAACTAACAGTATAGTGTTCAGAAAAGCGGGGCAAGTGGATTTGTGTCTTATTTCTATTAAGTGTGTTATCTCTGTGTGTATGTGTGTTTGTGTGTATGTGTTTCAGGAGATGGTTTTCATCAGGTTGAGGAATTTACTTTGTTTTTCAGCTCCTTTTATCATGAAAGTGTGTTGTAATATCTAGTGCTTGTTCTGAGTCAGTTGAGATTATGATGCAGTTTTTAAAATTTTTTATTAGTGTGGTACACAGAACTAGTTGATCAGAAGTTAGACCACCCTTGAGTACTTGGAATGAATCCAACTTAGTAATGTTGTATTTTAATTTTTATATACTGTTAGATATATTTTGTTAGACTTTGTGAGGAAGTTTACTACTGCATTCATAAAAATGTAAGTCTTTAATTTTATTTTCTTAAGATGCCTGTCTTGTTTTGGTATAAACAAAATATTGGCCTCAGAATTAACTAGGGCGTGTTACTTTATTTTTTGGAAGAATTCATGAAGATTTGTATTAAACCTTCTATAAATGTTTGGTAGAATACACCAGTGAAGCCATATTAGTTTTGTCTTTTTTTCTTTTTGTGGGAAAATTTTAATTACTAATTTAAACTCTTTACTTTTTGTAGGTTTATTCAAATTTTCTATTCCCATTCATTTTAGTTGTAATAGTTTGTATCTTTGTAGGAAGGTGTTTGTTTCTTTTATGTTTTCTAGTTTGTTCTCATGGAGTTACCCTTTTCCATCCTTTTTATTTCTGGAAGTCCAGTAATGATGATTCCATTTCATTCTTGATTTTATTAATTTGAGCTCTCTCCCCTGCCTCCCTCCACCTATGTGTGTATGCGTATTTAGTGTAGTTAAAAGTTTTCCAACTATGTTGATGTTTTCACAGGAACTATTTTTTGCTTTTGTTGGCTTTCTCCCTATTTTCTCTATTCCCTAGTTCACTGATTCCTGATCTAATCTCTGTTGTCTCCTCTCTGTGTTTTGTATGCTCTTTCTTTTCCAGTGTTTTAAGGTAGGCTACTGTCCAAGATTTTATTTTCTTTATATAGGTGTTTATAACTATAAATTTCTCTCTAAGCCCTATCACAACTGCATTTCATAAGTTGTGGTATATTGTATCTTAATTTTCATTCATCTAAAGTATTTTCTAAATTCCTTTTTTAATTGCCCTTTAACCCATTGCCTATGTTGCGTTATATTGTTTGATTTAAACTGTGGGAATACATCAAGAAGCATGTGGGAAAAAAATTTTTTTGAAGAAAAAGGGGCCTGCACATGGCACAGTAGTTTAATCCTCCACCTGCGGCGCCGGCATCCCATATGGGCCCAGATTCTGGTCCTGGCGGCTCCTCTTCCAATCCAGCCCTCTGCTGTGGCCTGGGAAAGCAGTAGAACATGGCCCAAGTGCTTAGGCCCCTTCCCTTATGTGGGAGACTGGGAAGAAACACCTGGCTCCTGGCTTCCGATCAGCGCAGCTCCAGCTGTTGCAGCCAATTGGGGAGTAAACCAGTTGAAGGAAGACCTTTCTATCTGTGTCTCCCTCTCACTGTCTGTAACTCTACCTCTCAAATTAATAAATAAAATCTTTAAAAAAAAAAAAAAAGGAAACGGATTTATTTATTTCTTTGAAAGGCAGAGTTACAGAGCGGGGGAAGAGAGAGAGAGGGCTTCCATCCACTGGTTCATTCCCCAAATGAATGTGACAGCCCTGGGCTGGGCCAGGCTGAAGCCATGGTACAGGAGTTTCATCTGGATCTCCTACATAGGTGGCAGGAACCCATGTATGTGGACCATCTACCCCTGCTTTCCCAGGGATCTGGTTGGGAAGTGGACTTGAACCAGCAGCCAGATGGGACTTAGGCTACATATTTTTGAAAAATACTGTCCTTGGTTTGGTGTCAAAGATCTTCTATTTCCATTTTCATGAATTTTTTCAAGTTCCCTCTTATTTATGTATTTCCCAAATTTCTTTGTTTTATCCAATCCTGATTGCATTTCATGTGGTTGGAAACATTTTTGCATGATATGCATTGATTAAAATGTATTTATATTTGTTTTATAGTATAGTGAATGACATATTCTAGAACATGTTTTATGGGTGCTAGAAAGAATATATACTCTAATATCGTTAAGTTGAATGATCAATAGATGTCTTTTAGGCCTGACTGGTATATAGTATGATTCAAGCCTTTTATTTATTTATTTTCCCCATAGTTCTATTCTTTATTGATAATAGGTTATTGAAGTGTCAAACTACTATTTTTGATTTCCCTAATGATCCTTTTAATCCTGTCACTTTTTGTTTCATGTAATTTGGGACTGTGTTTTCTTCTGTACTTAGGTGGCTGCATGTGTATAGTTGTAATGTCACCCCTATGAATTGAAACATTTATTTTTATAAAATTTCATTATTTCTTACAATTTTTTAAAAGGTTTATTTATTTATTTGAAAGTCAGAGTTACACAGAGAGAGGAGAGGCAGAGAGAGAGAAAGAAGTCTTCCATCCGATGGTTCACTCTCCAATTGGCCACAACGGCTAGAGCTGTGCCAATTCTAAGCCAGGAGCCGGGAGCTTCCTCTGGGTCTCCCACGTGGGTGCAGGGGCCCAAGGACTTGAGTCATCTTCTACTGCTTTCCTAGGCCATAGCAGAGAGCTGGATGGGAAGTGGAGCAGCTGGGTCTCGAACCAGCACCCATATGGGATGCCGGAGCTTCAGGCCAGGACTATAATCTGCTGTGCCACAGAGCCAGCCCCTCTTGTAATTTTTTAAAATTATTTTAAAGCTTAGTTTGGTTTACCATAGCCACTCTTGCGTTCTTACTGATGCTGTTGGCATTCCTTCTTTCTCATTTTCATTTTAACCTGTTTTTATCATGGTCAATAAAGCGTATCTCCTGTGGAAAGCATGTACTTGTGTGCATGACTACATATTCTGATTAGCATGTAATTCAGATTTATACTAGTTAATTCTAGTGAAATATGTAGATGTTACTCCTATCCAACTGTTCCTTCTTCCCAATTTTGATATTATTGTATGCATATTGTATCTATGAATGTTACAAGAGGAATAGTACATTTTTGAGATTATTAAGTGATGTAATCAAATGTCTCTTACAAATGAGGAAATAAGAAAAGAGAGTATGTATTTACAAAGATCTACTGTATGCTATCAAGTTTGTTAAGTTCATAAATTACCATATTTAGTTCTGTTCAGTTGTTCCTGTGGATTCACTACCCATCTGACATTATTTCCTTGCTTCAATACAGACTTGCTCTTGCTTGTTTCCTGCTATTATTGTCAAATGTGTAACTTTATCTATTATCTATATATTTAAATATGTTAAAGATCCATAATGCAACTAAATGTGTATTTTTATGTAATTTTAAAAGATTTATTTATTTATTTGAAAGGCAGAATTACAGAGAGGCAGAGAGAGAAAGAGAGGTCTTCCATCTGCTGGTTCACTTCCCAAATGGTCGCAACGGCCAGAGCTGTGTCGATCTGAAGGCAGGAACCAGGAGCTTCTTCCAGGTCTCCCATATGGGTGCAGGGGCCCATGCACCTGAGCCACCTTCCACTGCTTTTCCAGGCCATAGCAGAGAGCTGGATCAGAAGTGAAGCAGCCAAGACCCAAACTGGCGCTCATACGGGATGCCAGCACTACAGGCGGCGGCTTCACAGGCCATGCTGCAGCACCGGCCCCCTAATATAATTTTTTAAGATTTATTTATTTATTTTGAAAGTCAGAGTCACAAAGAGAGAGGACAGACATAGAGAGATCTGCCATCCACTGGTTCACTCCCCAGGTGATCACAATGGTTAGCACTGGGCTGGGCTGAAACCAGAGCCAGGAATTTCATCCAGGTCTCCCATGTAGGTAGCAGGGGCCCGAATACCTTGGCCATCTTCCAGTGCTTCCCCAGGCCAGCAGCAGGGAGCTGGATCAGAAGTTGAGCATTGAGGACATAACTAGTGCACATATGGGATGCTGGCACCACAGGTGGTGGCCTTACCCACTATGTCATAACGCTAGCCCTGTGTAATTTCTTTTAAATATCTGTTAAGAATATGGATGAGAGGAAACATATATCATTCTTTATAAATCTATAGTAAACCTTTCTCAACAACTTATGTTTTTCCTGTTAGCTCATATTAGTTCCTAAATTCAGTTGCTTTCAATCTAAGGAAATTCCCTTAGTAAGTCTTACAGGTCAGACTTGATATCAAAAAACTTCTCCCATTTTCTATTTACCTTGGAATCTTTATTTTAGCTTCATTTTTGAAAGGCAATTTTTCTGTGTATATAATATTACTGGTAGACAGTTCTTCTGTCTCATGGCTTTGATATTCCCAATGCCTTTTGATATTCCTTGTCTCTTATGGGAAGACCAGTGTTAATCTATTCCAATTACCATGTACTAGAATCATTTTTTCTCTTGCACCTTTGAGGTTTAATCCATCATTTACTTTTTTTGGTTTCATTTAAAATTTTTTTTGTTAATGTAAAGACAATATATTTCATGTATTCTATAGGTTCAATTCCAAGAAGACAACCACAGCTTTTACTTTCAACCTCTTTATTATTGTGGGTTTGTGTGTTGTCTCTTCAAATTTATCCTATGGTTTTCTTCAACTTTGCCCTATTTGGAATTTTTTCAACTTCTGGGATGTGTGGCTAGGTATCTGTTATAAAACTTGGAAGTTTTCCATCATTATTTCTGCAGTTTTTGGTGATTGTCTCTAGCGCCAATGCTTATTTCACTCTAACTACACATTTGTAGGTTTGTTTAATATTGTGTTATGATTCTCTGAGACTCAGTTCATTGTTCTATTTCTTTTTCTCTTTGCTCTTCAGATTACTTAATCTTTTTCTAACCATTTATCAATTTCAAGGTTTTATTTTCTTTAAGGTCATATCCTGCATCATGTCTGTCTAGTGATATTTTCATTTATGTTTCTGTGCTTTGAAATCCACAGTTTTCTTTTACTTTCTTTTTAGAGAATCTATACCTTTATGTACAATCTTTGTTCAAGAAAACAGTATCATCATACCTTCCTTTACTCCCTTAAAAATTATTTCTTTTAGCCATGTGTCTTACATCTGAACTTTATCAATGTCTTCTTCTGTTGTTGTGTGTAAGTCTAAGTTTCCTATTTCTTTGCATATGTGATAATAGTTTATAGAAAAATGTGCATTTTTTAAAATATATTGTAGAAACTACACATTAGTCTCACCTATGTGGTCTGATTTTTTTTTTGTTATTTGCCTTTTTGTTTGTTTACTGTCTTAATTGGAGCATTTTTAAGTTTATTTATGAAGCTTATTGGCCCTAAACTGCATACCCTCTGATGATACTCCTGAAAGTGGACAGCTTAGGTGTGCACACAAATCTCTCTGGAAGAACAGAGGTTTTGCAGAATTCTCCTTGTCGTTTCCAGTGATTTCTCTATTAAGTTGTTTGGTTTTGTTGATAACACATCCAATTTTTACCCCATTAATTGCCAATTGTTTGCATTATTGTTTTCATGTGTTCAAATTGTTGTAATGTCTGATCCACCGAAAAATTTTTGTAGTCTTTGGTTAAGTCTTCGAGCCTTAATTCAGTTGTAGGATGGTCTTTTTAGCTGCTTCTTTTTTTTGATTCTCCATGATGAAACTTCTGTTTCATCTGCATTTTAGCTGATTGCTCTCCTAGCACTACCATCCTCTCTTAATTACTCTCCATTGTTTTAGGAGCACCCTGAGACCTGAACTTCCATATAGAATGTTTCAAATATAATCATATTTCTTTAAGACTGGTTTCAAGTTATTTGTTTCTATAGCCTGCCTTTCCTGATCAGCAAAATATCTGCACCGTGGATCTGTGGCAGAGAAAGGAAAAAGTGACCTTTTTCTCTGAGGTAGAAACCTTGGCTTTAGGGGTAGGACAGTGAATGAAGATGGTAGTCACTAGTGTTAGAGTGTTTTTCTTGGATGGAATCTCCACTCTGCTGCTGGGCTGTGGTCGATATGATTTATCTCCCAGTATTGTTACTTTGCTACATTAGGAGTGGATTTTCATTCCTATGAATGGGGATCATGTGGTGAATGAAAACCCCTAATGTCTCACCTGCTTTTCCTTAAAATAGTCCTCAACAACATGGGCAGTGATGAACATTCCCAGCATTCCGTAGTGTTCCCAGCATTTCCACAGGATAGCTGTCGTCTTGGTCTGGGAGCTGAGGGGGAAAATACCCTGAGTTCTTAACTGCATCAACTTCCATCAGACAGAGCTGGGGTAGTAGAAGGTGAGGAGGGGAAATAAATGGCTCAGATGCTAAAGACTTTTACATTGTTAATGAGATTTGATAGTGCTTCTTTAATAAAATGTCATAATTTCCTATATGCCGTTAGGTAATTTTCACAGACTTTATGTTGTGGATGTTGTTATTTTTTCACTGGTTGCTATTTTTCTGGGAAGAGGGTTTATAGAACTCTTTCACTGGTCCTTAAAGTTGTTCCAGACTTGGTAGAAAATAACTTTATAGAATGATCTTCCTGCTATTAGTTTTGGAAGAAATTATCTAGTTACTGTCCAATTTGCTCCTCTTTTCCAGAAATAAATAATGTTTTTGCTATGCCTCCTACACATAAGAACAGTGGTAAGCCCTTATTAGTTTCTGAAGTTTCAAGTAAAACAAGAAGCATATTAACTTGACCTGGTGAAACCATGGCAGTTTGATGGAAAGAACAGTAAATCTTGGGTTGCTCTACATACACAGTAATTTTTTTTGAAGAACACTTGACCTTTCCAATAAATATTTCCTTCATACTACTTCTAGGAAAAGCTCTTCAGAGTGTGAGGTCTCTGTTCTGTCCAATGGTGCAATTTTGTATTTATTTCAGTCCAATAGAAAAGGAGCCCAAAAAATTGTTTTTCCATTCTAAAAAAAAAAGCCTAAATTATGAGAAAAGTTCAGACTTCAATTTTTGAAGGCTAACCTGATGTCAAGCTTAGTTTTCAGTTTTTTTGCTGATTGAGATTCCTAACCTATACTTTAGATTGAGTTAGAGAAAACTATTTAAGCATTTACTTTTGAGCATATGGGTTAATTACAACATTTCAACAGAGCTAGATTTTTATCTTAACATAAATGTTTTAATCCTTAACCAAAGATTAAAAAACAACAACAACAAAAAGACCGATAGTGTTTAGGGTTGGGGTTGTAGTTCCCCAGTAGAATTTGCTTCTTGCCCTGCCCTTGCCAAGGGTACGCTTGGTAATGTCGTTATTTGCTGTCACAGTGGAAGGACAGTTCTAATGGTATCTAGTAAGCAGAAGCAAGAAATGTAGTTAAGCATTATACAATATAAACAGAACTCCAAAATAACAAATAAGTAAATAATTATGAAGCCCAAATATCAGTAGGTAAAAATTTAGCAAACTTTGGTTTGGAGAAATGAATATTGTTCATATCATACAATTCTGAAGTTTGTTATCAGGGACTAAGGACTACTGATCACTTCTCAATTCCTACAGTTGTAATATAACTTAGAGATACATACATGGTAATCACATTAATTTGTTGAAATAGTTGGTTTTATGACATCCCCTAGGGTACTTTTCTTTACCTTTCTCCAGGAGATGATTCAAATTAATAGCCACACTGTGATCTAACAAGTATTACCAGAGATTTTCTCTGGAAAAATAATAGTTGTCATGTATACTTGTTGACCAGTACTCAGCGGTGAAGTACAGATGTGAAACACTTCTAATCAAAAGCAATGATACTGTCAAAAACTGGACTCCTGAGGTTGTACAATACTTCCCCATTCTTCCTGGTATATAAACTATCAATAAGCAGATGGTTTTGCTTTTGGCTCTCTCATAGGCATCTTCCAAGATGCTGACAAATAATTTTTGCCTACTGGTATTCACGCCTCTGTGTAGCCTCCTCTCACAGTTGATGGTGTAGGCTCAGTGAAGGACAGGATATTGCATTATTGACAGTTTGTGGCTTCCACAACTCAGCCCCCTTTGCTCTCTTGTATTACTTGCTCTGGAGGAAGCCAAATACACCATCATGAAGACACTCAAGTAACTTATAGAGTGGGCCACGTGATGAGAAACAGAAGCCTCCTGCCACAACCAGCACTTGATTGCAAGAGCCCCTGTTGAAACAAACCCTCCAATCCTTCTTGGGCTTTCAGATTGACTGCATTTATGGTCGACATCCTTGTAAGTTCTCGATAAGTTCCAAACAGAGTCATTCTGCTGAGTTGTTTCCAGAGTCAACTAACAGAATTATATGTGATAAGAAATGTTTGTAGCTTTAAGTAGCTAAGTTTGGGCGTCATTTGTTAGGCAGCAATAGTTAATTGATACACATATAATCTCTTTAACATCTCTGAAAGTGTGCTTTTTTTTTTTTTACATCTTCACTACCAGTGTGATTCAGACCATAGTCCTGCAGTTAAAAACAAGGAAGTAATCCTTGCTGCTAGTCAACGGGCCTTGGCAATCCTCCCAGGTACACAAACCCCTGGGAACTAAACTTCCCTTGTAAATTTAAGTGGAATCCAGAATGTTGGGTCTTTCTGGTGCTGTTCCTTCAGTACACATGCACCACGCTAAGAAAAAGATCCAAATGCAAGACTCAGGTACACTCACAGACATCTCCACACTGTGTCAGGTGTCAACACTGGTACATGAGACATCGGTGCTCCAGTGAGAGGAAGTATCTAGATTCCATATGCCCTTGTGTTCTGTTCCCCTTTCCATATGTTTTTTGCATGGTCCTGCAAACTTTTCAGACATGTTTTAGACTTTCATTCTGCCTTCCTTTATTTCTCCCCATTCTTCCCTCATGGATTAAATAACACAGGAAGTAGAAAATAGATATCAGTAAGAGTGACCACTTATACTCCTAGTAACATTTCAGTCCAAAGTGCAATTAAAATTGGCATTTTCTTGTTCCTAAAATCAGCGGAAGTGAATCTCATTTTCTGCTTAATTAAAAAAAAAAAAACTTGCCTATAACATGGTACTGTGTGTCATTACCAAATTGCAATCATACATTTGATTGAATAGTTTTTCCATTCTAACCTGTCTTTAAAATTCTTTTTTTTTAAGATGTATCTATTTATTTGAAAGTCAGATTTTCAGAGAGAGAGAGGGAGAGACAGAGAGAGATCTTTCATCCACTGTTTCACTCTTTAGATGGCCACAACTGCCTGGGTTGAGCAGGGAAAAACCAGAAGCCAGGCACTTGATGTCATTTTCTTATGTTAGAGACAGGGGCCCAAGAACTTGAACTATCTTCTGCTGCTTTTCCCAGGGCATTCGCAGGGAGCTGGATTGGAAGTGGAACAGCTGGGACATGAACTGAAGCCAATATGAGGTGCTGGCGTGACAGGTGGTGGTTTTACTTGCTATGCCGCTATGCTAGTCCCTCTTTAAAATTCTTTAAGGTCAGAGATTTGTATGCTATTAACCATTATTTCATATTGCCTAGGTTAATTTTTAGCAGACACTAGATGACTAATAATATCACATATTGACTACATGAATCAATATATGAATTGGTCTGTTAGCTAACCACATGGATATGTAAAGGATGGGTGATCTTAAAATATCTTCTTACTATCTTGTTTATATTCTTTTCTTTTTCCTTTTTCAAAGTCCCAAGATTCTTATATAGTGAATGAAGAAGAATCATGCAGTTTTCGTTTAGATTTCAAGATGTTGCATAGTGTCCCATCTAATGATATTTACCTATCAGAGTCTTGAGTTCTGTGGCATTCTCCTGTTTGGGCCACTTCTTCATGGTCCTGGTAGGAGACAAACATCATACTCATGTACTACACTTTGGCTTTTTGAGCTAGAAGTTCTCAAAACAGGATACTATAGATTTTTTCATAGCAGTTCGTGACTTTTAGAAATGACTTTTATGTAAATTCCTGTAAGCAAACAATCCTATTTTTTCCATATTCTTGCTGTATGTATGCCATCAGAGTACTACAGTTACTGTAAAACTATCGAGTTAGCAATTAACCTCCTGTGAATCTAATAAAGACTTGATGGGCTAATTGGCCAGTTCCCTTTACACAAAATTAAGTCTCTTTCCTTCAGGGTGGGGAGCTCTCAGAAATCTGAATATTATTCAGAATATCACAATAACAATCACTGGGTTCAGGTGAACAAAACCAGAGTTAATTTTTGCAGTAAATCTTTCTTCTTTTAGTAGGAGAGGAGAATAGAATACTTGTGTAGTCACTTAGCAAGTAAGCCATTAGAAGCATAGGACTTTACATTACTAGGTACATTTTTCAAATAAATGGATGAAGGAGTAAAGAGGGAAATCACTGAATTTCCTCATTACAGGTTTTACTATTGACCTCATGATTATTTCACATAAGGATTATTTGTTCAAAAACAAAAGGTTTTAATTGGACTGTCAAAAAACATGAATTAACTTTGAGAATTCAGATCCCCAAATTACCCTATGAATTAGATATAAAGACAATGTTATTAATCTAGATCCTAGCTCCTTTATTCTACATTCTCACTGGTCTTGAAGAGGGCTTTGTTATTAGATCAGCTGAGGTTTTCTCCAGGATTGTCATCTGTGGGGACCTAGACATATACTTGAATCCTTTGAACTTTTGTTTCATTTATAAAATGGAGACAGTTAAACCTAGCTTACAGAGTTAAATATAATTAAATTAAACTGTGTATTCATGTGATTAGTATGAAGCCTGCTTCATGCTGTGTATCCATTTAGAATCTAATATTTATTATTTTATCAATAACTAAAATTTAAATAATTTCGTTTAATTATATTAATCTAGATAATTAGGTTTATTATAATTACTTTAGTTCTTTAGTAGAGAATGAACTTCTCAAAATCTTTCTTCCCTGGGTAAAGAGACTACCTCAATTACAATAGATTTATGGATCTGTCTCTGTGTACAATTGCATGGCACACCTTGGTTCTGCTGATTGGCTCCATTCTGGGTTAGTGTCTTTTCTTCTGACTGGGGGAATTAGTGAAATAGATTTGGTGCCTGCTGAGTGGTGGCTCATCCTGTGTCTATCAATACTGTGTTAGGTTCTTTGTGTATGTTTTCCATAAAGAGTGATTTCTGCTGGCAATTCAGCCAATAGTTCTGTCCACTCTGATAGTTTCCATTTGTGACTTAAATTACCCCCATCCAAATGTTGGCTTCAGTTACTAGGCCAATCTAAATATTACTGTTTATTCCAGTCTCTCAAAGAGCAAAGGAGTTCAAGATAGAATGTTTTTACTCAAACTTCTTAAATACATCTCTCACCACTGAGATATTGAGTTTGACCATTACATAAATTTTATATGCTGAAAGTTAAAGAATGCCACATCTGAGATAAACTTCCAAAGAGTTGAATGAAAACTTGTTGAAACCAAAGGGTAGTTTACAAAATCCATGAATAATAACACAATTCTATATGCAGAAGAGCATTCTTTGAAGACAAACAAGAAGCCAATATTTTAGTCAAAGATGCAATTAATAGTTCCTAAACTGTCTAGAAGTTACAAAGAAGCATATTATAGGAGAGACTTGTACAATGCAGCAGTGTCTATGGGCAAGTAATAAGGAATTGAGTCCTTCAACTTATATAAGAAGTAATATTGACCAAATCATAATACTTTGGTTATTAGAAAAAATATGTGATTATTTGGTTTCATCCCTTCAGAATGCCATAGCATCTTGAAATGTATAACCGCATACATGCAAATATGTATGTATTCATATATGTTTGTGTTTTTTCTAACTCTAAATAACTTAAACTTTAGATGGGAAGGGAGAGTTTGTACTTTATGCCTCTCCTGAAAAGGGATAGCCTGAAATATTAATTCTTGCTTTTTTAAACGTTCTTCTTGCCTCCTTTATAATCCTAGATGAAAAAGGAAGGGTGAATGCTTCTAACTTTGGGTGAGTTGCACAGGGGATGATGGGTTTACAAATGTGGACATGTCTGCTAGTTACATGCATTATTTAGTAAGTGAAATCGCATTGTTAGAAATGCATGAATGAACCTCATGTTTATCCCTTCTTTTATCGCTCATTTTTATCCCTTCTTTTCTAACTAGACTTTTCAAGGAAATATAGTTTAGTCATCAAACTGAGACATCACACTGGTTCTCTAGGGATAACTTAGCCCACAATTTTTCTGTTGCTAATAGTCAATGAGTCACCTTTTCTACTTCATGGTTCTAGAAACCTATGTTGTATTTTTTCAAAGTATTAATTACTGAGGAAGTAAAAAAGAAAATCTAGCATCTGATAAAAATGAGACAGAAAGACATCTTCCTTCTGCTGGTTGCCTCCCCACGTATCTGTTAACACCCAGGCTGGGACAGACTTCGGCCAAGAGCCCAAAACTCAATCCAGGTCTCCACTTTGATATCAGGAATCCATGTACTTGACCCATCACCTGCCACCCCCAAAACACATTAGCCAGAACTAGAACCAGGTACTATAATACTGAGTAAGGGCATCCCATGTAGCAATTTAACCACTGTGCTAAAAGCTAGCTCATTTACTTTTGTTTAATGAAAACTTATTCAGCTTGAATCCCTAGTTTACCTTGTAGAGAAAAAGAACTTTTTTTCAAAGCTTTGCTTGTCTCTACCACCCCAGTAACAGTGATCTGTTCAGGTGTGTTATTCCAGGTTGCTTGTTTTTGTTTCCTCTATGGCTTCTTTCTCATGAACCAGTAAAAACCTTGAAGGTAAACTTGGACGGAGTGTGTCTGTAAGTCTTTGCAGAAAGGTTGACTGTTGCCAAGTCATGAAGGTTTTTTTTTTTTTCTTTTGCTCTTACTGCTTCTGTTGTGGTTCTATGTGTGTGAGTATATAGAGTTTCTTAAAATGTTTATTATTTATAGAATTACAGGAAAAAGAAAAAGAACCCTGACAGGTTTAAAGAGTTTATCTCCCTGTACTCTTTAGAGACATATGCAGAGATCATAGTATCTTTGCAGAACTCTAAAAGTACATTTGAGCTGAACCTATTAATTCCTTAAGTTGTCACAGGAAAAAAAAAAATCTGTCAAATTATTTTTGACATTCTATACAGTTTACTTTTATAATTAGTGCTGCTATATTCAGGTTGCTGAATTAGGTCCATTTCTGAGTATTTTATTCTTACAGAATATGAGTGATTACCAGTGGAAACCAGCTAGGATGAAGAATTATAATTGGATAAAAATTTTAAAAGAGTGAATTAATTATTGGGAGCTATAATTAATCAGGGTTATTCTTCTCAAGGTTAGCACTTTAAAATGTATTTTACCAGTAATATAAAATGCTTCACTTAGTTAAAACCTTTTATAATAATGATAATACACCTTATCACAAAGGCAGAGAGCAATCCCTTTTACATGAAATTCCTGTTTTGTTTAATTTTGTTACCTTTGCTCTATCATCAATCCATTGGTCGGGCAGCAGAACAGAAGCCAGTATAATTGGGTCTGGAGTGTTAGCACTCACTTCCCAGTGCCTGAAGAGCTGCAGCCACGAGTGACACTGATCTCAGCATTGTCATACAAAGTCCTAATGGGCCTTTGTCCACTCCCTCAGAGCCTTGACTTTATGTTTCAGCCTGTTTGTTAAGCATTTGTATAAAAGATATTCTTGTGTAGGATGTCCAGGTCATTTCAAGTGGAATTGTATTTCATAAACTAAACTCTCTTTTTAAAAAAAAAAAATTAATGTGAGGCTATGGAAAACTGTAAGATTTGTAAAAGCAGAGAGACTATTGTACTGAACCCTTTCATTTTTATTACCCAATGCCAAAATCATCCACCCATGCTCAGTTCTGCCCTCATAACCATCCTTATCCACACTTCTTTATGGGTTAATTTGGATGACAGCAAAAGAAAAAAATGTAACAATTAGTAGTTTTAGTATGTGACATTGGCCATGAAAACCTTTTCTTTGTATCACCCTACATATTGCTATGATATTTAATAGTATGTAATTCTTTATTTTTTAAATATTTATTTATTTTTGTTTGAAAGGCAGAGTTACAAAGGGGCAGAGGCAGAGAGAGAGAGAGAGAGAGAGGTCTTCCATTCCGTGGTTTACTCCCTAAATGGTCGCAATGGCCAGAGCTGAGACAATTTGAAGCCAGGAACCAGGAGCTTCTTCCGGTCTCTCACATAGGTGCATAGACCCAAAGACTTGGTCATTTTCTACTGCTTTCCCAGGCCATAGCCAAGAGCTGGAACAGAAGAGGAGAAGCTGATAATTGAACTGATGCCCATATGGGATGCTGGCACTGCAGGCGGTGGCTTTACCCATGAAGCCACAGTGCTGGCCCTGTTATTCTTTAATATCATTAAATATATCTAATATGTTCAAAAGGAAACTAGAATCTCTGGTGAAAAAGCATTAATCCAAAAGATCAATAATTCTTTGTTTTAATGTTTATTCCATAAATTCATATGTAATACTTCCCATGATATCTTTCTTTTCAAAGATTTATTTATTTATTTGAAAGGCAGAATTACAGAGAGAAAGGGAAAGACAGAGACAGCGAGAGAGAGCAAGAGATCTTCTATTCTCCAGTTCACCCCTAAGATGGCCTTAGCAGTCTGGGCTTGGCCAGCTGAAGCCAGGAGCCAAGAGTTCCATCCAGGTCTCTCACATGGGTGTCAGGGGCCCAAACATTTGGAGCATCTTTTGTTGCTTTTCCCAGGCCATTATCAAGGAGCTGGATCAGTAGTGGGGCAGTTGAGACACGAACTACCACCCATACGGGATGCCAGTGTTGCAGGTGGCAGCTTTACCTGCCGTGCCAAAATGCCAGCCCCCATGATACCATTTTGAAACATATTTTATGTCTAAATTGCTATATGGTTTCTATTTGTTTATCATTGTTATAGATGATATAGAGATAGATACAGATATAGATATAGATATAGATATAGATATAGATATAGATATAGACCTGGGATTACGTTTACTTACAAGTAGCTAAAACTGCTTCTGGAAGATGGGATTCAAGTTTACTTTTCTCATCAATATGTGTGTATGTATTGCACATATGATTCTGCATATTGCCTTGATGTCTGATAGTGAAAAATATGGTGTAGCTTTGAAATGTTAAGGGAAAACGGGCATTACTATCTAATTCTTTTATATTCTTCTTCAAACTTTTGAAACTCTTTTGTGCATTTACACTTTCAAAAATAAACTTGTTTTAAAATAATAAAATGGGCCCACTGGTCACTGCTGAGGTCAAGAATATGTGCAAATGGGATTCTGAATAATCCGCAAGACCAAGTATTTGGATCAGAACAGTCTAAGTCATCCTGCAGTGACATCCAGCTCCACAATCTCACCACCTTGAAACAACAAAGATTTGGTTTTTGATTATGTCATACATTTCCTGAATATCAGGGCAGAAAGGGAGCCTGGAAATGCAATATGCAGGCATACACAAGGTATGCAGCCTTCACTCTTGAGTATATAGGACAAGTTACTAAATGCCCAATGTGGGGTCACTGCAGCTTGTCACTCACAGTCAGTCCTAATCACGTAGCCATGCCCAACAGTGACAGGTTCAGGAAATGCTTCCCTGTCAGGTCTCCAGATATGAGTAAGAAATGGAAATATTTAAACCGCAGTAATGTATGCCACAAATATTTAAATATTTCCCACACTGATAAGTGAGTGGTTCTGATATGTGTCTTTTTTGTTTATACGATCTTCTCATTTTCAAATTTCCTCTACCAAAATTGCTGTACAGTAGGCTAAGAATTAGAAAATATTGCCTGAAAGGATATACCATGGAAAGACTCTAGCAACATTCTAGGATTGAAAGATGGTAAACACAATTGAATATACAGTTGACTCTTAAATAAATAAAAATGAATACAAATTTTAAAAAATACAATAAGCTTGCATATGCTGAAAAACTAATGTGTACCAGACCCCTGGGACAAGAACTAGGTGAGATACCGATCATATTCTCAAGGGTTTCAAAGGCAAGTTGACGCATGATTGTGTGCAGTACGTACGTGTGTGCTTCTGCCACATGCTGTTGCTGGGAATGGTGAGTCAGTGCAGCAGCAGTGCCAAAAGGAAGTCGGAGAAATTTGTCTTCATTCTGTTAGGAAACTTTTCAGACTTCTCATAGGTCGAGAGCGTAACAGGATGGCTTACATATTTATTTAGGAATCTTCACAAGAATCATTGTGATTTCAGTTTTTAACCTAGCATATTTTAGAAATGTTTCAATGTCATTAACACTGAACTCGCCACTGTATTTTTTTCAACATACTTTTTTCTTTATATGTAAGGCATGCACATTTATTATGATTTTCTTAGAAAAAAGGTAAACATAAATACAAACGACTTCATCATGAAAGATCAGAGTTCACTTGTCCGTGCACGTAGTTTTTATGTGTATAGGTGATGTTTTGTGGATTAACATTAGTGGTATCATAATGTACAGTTTAGGATATTTAATATAATTTAAGTGCATGATGCCACTTTGAAGTACTTTAAAATATCATAAATGTTGTCCCATGCTAGTGTTACACAGTTTTCATACTGCCTCATTTTGTGTATAATTGTACTGTAAATCCAGCCATCTCATTTACTTCCACCTCTCTGACTCTCCATGAAATAAGGAAGAAAGTGGATTTGCACAGTTGTGCAAACCTGCCACTTGAGTAAGCTGTCCTGAAAGAGTTCATTTTAGGGTGGTCTACCCAAAGGCTGTTGCATAAATATCATGGCGGCCATTGTCCTTGAAGAAGTGATAGAAATAGAAGTTTTGCTCTTTTCAGCAATGTAGGGGTTCCTAATTGGGAGCAGTGGGAAACTGATATCAAGTGGGAAGTGAACTCCTGCCAAATTATTATGTGTGCATATACCTGAAAATATATACTTTTAAGTATTTACCAGAAGGTCAAAATTACATCCTTTTTTTTTTTTTACTTTTTGATCAAGACTTAGTTTTTTATTATTTTCTGGCATATTTAAGAAGACCAAAAGAAACTTTAACTTAGGACATGGGAACTTATTTCTGAAGCAAGTGGAATTGAATATCCTGAACTTTATACAAAGATGAATTGTGAGACTGTTGCTGTAAATTCAAAGGCTATATGTGTAACTACATGAATTATCAAATGTACCTTTATTTTCTCTACAGAAAAGAAGAGCAATTTATCTATTTAGCGGCCAGAAAAAAAGAAAGAGAAAATTTTAGAGTATTTTGAAAAATCACCCAGATAAATGAACTGAAATCCTGATTGAAAATGATAAATGATCTTTCAAATTACTAAGTCACTTGTGGCAGGTTCCCTAATAGTTTAATCTACTCTCATAGTACTCCTCATTATACCTTTTAATAATAAAATATCCCTGAAGGTAATTATCCCTCCCATTTGGTTTATTAGAGAGCTGTCTCTGATAAACCTTCTCTTAAATGCAGCTTTAAAAAATAAGCCGCATAATAAGTGTGGCACTGTTTCTGGACTTTGTTCATTTGAGGAATTTTAACATAGTTGGGTCATTATGAGATTTATACTTTTCATGGAAGAGTCAAATGGTTAAATAATAAAGAGAAGTAGGAAAGTTCTGAGATGTGAGTGTCATATCACGTTCCACCTGTCAGTCTAGAGCTTTGAGAGAACGCTTGATCCCTTTGAATCTTAGATTTTGTAAAGGAAAATGGGAAAAATTTGATTTATAGGTTTGTATATGAATTATGGATGGTAGATAAAAAAGCACTTTGTACATCTTACAACTTAATTCAAGCATCCTAGTCAAGTGACATTTCTAGTATCATATTAGCAAGACCCTGTAAAAGGAGAAGCATCTACCAGCCAGTGTCTATTTTTCCGGATTCAGAAGGCAAAACAATAGAATTTTTGGTGTTGTTGAAGTTATAAGTAAATTTGAGGGTCACAGATATTATTGGCCCTCATGGAGATGCAGAAATATGCAGAAATAGTTTACCCTGAATTTCTGTCTGGAGTGCTACTGGAACTCAGTTATACAAATCTATAGATAACATGAAGTTATGGCATAAATGGGATATATTTTAAGAATACATAATTATTCAGTAAATAACAGCATAGCATTTTAAGATTATCCTTAAAATATAAAAATATATAAATCTTCATTTATATATAAACTGCCTTCATCTGGACTGAAGATTGTGTGACTGCAGTTGTCCATTTCAAGATTCTGCTTTCAGGTACTGGTGCTGTGTTGCAGTGGATTAAACTGCTGCTTGTATCACTGGCATCCCATATCAAAGTGTCCTTTGGAGTCTAGGCTACTCTTTCTCCAATTCAGCTTCCTGCTAATTTTCCTAGGTAGGCTGCATGTGATGGCCCAAGTGCTTGGGCCTCTGCCACCTGTATGGGAGACTGATGGAGTTCCTGGCTCCTGGTTTCAGCCAGGCCCAGCCCTGGCTCTTGCAGTCATTTGATAGGTGGGGTGAACCAGCACATGGAAGATCTTTCTCTGGCTCTCATTCTCTCTCTGTTTCATTCTGCTTTTCAAATAAATAAATTGTAAAGAAAAATAATAAGAAGAAATAAAGAAAAAAGCAGATTCTACCTTGAATTCCAAATAAATAATGTTTCTCCCAAATGTATAGAGTACAACTCTTTAACAGGCAATTGATAATTAATCTGTGGTATTAGTACCTGCTCTCAGCCCTGTGTCAGTTCAGTTCCAGTGAGGAAACCAGAAACCACTCTAGGTAGTTCTACAGAGGGAAGTAACTGTAAAGAATTGATTGTGCTGGTGGTAGAGGACTAACTCAACACAAAACTGTTAGCGAGGTTACACTAAGTTATTAGCAGTGGGACGTAGCTACTGTGCCATGAACTGAGGAAGAAATAAAGTGGTTGGTGTTATCAGAACTGGGAAGATGAAGCAGGACTTCATAAGATTGTGACTGAGACATGTGAATGTGCATGGTACCCAACTGTTATTTCTTCAGGGTTCCACTGACCACCATGCATTTAAGGCACGGATATTGCCTGATTGTGCTGGTATTTCTTAGTAGACACAATGAGGCCAGATGGTTCAGGGAGATCTCAAAGATGCAGAAGGCTGGGAACGAATTGCTGCTGCAGAACCAGGAAAGTTTGAATCACCTGCCCTATTGTACCTATTGGTACAGTGGAATTGAATGTGTTAATGCTTGGTTAATAGCTATCTTTCCCTCCTCTTCTTGCTGTCTCTCCATCTTAAGCCATATGTTAGCCAGCATGGCTTCATAATCTTCTGTGATGTCAACTTCAAGAAAGGGAGGATGAAGTCAGCACATCCAAAGTGTGAGGAAAGAGAAGAAAGATCAAAGTGGAAGATTAGTTCTGTAACGGAGGAGGGAGAAAACTGGAGAACAAAGACATGCATACAGGGATAAGTCAAGGGAGTTTGAGACTGCAGAGTTTGAGGGACTTTACAAGAAGCATGGGATAATAATGAATTGGAATAAAAGCCAGGGTTTTGCAGGTATGAATTTCAGAGATGCCAAAACAATTGGGATTTCTTTTTGTGTACTCGCTGGTGCACAGACTGCTCCATGCAAAAACTGGACCACATGGATTTCATCCTTTATTAATTTAAGTACAATACAAACCCAGTATAGCAGTAGAATTTCAAGGAAACATTATGGAAGGTTTTCATGATTTCTCCATCTTCTTTCTTATAAAGAAACACACACAGAAGACTATCCAAATAAACCTCTCTTTCACATAGGAAAAAGAAGATGAAATCATGTAATGGAAAATATAATGGTCACCCATCAAAAATAGAACATTATCCAGGTTCTGTGACAGTACTATCTGTGTGTGTCCTTTACTTAGTAAAATATTAGCACAGTGTAAAAAATAAGTTATACTAATTATTAGTAAATATCATCATGATTAATTATGTTGATTAGAAATAAAAAAGAAATAAAACTATTTTTCCTACTGACATCTCAGTAAAGCAAAACATGCAGCTCCATCATGTTACTTAGAAGTAATAAACAACTTGAAATTTTATAGAAAAAAACACAGTTAACAAGCAGCTTTCAAACTTTTGAAAAGCAATTGAATAGAAAATAGACATTTGGGGCTAGCTTGTGTTACCACTGCAGAATCTTTTTCAAACTCTTTTTGGCTTTTGGATTGATTTTTTAAGTACACCTATGACTGACAAGGCTTTCATGTCTGCACTTTAGCACAAATGTACATTAAAAGTCAAAGTGAACAGGCAAACAATGGTCGTAATTTACTTTCAATCAAAAACTTTGCCTGGCTTAAACATTAAATTTTTTAAAAAATGTGAAGATGTGATTTTTCGCAATTCTTCTCAAGAATGCATAATCAGATGTATTGAAAATGAGGTGCTAGTGTTCATCTACTTTAACACTGATTGGTTGTGGAGTGCTAAGGAACCCCCCAGGACTTATTTTCTTACATATCAGGAGATGAGCCCATGCTTTGCCAAGTTCTTCA
Organism: Lepus europaeus; assembly: GCF_033115175.1. Classification (NCBI taxonomy): domain Eukaryota; kingdom Metazoa; phylum Chordata; class Mammalia; order Lagomorpha; family Leporidae; genus Lepus; species Lepus europaeus. Next base: position 114,250,682 of record NC_084830.1, on the reverse strand, counting down.
AAACTGGAATAAATGAAGGACTTGAGTTTTTATTTTGCAAATGACAAAGTTTTTATACAGGGTACCATCTTTAATAGTTTATTTTTTTTCTTTATGTAAAGCAAGGTTTCTCATCTTGAACACTTTGGGATTTGAGACGGGCTAATTCCGTTTGGTAGGGGGTGTCCTGTGCATCATTAGCAGTCTTCCTGGCCTCCATCCATGAACTGGCCTCCATCCTGGCCAGTGAACACCCTTTCTTCATGAGTTATGACCATCAGAAATGTTTCTGGTATTGTCACATGTCCCCTAGCGAGAAAAATCATCCCTGGTTGAGAACCACTGTCCTAATATAACACTGTGACATAGTAACTATGAGTCCCCATTGCCTTGCTTTTTTCCTGGAACTAAAATCTCAGCAAACTTCTCTGCTTCTATCCAGTTGAGGAAGAACTGAAGGAATCTTTTCAAGATGTTTTCACTTGGGATTAGTGAAAGAGTGCCTCCATGCTGGGAGGTACCTATTTCATGGGGACTGTTCCTTTATGAATATCCTTACATGTTACAACTTGTTCATTCATTTGTTCTTACAGAGATGTGTAATTTTACTGAGCATGTAGCTGGCAGCAGATTAGTTGATAGAAAATTAAAATTAAGCTTTGCATATATACAAGTAGGGTACAATTACTTAGTTATTCTAAGTATCACACACATCGACAAATATAGGTTGATTTAAGTATAAAATATGATTTTTAAGATGAAAATTCTATGACACTGAATGAAATTTCTTTGAGTGGAAGAGATTCACATTAGTGAGTTACTTCATTTAAATCAAATTTAGCCAAAATGCTAAGAAAGTAGGGACAATCTATCCAAATTTCAAAGTAGAAGATAGATGATACAGGCTGTATTCACAAAAAATAAGTGGCTCAAATGTAGTTTTGTCAGTCTTATATAAAGTTGGAGTTTGGAGAGACCAAGGGTTGAAAGTAGATTTCTTGAAAGACTTACTCCTGATGGATGGCGGGTTGATGGCTTTATCTTCCTGTTAAGCCTACTTAGAAAGGCTGCAAGGAGATTCCAGGAGTGTAGGGATGTGTCTCCTGGGGTTTAGCAGCTGTGGTGGACTGGAGTCTAATTAAGTCCTTAACAAAAATGCTGCAGCAGAGGCCGCTTGAAATATCTTAATGGTGACAGAGAGAAGGGCTGCCTTTGGAAGCATTCAACCCTTTCTTCATAGACAGATGAAGGATTACTGTCAGGCATCCCGCAGTGAGATTATTGGAGTTAGACTCTTATTCTTGAAGCATCTTCCCACTGGCAAGTGACCTCTGCAGAAGAGGCTGGAGATAGAGTGAGATGTAGAACTGAGGAGGATTGATAAGCAGGCTGAAGGAGAGACACCACTGAGTCAGAGATGTACTGAGGGCATCTCCCAAGAAGACCAGGAAAGGCATCCTCTTTTGTCTCCCTTGTTTCAATCCTGGAGGACCTGATTGAGTGAGTTCATAAGTGACTGAGTAGCAATCAAGACAAAGAAGTCAAAAGGCTCTGAGAGGTTCCCCTTTTTACTGCAGATCGCAGCTGGAAGGAGCTCTGAGCTGGTGGAGGAAGGTCCAGTTGGGAGTAACTTTGAACTTCAAATGACCTTCAGAATTTTCGATTAGTACAATAAAAGGAATGAAGTAATTAAACAGTAGATGATTTGTATGGCTGAGAGTGAAGAATGACTTGCTGGGTAATGGCTCGTTGGGTAAGGACTTAAGCAAGGATGCCTACCCAAGATTTCTTTTAGGTGGAACGGGTGAACTCAAAGCATAAAGGGAATTTGAATGAGAAATTAGGTAGAAAAATTAGGGATTTTTGTTAATTTCAAAAATTGTACATATTTATGTGATACCATGTAATGTTTCATTAAAGGTATACATTGTATCATGTTCAAATAAGGGTAAACATATCTTTCTTCTCAAGCATTTATAATTTCTTTATGGTAAAACATTCAGAATCTTTTCTCTAGCTTTTTTGAGATAAACAGTCCATTAGTATTACCTAAAGAAGCTCTACAGTGCAATAGACAACTCAAGCTTACTTCTCCTGTCTAACTGTAGTTCAACACCTGGATGCCACCCCTTCCCACAACCCCCTCCTTCTACCATCCGCACAGCTTCAGGTCTCAAAGTCTGTGAGACCAACTGATAAAGATGTTTTCTCATTACATCCTACAAACCCTACTCACTCAATATATCACTTTCACACACATAAACATCGGGCCATTTATTCAATGATAATCTAATTGAGAATGTTATGGTATAATACACTATTGCTTTTACTTTGCTATTAATTATGTATCACATGGCATTTCATCACACAGACAAAAATATTCTGAGTTCTCTTTCATCATAATACAGTGAATCCTGACATAGCACTCTACAGAATTTTCATTTTATATTTCAAAAGAACAAAAAGAAAGGAGAGGAAACCACACATTGAAACAATTCAGTATGCCTTTGTCATTTATAAATCTTCCCTAAATATAACAAATATATCTGGTTAAGGGAGACAATGATGGTTGATATTCTAATGTAATCTTTGAACTTTGTTTATGGCAAAAACCAACCGTATTTCTTCAATGGAACTTCCTGTATTGGTATCCTTTATTCTGCATTTGCGATTATGCAACTTAAAAATGTCAGGTTACAAAAGTATTAATTCTTCCATTGGATATTTATGTGAGAATGTTGTGCAGAGTATCAAAACAGGAAAGAATGCTTCATCTCTAAGTAGAGCTCAGCCGAGAGGGAAGCAGAATTTCCATTTCGTGAGGAGGTAGCTCACCATGTAAAGAAGGTTTGCATTTTAAGTGTCAGGATTCATGTTAGGTGTCTGGGTTCTATAGCTAAGATGTGGAAATCCAAGCATGTGTTATTTAAAAAATCTTTTAACTGCAAAGCTTATTTAAAGGAGTGGGCAGGGAACGGGAAAGGTAGGGGAAGTGAGAGAGAGGGTAGGAAGGGGAAAGTAGATCATAGAGGATGTGGGAGGAAGGGCTGGGGAAATGGAGAGATGATGAAACTGCAAGACTGAGGAAGGAAGGGAGGGGAGAAGGGAGGATGACAGTAGGGAGACAGACAGACAATATACTAGCTGAGAGTATTCCTTATCAAACGTGCTTGGGTCTAGATGTGTTTCATACTTTGGATTTTTTTTAAAAAGATTTATTTTATTAATTTATTTATTTGAACATCAGAGTTACTGGGAGAGTGGGAGAGACAGAGAGATTTTTTTTTAAGATTTATTTTATTTATTTGAAAGACAGAGTTACAGAGAGAGGTAGAGACAGAGAGAGAGGTCTTCCATACACTGGTTCACTCCACAGATGGCCAGAGCTGCGCCAATCCGAAGCTAGGAACCAGGAGCTTCTTCCAGGTTTCCCACGTGGGTACAGGGGCCCAAGCATTTGAGCCATCTTCTTTTATTTTTATTTTTTTTATTTTTATTTATTTATTTATTTATTTTTTAATTTTTGACAGGCAGAGTGGACAGTGAGAGAGAGAGACAGAGAGAAAGGTCTTCCTTTTTGCTGTTGGTTCACCCTCCAATGGCTGCCGCGGCTGGTGCGCTGCGGCGGGCGCACCGCGCTGATCCGATGGCAGGAGCCAGGTGCTTCTCCTGGTCTCCCATGGGGTGCAGGGCCCAAGCACTTGGGCCATCCTCCACTGCACTCCCTGGCCACAGCAGAGAGCTGGCCTGGAAGAGGGGCAACTGGGACAGGATCGGTGCCCCGACCGGGACTAGAACCCGGTGTGCCGGCGCCGCAAGGCGGAGGATTAGCCTGTTGAGCCGCGGCGCCAGCCAATTTGAGCCATCTTCTACTGCTTTCCCGGGCCATAGCAGAGAGCTGGATTGGAAGAGGAGCAGCCTAGACTAGAACCAGCGCCCTTATGGGATGCTGGCGCTTCAGGCCAGGGCATTAACCTGCTGTGCCACAGCGCCAGCCCCAAAGGAAAGAGAGATCTTCAAACCGCTAGTTCACTACCCAGATGGCCAGGACAGGGCAGGTTTCAGCCAGGAGCCAGGAGTTCCCACAAGATCACCCACGGGGGTGGCAGGGGCCCAAGTGCTTGGGCCATTCTCTATTGCTTTTTCCAGGCAGGAAGCTAGATCAGAAGTAGAGCAGCTGAGACATGTTCTGGCACCCTTATGGGAAACCAGCATGGAAGACAGCAGGTTTTCCTGTCACACCACAAGGCCATCCCTGATATTTTAGATTTTTTTGAGCCTTGAAATGTTTGCATATACACAATAGCTTATCTTGGGGATGAGGCCCAAGTGAAAGCATGAAATCCATCTATATGTCTCTTGGACTCCATTCACATAACATGTGGGTATGCTTATACAGTATTTTTAGGGCACCTGTGTTTGATTACAACACATCACATGAGGTCAGGTATGGAATTTCCCACTTGAGGCATCTTGTCAGTGCTCAAAATATTTCAGATTTTGAAGCATTCAGATTCTCAGATTAAGAATGTTTAAACTTGATTTTAAAAGTGAATGAAAAGTTTTAATGTGGTTATTTCAAAATAGCTGGATTTGGTGCTTAAGTAGCATGGAACTGTTTCTGTTTTCTTTTTTTTATTTATTTATTTGAAAGTCAGAGTTACACAGAGAGAGGAGAGGCAGAGAGAGAGAGAGAGAGAGAGAGAGAGAGAGAGAGAGAGGTCTTGCATCCAATGGTTCACTCCCCAATTGGCTGCAATGGCTGGAGCAGCACCAATCCAAAGCCAGGAGCCAGGAGCCTCTTCTGGGTCTTCCATGCAGGTGCAGGGGCCCGAAGACTTGGACCATCTTCCACTGCTTTCCCAGGCCATAGCAGAGAGTTGGATGGGAAGTGGAGCAGCTGGGTCTCGAACCAGCACCTGTATGGGATGCTGGCGCTTCAGGCCAGGGCATTAACCCATTGCGCCACAGCACTGGCCCTGTTTCTGTTTTCATTTCATCGTCCCTTAATTCTGTGTTGACCTTTGCAACCCCAGGTATATATTCTTTTGACTCTGAACTTCGGTACAGATGGTGCTTCTTTCTTGGTCTTCCTTCTGAAGTTAGCCCTGATTAAATTTGCATGGTTTGAACACTCCTGTTGAATACAACACTGTGATGGAATGGATGGTGCCTGATGATGGTGCAGGCCCGGTCATCTGTCTACTGCTAGGTATGGTGGCTGTATACTTAAGGGCTAAAATTGTAAAGACTAACAATTGTGTGGCAAGAGAACCCTACAAGTCAGATCTAGCTGCTATTATAGCAAGGAAACTAGGTAGATAGAAATACCAGTTTCCACTTGAGATGATTTATGTAATCTTTCAGGACTTAGTCTCTCCATCTATAAAACAAGTCTTTATGGCATGAATTCTATATATTTTCTAGGCTCACTCTTGTAAAATTTAAAAGAGATCATAGATGTAGAGAGACATCAAAAGAAATGTTACATAATTTTCTTTGTAGTTGAGTGGGATATTTTCCAGTTCAAAAAAGAAAAAAAAGCAAACTCTTTATATAATGAGACAAAATAGCTCCTTAGTGGAGGTTTTTGTGATATTTCTCACTGAGAGTATCAGGAATTATTGGTATGTTGTTTTCTATGAGGTAAGGACTGTCTTAAGTTGATATTATTTGTCTACTTGCCGTATTTCCTCAAATATATAACAACTCTGACGTAGATAAACAAGAATGAAATGGTGAACTTCTCAGAGTTTCTGGGCAGATAACATTTGGAGGGTACAAAGCCTATTTCTTTTTCCTAGACTGACAGGTTGCGGTCATAACAACATATATGAGCTTGAGATATTAACAAAACCATATAAGAGTTCCCGTTTAATCATTTCATAGCTGAGAGGTGTTGGACACATGACTTAGCCTCTCTGGCCCTCAGTTTCGCATCTGCAAAAATAGTATGATAACCAATTTGTGAGGCAGTTAGGGAGTCTTATAGATAACATGCACCATAAAATTTTTCACATAGTAGGCACTCAACAACTGGTGATTTTATACATTTTTATTTTTATGTGATTCTTACTACACTATACTAGGAGCTGGAGATAATGAGATGCTTGCAGTGGATAAGGGAATGATGTGGAGCTTCGGTTGAGATGAGCAGGTCAAGTGCTTGCTCAGTGACCTTTGCTGTGTTTCAGGAAACCAAAGCAATGAGTAAGTTTCATCAGAGGAGTTGGCCACTATAAGTGATATAGAATAAGAGATTTTTAAAACAGTGGTTAGACCTTAGGCAACTTTTGAAACTGGTTCAAACAGTCATGGAGGAGAGCTGAATGTGTACAAGAGAAAGGACAAATTGGAGTCCATGCCTTTGTTTCTTGCTGCCTGCACCTGTTGCCATAGTGACCTGTAGGAGCAAGTGGTGCTGTAAGTCCTAATTGCCAAGATTTGCCCACATTGGCTCAGGACTTGGAGAAGCTACAGTAGATCTGGTGGGTGCTGGAGGACTGATGGGTGGAGCTGATGTCCTAGACCAATGAGGGGAATTTCCAGACCACTGATAGCTTGTGTAAATTGCTGCAATGCCTAGGGCCCGTGCTGACTTTTAAGGAAAAAATAGTGGTTGCCATTTTCCTTCCAAAGTGGCGTAAGTTCCTGTGTCCAACACTGACTCCACACCTTGCAAGAAGGGAAATCTGGGAAAAGTAGATCCAGATTGGTAACACTTACACAGTACCAAGCTACCATGCCATGTATCAATGTAGAATCAAGTGCTACTAACAAAAAAGAATTGGGGAAGTGGCCTTCTGTGGGAGCAATGAGAAGTACTCTTATTCTATATTTTTAATGTTTATATTCAAATAATTTCAGACTTAAAGAAAACTTCGAAGAGTTGTACAAAAAAAAATCAATTGTGTCTTCTTTCCAGATTCCCTTGTTGTTAACTTTTTGCTCAATTTGCTTATTCTTCCTATACATACATGCTGCATCAGGACATTTGGGTCAACCACAGACTGCATATGCAACGTTGATCCCATAAGATTATTTTCATAGCATAGTAATGCCACAGCCACCTTAGCTTTTGTAAATACACACTACGATGTTCAAACAAACAAAAAAATCACCTCACTACAAATCTCTCAGATTATATTACTATTGTTGAACGATATATGACTGTGCATGTGTGTGTTACACATCTGGATATTTTGTACTATACCACAGACATGTTTATACACATACAAACATATAACGATAGATAGATATGTTTATATATACACAGGTCCTTTTTCTTGAAATACTTTATAGTATGAGGTACACCTGGAGACCTTTTATCCTCAAATGCTTCTGTTTATCCACAAGAGTACTGACATCCTCTTATATAACCACATTACAATGATCAAAAATAGATAGCTAACTCTTATACAATACTATTATCTGATCTCCAAAAGTATCTGAATTTCAATTAGTTATTGCAATAATAGCCTTTGTGGCAAAACAAAAACAAAGACAGACATGGGTGAGTATCCTCTCCTCCTTCCAATCCAAGGTCATATGTTGAATTCCGTTGTCCTTTATTTGCAGTCTCCTTCAGTGTGGACCAGTGCTTCAGTCTGACCTGGTCTTTTGTGACCTTATCTTTTTTGAAAAGTATAGCTGAGTACATTTGTCGTTTTTTCCTCTATTTGCATTTGCTTCATCTTTTCTCAAATCCAGACTGAGGAATTTTGCAAGAACAAGAAGTGATGTTTCATTCCTTCTAGAACATCACATCTGATAGCGTCCCACCCTCCCCTCCTGGCATTTACGATGTGTAACTGTACGGTGTATGTACTTGCGCACATTTTCTACCAGAGAGTCAGAGGGTAAACATGTTTGCTCCCCATCAGAACTCTTCCAGCTGCTATTGTAACATACCAGTGACTGAGGCTGACATGAATGAACATATGTGACTGTGTTTCAATAAAAGGTTTATGGACACTGAAACTTGAATTCTTATAGTTTTGTTGTGTTATAAGAGGTAACCCTTTTTTCAACCATTTAAAAATGTGCCAAACTTTTCTTTGTTCCTAAGTTGCACAGAAACAGGTAGCTGGCCATGGTTCGCTAACCTCTCCTCCAGACAGAGATCCTGTTCTTCAAAGCTGCTTTCCTCTCTCTCACACACTCCTGTATCCCATAGATACCTCAGCTGTAAAGGCCATTTTGAATGTACTCTTTGCCATTGGATAGCCTTAACTATAACAGTAGAGTAGGACTATTTCACCTGTGTTTGTAGAAACTAATTTTTCTTTATTACTCCGTATTTTTCTTTGGTCTGCTACTTGTATGTGAGTATTGTACTTAAAACTAATTTTCATCTATTGCACATTATACACAACTATTAGTTTGATTAATTAGTGCATAATACATCCTGGAGACTAATTTGTTTACTCCTAGTGGACTCATTAAGGCTTGCTGTATGAATGTGGTATTAGGTTTAAAAAGGATTCACCTTAGAATGATTGACTCTCTTGTCTATTTTTAAAAGAAAAAATCTGACAAATGAAAATCGAGTAATCTATATCCCTCTCTTTGACCATAAAAGACCATAAAAAGGTTTCTAATGTGTGCCTATGAGTTGACTTCCTCTGGTGATATTTTAGAGTTTCGTGATTTACTTTCAAAAATTGATCATAGAAAAAGCCAATTAAACCAGTGTGCTAATATTTTCCTCCATAGGTGAATAGAGCAATGAGGACTTGCATCTCTTCTTTAATTCTGCATGCTGGTGCATATTTTAAATTTAGCATCTTGCCACCCATGTAAAAGCTATTGCCCTCACACAGGAATAAGGCAGCTTCTAATAAACAAGACTGCTCTTGAGTGAGACGGAGCCAGCAAGCATTATCCCAGGCAGGAGAACACATATCTTGATAATATATTTTTTGTACTATTTTCTGCCTTTTAGGAATAGTTTATGCACTTTGATAGGATGAGATGGTTGGCGTATTAAATCCTAATCATTCCCCTTGTCAGTTTCTAATGCAGTGTTTTTGACTGAGTATGTGGATATCCTTCCATAGGCACCACTAAACAATGCAGCAATCTTAGCTCTGTGTCCCTCTTCTCCTGCCATGTTGCCCCCAACTGGTATGTTTCACCCAGTGTCTCTTCTAAGGTTTTGCCCTTCAAAAAAAGCTAAAATTTGGTTATCAATGGGAGTTTATGCTGCACATGTGTGTGTCTGGGGTTATTTTAGTAAGAACAGACTTTGTGATTAGAAATCTTGGTGGTGTTAGTGTACTATGGGACTGGACATGCAGACAGGTACCTTTCACTGAAAATCTCCGTGAAGGCTTTGAGGCACATCTTCATGGCTTACTTTGCAAGGGAGCAAGTTTATTATGTTGTTAATGCTTGTGCAGCACCTGGGTCATCTTCAAGAGCAGCAGCGGTGTAGTCTATAAAGGGTTGTCATTATTGCCTAGCTTTGGGTATTTATGCTTTCAAAAATGTGGAGTAAACAGTCTGTGATAAATGTTTTCAGGGCTGAGGTTATTGGATCTCCTTCACTGGAGATATTTTGGTAGTGGATGGGAACCCAGCTGTCCTAGGCGGTTTCAGTGCAATCAAAATCTGCAGGTCTAGGGTTGAAGAAGATGACCCTGTGTAGATAGGCTGGCCTTGGGAGAAATTGTTAAGTAGGCAGACTGCCCAGTTCTATTTGTCATTTCACTGGAGTGGCCTCAGGCTCTTCCCTGCCTCCCACAAGTTATTCTACCCGTCATTTCATCAGTCTCTCTCCAATCTGAAAGCTCACAATTGACCTAGTCGCTGCTGCTCTTACCCCAGAGTCTCCATGATCATGTGAAGTGCTTATTTAAGTGAAATCATTTTAATAACTCCAGAAGTGATTACAGTTTCCTCTGCTTTTCCTCCACATCCATTTCTCTCGCCTTCACACACTTACCAGATGAACCTTTTAGGATTCTGCTAGAACCTCCTGCCTAGGGAAAACTCCAAGAGCAAGTATCTCAAGTATCATGGCAGAGCAGTGAGGAAAATATTTTAGAGGCCTTTTCTCTCTTTCCAGGGCATTTCTGAAGGAAATAACTCCTGTGAAGAGCCAGTGCCTTTCCTAATAATATGAGCCTTTCCCTTGCTGAAAAGGTTAACAAGTATTAGAGCTGACTTTCAAAATAATTGGTTGGCAGGCCTCCTTGACTCTTTGCAAAACAGTGACCAGTAAAGGGGCAGGAATGGTAAGAAAATAAAGCAGCAGCTTATAACAGACAAAGTTGGGAGGAGACAGGAGTGCAAGAAGCAAGAGGCAGAAGAAAATTATAACAGGATTTAGTTCAGAGAAGCTACTTTTGCCTGCCAGAAGGGAACAGATTAGAAGATGGGTTCTGTTGTCCTAAGAATTGTTTTATATGAAATATTTCCAAAAAGCTGTAGACTAAAGAAGTTGTAGAACCATAGAGATTTAGTGCTGGACGGCAAACTCAGACTCACTCCCTTTTGAATCAAATATTTTAGAAGGAAGATATTTGGAAAAAAAAAAAAACAAGATAAACCTGTTTTATTTAAACTCAAGATAAAGAAGTACTGAATATGCTATATAGAATATTAGAGTCCCTAAAACACAAAGAATAAAGTTTCAACTTGAAAACAAAGCAACTAAGGAAGTACAGTGCACTGAATGGCAGAGTAACATTTGAAGTCAGATGTGTATTGAATCTTGTTGTGCTTGTTGTATGACCTTGGACAAGGAATACCGTTTTGCTAAACCAAGCTTGATACCCTCACCTATAAAATTCAGATTAAGATGTATGAGGAACAAATGCTGTATCTCAGCACTCTGCCTGACATAATGTGGGCAATCAATATACCTCTAGTTAACACTGCTGTTATTTAAAGTGCACTGTTTTCCTGGCCACAGATACCAGCTTAGGTAGCTTTAGAACAAAGAAAATTTATGAAAGCTTGGACACCAGATGGAAAATCTATAATCTACTCACTCATAAGTGCATTCAAGAATTTTCTTGGTAGTGAAGTTATTTTTTATTTTTAATTGTCAATAATAGCATTTTGAAGACAGGCTGTAATTACAGGGAAAATATGAGGGAAAGAGAATGATCCTGATTAAATTATCTTTGGGTAGTTTAGGGTAGCAAGTTTTTTTTTTTTTTTCAAAGAAACCATTTATTTAAGGAGTACAAATTTTATAAGTACAACATTATAAATATAATGATTTATAGTGATTCTTTCCACCATACCCTCCCTCCCACCCCCACTCTCATTCTGTCTCTCTTCCTTCTCTCATTTCCAGTCCCATTCTCCATTAAGATTCATTTTAAATTAACTTTATACACAGAAGATTAACTCTATACTAAGTAAAGATTTCAATAATTTGTGAGCACACACACACACAACTGTTTGAGAACGAGTTTTATAGTTAATTCTCATAATATAACTCATTGAAGATAGAGGTCTTGCATGGGAAGTAAGTGCACAGTGACTCCCATTGTTAATTTAACAGTTAACACTCTTAAGTATGATGGCAGTGACCACCCGAGGCTCTTGACATGAACTGCCTATGATATGGAAGCCTTTTGAATCCACAAACTCTATCAGTATTTAAACAAGGCCACAAGCAAAGTAGAAGTTCTCTACTACCTTCAGAGCAAAGTACATCCTTCTTTGGTGGCCACTTCTTTCCACAGGGGTCTCATTCACAGAGATCCTTCATATAGGACATATTTTAGGGTGGCAGATTTAATCTAGGGACATGAACTCCTAATTCGTCATGAAGATTTTCCAAAAATTCTACAAGCATGGACACTTTATAGGGGTTTGTTTCACTAATTTCTATGAATCCCTTTTACCTTAATTCACTGGAGATTCTCTCACAATACTTCTCTATCACTGTTGTGCTATTGCAAATTTACCAAAGAAGACATCTCTCTCATGTGGTAAATCTTCTAATTGCATTGCTCCAAGTGGGGAGAAGGATTCTGTGGGGTGACAAAGGACCTTTCAAAGCGCAAGTGTAATTAATCATGGGAAGCAAAATGATTTTCCCAAAAATCCATCACTTTGAGATGGCTTTGCAGTAACATTGAGCTTTGTGTGTATAATAAGTATTTTTAAAATCCCTATGTATGTTTGTATGTTTGTTCACTTATTTAATTTGAAAGGGAAGGAGATGCACAAAGAGAGACACAGTAGACAAAGAGAGCTCCTGTCTATGGCTCACTCCTCCAATTCCCACTACAGCAACAACTGCGAAATGGGAACCATTCTAGATCTTTTATGTGAGTGGCTGAAACCCAGCTATTTGAGCCATCATCTGCTGCTTCCCAAGGTGCACATTAGCAGGAAGCTGGAATGAGTTGTGGAACTGGGATTGAACTAGCAATTCTGATAAGGGATGCAGACATCCCAAGTGGTGTCTTAATTGCTAGGCCAAAGAACACATGCCTCCCTCTAAGTGCATGTATACAAACACACTCACACATATTTAGATTAAGTATATAGAGTTCGCTGACTTTGGTCTTATTCCGATAGGGTCATAGTCAAAGTGGAGGTTCTCTCCTCCCTTCGGAGAAGGGTACCTCCTTCTTTGATGGCCCCATTCTTTCCACTGGGATCTCACTCACAGAGATCATTCATTTAGGTCTTTTTTTTTTTTTTTTTTCCATGATTTCTTGGCTTTCCATGCCTGCTATACTCTCATGGGCTCTTCAGCCAGATCTGAATGCCTTGAGGGCTGATTCTGAGGCCGGAGTGTTGTTTAGGACATCTGCCATCCTATGAGTCTGCTGTGTATCCCACTTCCCATGTTGGATCTTTCTCTCCCTTTTTGATTCTATCAGTTAGTATTAGCAGACACCTGTCTTGTTTGTGTGCCCTGGCAACTCATGACTAGAGCCTAGGGAGATTACTGACGCCATGAACAGGAGTGTCAAATTGTTAAGTCAGCAACAGGAGTCACTGTGTACTTACACCCCATGCGGGATCTGTCCCTAATGTGTCGTCTAAAGCCAAGTGATGCTATGACTGGTACTGAAACAGTATTTTTATACTTTGCATTTCTGTGTGGGCGCAGACTGATGAGGTCTTTGCTAATTATATACTGAAGTGATCTTCTGTATATAAAGAGAATTGGAAATGAAAAAAAAAAAAAAACAAAACAACCTGGTGTTAAAATGGAAATGGCATAGAAAATTAATTATTTTGAAAAAAAAAATTATGTAGGATCTCTGTCTTTAATGTGCTGTACATTGCTATTTAATGCTATAATTAGTAATCCAATGTAGTTTTTTCACTTTATGTTGCTATATGGGCAAAATGTTGAAATCTTTACCTAGTATATACTAAATTGATCTTCTGTATACAAAGAGAATTGAAAATGAATCTTTACATGAATGGAAGGGGAAAGGGAGCGGGAGGGGGGAGGGTTGCGGGCGGGAGGGAAGTTATGGGAGGGGGGAAGCCATTGTAACCCATAAGCTATACTTTGGAAATTTATATTCATTAAATAAAAGTTTAATAAAAAAAATAAAAATAAAAAAAATAGATTAAGTATATAATAATGCTGCTTATAATGATTTAGTGCTAACTAACTCTTCCTAAAGTTGTCAATTCTTAGATCCTATAACCTTAACAAAACTTAAGTATTAATATTAAATTATGAATTAAAATTGAATGTTAAATTGATTTGAATACACATGAGAACAATTCAAAAAGCTCATGGAAAAATGAAATTAAAAGATATTTATTTTGGTGCAAGAAAGTATGGAATTCATTCATACTGTTTTCATAATATGAATTTTGTGTGAACATTTTGAAGATTGTCATAATTTTAGACATGTGAAAAATAATATAATATAAATATAATAAAACAGATTTTTTTTTGACAGGCAGAGTGGACAGTGAGAGAGAGACAGAGAGAAAAGTCTTCCTTTTGCCGTTGGTTCACCCTCCAATGGCCACCATGGCCGGCGTGCTACGGCCGGCGCACTGCGCTGATCCAATGGCAGGAGCCAGGTGCTTATCCCGGTCTCCCATGGGGTGCAGGGCCCAAGCACTTGGGCCATCCTCCACTGCCTTCCCGGGCCACGGCGCCAGCCAAAAAATAGATATTTAAAATATAGATATATATATAAAATAATTTGAAAGAAAATTTACATTGTGAATAGTCAATGTAGGTAAATATAGTATCTGTGGGCATTACAACCCTATGAATGCATTTAAAAGTGTGTAAGAAGAACAATGGATTTCTAGTTCTCTAAGTTGCGGATGGCAATGTGAAGTCATTCTGGCCAAAAGTCATGATATAGCTTCTATCCATTGGTAGCACAATCCCCTTTTCTCTGTAGAAAAAACTGGCCTCCATGTGCATATTTGTTTCAACATCCCCAATTTACAAATACATATATTTTTTGGATTTTCCTTTGAACTGGTTGTAATCCTTACCCATATCATCCTTAATCAGTTAAATAAAGTCTTTGTAACATGTGCTCATCTTTACAATTCTATGAGAGTTTTTTACCTGTTTCTGAAAGTGAACTTTTAATAAATGACATTTTTATTTTTAAATGTCAATATTCACAATATCGTAGGAGTTGTATGCTTTAAAACAATTTAAACTTTTGATGAAAAATTTTAGATGTCAACCTAAAAATATGCATGGTCAAACAGATTCATTTTGCTCAAAGAAGCTGCCTGAGAAGGCCACATACCATATGATTCCAACTTAATGGGCTTCTAGAAACACAAAACCATGGAGGCTCTCAAAGGACCTATGGTTGCCATAGGTTAGCAAGGAGGGAAGGCAGGACAGATAGCACAGAGGACTTTCAGACAGTCAAACAGTTCTGTATGATAATTCAGTGGTGGGTAAACTTATGCAAGCCCAAAGCATATACTGCACCAAGGGTGAACTCCAATATAAACTATGGACATAGAGTGATAATCACTCATCAGCATAGAAGAGAAAAGTAGTATCTTTTTGCTGCTTGTCATGGGGCAGCAGGTCTGATAGAGCTCCTCAGGGCCAGCCTGGGGAGCTCAGGGGCCGAGCGGGATGATGAGTGTTGGCGGCAAAGGAACCACACCAGAGCTGGGAGATCAGTCAACGCCCAGGGCACAGCCAGGTTCTCAACTTTATTGGGAGGGGAAGAGCTTTTATAGACACAGGAAGGGGGCTGTCCGGGGCACAGGGGAACCGAGCCAAACAGCTGAAAGGTAAGGCAGGACACAAGCCGGGCACGCCCTCAAGGGCCTATCACAGCGGAGGACACATACTATTCACTAATAGGGAAGTCTCCTGTCAGGCTAGGTATTTCCCCCGGGGGCCGTCTTAGATTGTTGGAAATGCTGAGTCACTGAGATGCGGAAGTCCTGCAAACTCCAGCAAAGGCTTAGAGTGAAAGCTTAGCAACTTTGTTTCCTTTTTGGTTGGAGCCCCGCTCGGCATCTTTTCTTCACCTGTACCTGATTTCATATCTGAAAACCCCCATAACATAACACAGATAAACAAGAGAAATTTTTTTTTTAAAGATTTATTATTTGAAGGCTAAGTTACAGAGAGGCGGAGGCAGAGGTGGAGAGAGAGAGAGAGAGAGGTCTTCTATCCACTAGTTCACTCCCCAGTTGGCTACAATGGTTAGAGCTGTGCCAATCTGAAGCCAAGAGCCAGGAGCCAGGAGCTTCCTCCAGGTTTTCCCAGATGGGTGCAGGGTCCCAAGGACTTGAGCCGTCTTCTACTGCTTTCCCAGGCCATAGCAGAGAGCTGGGTTGGAAGTGGCGCAGCCAGGACTTGGGATACCGGCACTGCAGGCAGCAGCTTTACCCTCTATGCCACAGCGGTGGCCCCAAGAAGAGAAATTCTTATCAATTTAGTTAATGTAAGTTTTGCATGTCAAGGAAGTCTCCAGAAATGCAACGGGAATCTTTGTTTATATGAGTCACTATGATTGCAGAACAAAAAGGTATGATCTGATGGTGATGTACTGAGGTTTAACTTAGCAAAACCTGTTCAGATTCTTCTTGAGATCCCTCTGTGACATTCTTTCCTCTTTGGTGCAGAGCAGGAAAACTGTCACATGGGTATCCTCAAGGGAGAATGGCAGGAGAAGTTAGAGAGAGCTTCCTAAGTTTCATAGCCCAGATCAAGGAAGAAGGGTAAGGGCAAGGTGAAGGTGGCCTTTTTTTTTTCTGTTTCTTGAAAAGCCAAGATTGCTATACCTTGAGCTATAATACCCTAGATTCCATTCATTGAACAAGTGGAACCATTGTGGTGTGAAGGATGTTGGTAGTGGCTGTATCCATGTAGGGATAGGACATAGAAGGAAATTCTTTGTATTTTCCACTCAATTTCAATGTAAATGATTCTAAATTAATTAACTGAAACTACTCAAATTAATAAATATTAAATCAAGAATCCATAGCTAAAATTCTTTGCAAAATTTTTGTAAAATTCTTTTGACGTACATACACTAAAAAATTTAAGAGTATTGATGGATAACCCCTGAGATTTTATCATCCCGGAGGCTTTTTCTCTCTGAGCATGCTTTGACTTTGTTTTCAGGGGTGATAGTCCTCCCCTCGAGTCCACAGCAGTGTTGTCAGTCAAGAAGAGAGAGCAGCACAGCAAGCATTCTATGCTGAGCCCAGTTATTGCTGGGAATTTTAATCATGACTGGAGTGATAAAGCCCTTGGAGCCAACACCTTATAACCAGGATATTTTTGCTTTCCTTCGTTCTCAGCCCTTTGACCTCTTATTTGCTTTCTTCTTTCTGTAAGTTAAAGCAAATAACTCTAATCAGTTCAGCTGACGCAGAACAAAAAGACAAGTTGACTCCTTCAGGAGCAGGTCTGACTTTGAACTCAGCAACCATTTGGCACCACAAACCTGAATATCCATGCTGTTCCTTGAGTATAATAGTTTGACAGAGGGCTGGCGCCGTGGCGCAGTAGGTTAATCCTCTGCCTGCAGTGCCGGCATCCCATATGGGCACCGATTCTAGTCCCGGTTGCTCTCTTCCAATCCAGCTCACCGCTAAGGCCTGGGAAAGCAGTGGAAGATGGCCCAAGTGCTTGGGCCTCTGCACCCACGTGGGAGACCTGGAAGATGCTCCTGCTCCTGGCTTTGGATCGGCACAGCTCCGGCCGTTGCGGCCAATTGGGGAGTAAACCAACGGAAGGAAGACCTTTCTCTTTGTCTCTCCCTCTCACTGTCTGTAACTCTGTCTCTCAAATAAATAAAATCTTTAAAAAAAATAGTTTGACAATGATAATCCTATTTCAGAGTGTCTCTTGTTATATCAGTGTATTAATGCAGAAAGTAGTATCTTCAAAAAGAAGACTTAGCAAAGAAAAATGAAAAAAACTTGTGTTTCTGATTTCTGTTTAAAACCAAATGTCATGAAGCATTACCTGTCTAGGTGGGTAATTTTTCTGTGACCAATTGTAACAAATCCTGCAGAAGAGTTTTAAGCTGAATTTTTACAGTAAAAACTTTATACTGTAAATTAGATAGGCTAGTTCAATGAAAGTACATATCTAGTATGTGAAAAGTTAATATTTTCTCTTATTTATTTTGATTTTTTGAATCATTTGAAAGCAATTTGTAATCATTTAAAAGCAAATTTTTCTAAAGATTTCTGTTTTTTAAAAAAAAAGATTTTATTTGTTTATTTGAAAGTCAGAATTACAGAGAGAGAGGGAAATACACTCAGAGAGAGATCTTCCATCTATCTACTAGTTCACTTCCCAAATGGCTGCAACAGTTGGAGCTGGGTTAGGCCTAAGCAGGGAGGCAGGAACTTCATCTAGGACTCCCACATGGGAGCAGGTGCTCAAAGATTTGGGCCATCTTCCACTGCTTTCCCAGCCACATCAGCAGGGAGTTGAATCAGAAGAGGAGCAGGGGCCAGTGCTGTGGCACAGTGGGTTAAAGCCTATGTCTACAGCACCAGCATCCCAAAATAGCACCAATTCGAGTCCCGGCTGCTCCACTTCCAATCCAGCTCTCTGCTGTGGCCTGGGAAAGCAGTAGAAGATGGCCCAAGTCCTTGGGCAGCTGCACCTATGTGGGAGACCCAGAAGAAGCTCCTGGCTTCTGATCAGTGTAGCTCTGGCCTTTGCAGCCATCTGGGCATTGAGCCAGTAGATGAAAGACCCCCACCCATTCTCTCTGTAGCTATGCCTTTCAAATAAAAAAGAAACGGAACAGATGGTACTCGAACTGGCACCCACATGGGATACCAGTGCTGCAAGCAGTGGCTTTACCAGCTATGCCACAGCACCGGCCTTTGGTTTCTTTATTTCATTATTCTTTTAAAATATATGATAACATATTTTGTCTATCCCATGACATTAATTATGGAGAGAACCAACCAGTTGTTTTGTAGAATTTTTTGTATTCTGAGTTTGTGATATATCAGGAGGTATAAAATATCAATTGCCACTCCCCATTAAGGATGTAACTTGGCTCATTTAATAAAAGTTGGGATTGCCAGATATTGTCACTACAAAATTATGTAGATATCTGTGTGTGTGCATGTGTGTGTGTGTAATGTGCAGAAAAGATTGCTACTGACGCATAAGTTTTTGGTTATTCATGTTTTCAGCCAGTAAGTATGGTCAAATTGTTTCAGATTTGGCTAACAGACTTCTGTGAGCATTATTAAGCTTTTATTAGCTTGCGTGTCACAAATGTTAGTCCATGCTCTCGTTTTCCTTTTCTCACTTTAGATCTAATATTATTTTTTCAAGAAATTTTGGTTCTCTTCTAGAGAAATGCATTTTAGAAACCAGTGTTAGGAATCCTCATGGTCAGTACGTTGCTACTGCTTGTAGCTCCATGCAGTGAACAAAGTTGAAAACAGTGTGTGTGTGTGTGTGTGCATTCATGTGCGTGTGCATAACTGTGTATATATTCATAATACAAATATATTGCAGGGTTTCTTTCTTAAAGTTCTTTCTATTTATTTGATACTGCAGTACCTGGTTCTGTGTATACTACTCAATTTATTCTGCATTTCATAATTATATCAGTAGCCTAACTAAAAATAAAACCACTTAGTGAAGTTTAAGATATTTCTGTTGACTTTTTTAGTCTAAAAATATAATATTTAGAGTTCTGTCTACTTACTTTCTTTGTTTTTAATTTTTGGGTTACTTCTTATGATTTGTTTGTGCTTTAATAAATAAATAAAACTATTTGCATCGTTTAAAACCCAAAATATTTAAAAATTTTCCTAAAGTAATCTTGCTTTTCTTCCATTCCCTATGGCCTTTGTCAATAAATATTTTCACTATTTCTTATCTCTTTTCTAGTGTTGAGGTTTTTTTATATAAAAATAAGGAAATATATACATACATATATATGTATATTCATGTTTCAGCACCTTTAAAAATTTCATTCACTGTGTCCTGGAGGTCATTTTCTGCTAGTACATATATACTGGTTCTCACGCTTTTTTATAGCTGTGTCATACACTTTTTTGGTGGGAGCTCAGTTTATTAGACCAGTTCTCTCACACAGAACATTTGGATTGTTTCCAACCTTTTCCTGTTTGTAATAATTCTGCTGATGATAACCATTTATGCTGATATTTCATACCTGGATGGTTTTCTTTCTCTCTTGAATGAAAACCTCACAGTAGGAATGCTGAGTTGAGGGGTTAATGCATATGCAATTTTGTTTGATATTGCCAAATTCTCTTTTGTAGAAATTACACCTTTTGGCAGTCATTCCAGCAATGTTTTAAAGGGCTCGTTTCTCTAGAACATTGCCAATGGACCATATTGTAAAACTTCGGGATTTTTGTCAATTTAATAGGTGAGAAATTACATGTCTTTGTAGTTTAATTTGTATCTTATGAATGACACTGATTTTTTTTTTTTTTATGTGTGTCATTTGCTTAGCTCTTTCTGGAATTTTCTGTACATTTTTAGTTCCAGTTTTTATTAAAGGTTTTTACCATCTTGAGCTTTTTAAAAGCTAGGATGATGAATTATTTTCATGTAATATAATATGCAAATCTCTGTGTTATTTATTTGTGATGCCCTGTGTCAGTCTCTTGCTATTTCTGGACTTCAAATGCTTAAAAAGACCATCTCAAGTCCTTGATTATAAATTAATTCATCTGTGTTTTCATCTACTACTTATGTTTTTAAAAATCTGTGAGCTATTTGTAGTTATTCAGATGTAGAGTACAAGATTTGGAACCAATTTTGTTCTTTTATAAATGACTATCTGATTGTCCCACCATGTGGATTAAAATCTTTACTTCCTTCAATGAATTCACATGACATTGAAAATTTACATATTTTCATTTGTACTTGGGTTGAATTGGACTTTTCTGTCCTTAAACTTTACTATCTCAGTATTCATGTGCAATTATCTACAATTTTTGAACAAAGTTTTGAGGGTTTCCAATATGTTTCAAAAGCAGGTAGGCCTATCTTCATCTACATTACTCATGTTTTTCTTCAATTGATTTTATATATTTTTAAAAATTAAAATAATAACGTAATAAATTATACCTAGCTCCAAATAATTAGCTCCTATGTTTGTTGTGATAAGAATTTATTAAGTTGGTGTAACTGGCATTTTTATATTATTAATTTAACCTAAGATTGTGACTTGGCCTTCTATTTGTCCATTCTTTATTACCTTTAAGGAAATGGAAATATTGTCTTTATATTTTATTCATTTTATCAGCTTTATTTCTTGATATTTAATCTTTAAATTGGCTACTCGAAATGGGATTTTTTCCTTTTCATTAATCTGTCCTAACTAGTTCTTATTTGAGGATATATAAAGTCAATTGGTATTTTACATTAATTATATAGCCTCTATGTTATTAAAATGTTAGTTTATGCAGTAATTTTTTAAGATTTATTCACCTATTTGAAAAGCAGAGTTATAGAGAGGTGGAGGCAGAGAGAGAGGGAGTGAGAGAGAGAGGTCTTCCATTCTCTGGTTTACTCCCCAAATGGCTGCAGTGGCCAGAGCTGCGCTGATCCAAAGCCAGGAGCCAGGAGCTTCCTCTGGGTCTCCCATGTGGGTGCAGGTGCCCAAGGACTTAGGTCTTCTTCTACTGCTTTCCCAGACCATAAGCAGAGAGCCAGATTGGAAGTGGAGCAGCCCTTACTCTAACCAGTACCCATAGGAGATGCGGGCACTTGAGATGGCGGCTCCACCCACCAAGCCATGGCGCTGGCCTTTATACAGTATTGTAAAATCAGTGTCTTTGGGGTTTTCTGGTGGATTATCATATAATGTATACACAGATACAGTTTTAAATACTATTTCCAGGTGTGTGCTTCTAATTGTTGTCTCTTATCTGGTTACATTGATAGTATCCACAACAAACTATTAGATAAGGGTAGAGATTTGGGGTCATTTTGCAAA
Organism: Lepus europaeus; assembly: GCF_033115175.1. Lineage (NCBI taxonomy): Eukaryota > Metazoa > Chordata > Mammalia > Lagomorpha > Leporidae > Lepus > Lepus europaeus. Next base: position 114,229,293 of record NC_084830.1, on the reverse strand, counting down.
GTGCCAGTCTTTCGTGAGAAGTGAGGCATTACTTTACTGTTCAATTCAGATGCTTGCAAGTATCTATTGATGCACAGCCCATACAGATAGAGGATGTTTGAGAAACTAGCAGAAATGAATAATTTACATATATATAGTTTTGTATTAATGGACCATTCATAGATTCCTCTATTCTCAGGTGGTCCTGAGAATTTATTTTTTCTGAATATATTATAAAAATGAAATTTTCTTCTCAGATTTGCTAACACAAATACCAATTGGGTCTTGGATAGTTTTCCTTCATTTATTTGTAATTGAAATTGTTGTATAATATTCATTGGCTGTGGATTTCTCTTACCCTTCTTTACTGAGGGCTTGGAGGGGTACAATTTTGGCAGTGATCATTATTCTGTTGTTATCTGGAAAGCTCACACATTGTTGTTTAATAATGTGTGTGAGACCCTTTTTAAATTTCTTTTAAAAGGCCTCTTTTGTTTTGTTTCTTTAAGGATTAAATTTATACAGAGGAAAACAACCCAACCCTATTAATAAGAATATTATGGAGTTGGGACTTTCTTCAACTGGTGAATCTTACACATCTTATATTTGCTTTCCAATATCTACCACCTTTCAGGGTTTCCAAAGAGCTTTCAACTCAGAATTTCAGAAGGTGGAGGTTATATCACCAAGAAGAATGTTTCCCCAAGCTTTGGGACTTGCCTGAGCATTTGCAATATGTTACTCTTCTTTTCTGTTTGGTCACATTAAAGGAGGATCCTCTTGGAAAGATATGCTGAAAAGTTAAAAAAAAAAAAAAAAAAGCTTAACGTAGACATTTGGCCCACTGAGTAACAAGCCCATATCTGGAACTGAAGTGTCTGGTTCTATCCCTGGCTCTATCTCTCAGTTCCAGTTTCTTGCTAAGGTGCACCCTAGGAGGTAGCAGGAGATGGTCACATTGTTGAGCCCGTGCCACACATTTGGGCTATCTTGATGAAGTTCCCAGCCCCAGCCCAGCCTTGACACTTATGGGCATCTAGGAAGGGAACCAGTGGATTTAGAGCTCTCTCCTTTTCTTTCTATCTGTTTCTGTCGCTCTACTTCTGTCTTGTTGCTTCTTGAAAATAAGTAAATAAATAAATAAATAGGTCAAAGTCATAAGGTTAATTTCCTTTTTTATTAATCTTTGATTTTTAACCCACAGTATGCATATATTTCTAGATAAAACTATTAGCCATATTTTATTACACATATTTTATAAAATAAGAAAACTAGCTAACCCTGTTTTCTTTAATGTATTTCCCAAACAAGTCTTTCATTAAATACAAAAGTAAAATTTTCAACAAATCCACATACATGTGAAGAATCACTGGGAATTACACTGATATCCCTCCATTAAACTGATTACTGCTTCAATCAATTATTTCATAATTTTAAGGCAAATAATTCCATATTCCCATAAAAATCAATTTTTTACTTATACAGATAGCTCAAAAGTGTATTTAAATTTTAGAGCCACTGAATTACATACCTTATAAAAAATTTATCACTGATGAGTATTGAAAAATTGCTAAAGAGCTACTCAGTATTACTGGAACATTGCTTTATTCTCACTGACAGTCAGATTTTTTTTCCCCTCTGGAAAAGGCAACATATTTTTCATTTCTTTAAGAAGTTAACCTCTTGTGACCCAGCTTCTGAACATCCATTGGCAAATAAGAATGGTCAGTTCCCATCTCTGAAAGAAACAAAACAGCTTAGAAGAGATTTAAGAGTTTGAAGTCTGTGAGTTTGTTCCCTTGTAATGTGAATCCCAAAATTTTCTGCATAGAAATCCTGTTTTCAAGAAGTTGCAGAGGTCACTTCTAGGAGACAAAGGGAAGATTCATGAGGGAGGAGAAAGGAAGGCTTTTTTAGACCTGTGCCTACCCATAGGCATCACACAAATATGAGGAAAGAAATGGAGCTAAAATGTATTAACTAGCTTTTGTGAACCTTATATTATCTAATCCCTATCAGCACAGTTTGAGAAGGGCTTGCTTCTTTTTTGGCTGAAGAGGCTGGCAGAAGCCATAAGAATTACAGAGGTTTGGTCCTGGGTAACTCTACTGGTGATTTATCTCACTCCAGAGTCTGAATGTGTGTTTTCTGAGACACAGAGAGATTATACTAGCTGGTTTACTCCCCACAAACCTGCAACAGCTGTGGCTTGGACTGACTGAAGCCAAGAGGCGGAAACTCAATCCACATCTCCCACATGGGTGGTAGAAGCTCACCTAGTTGAGCCATCACTCCTTGCCTCCTACAGTACAGATTCACTGAAAACTGGGACTCTAACCCAGGTGCTCTCATAAGAAATGTGGCTATCCCAAGCGATGTCTTAACTGCTGTGCCAAATACTTGCCTTGCGTTGCTGCTTCTAATGTTCATTTTAATACAGACTTCCCAGGTTTTGTCATTTCTGTAGTAGCATACCTCTTTGCCATTGCTCTGTGCCACTGATTTCAACAGTTCCTGGTTTTTTTTTCCTCCTTTTATGTTGACTTTGAGTCTATAGTCCTTGTCAACTTTTCATTGTCCCAAGCAGTAATAACCAAGTCTATGTGTGTAGACTAATTGTATTTTCTCTATATGTACAAAATAGTATAATAAATGCACAAAGAAAATATTTTTAAATTCTTTTTTGAAAAAATAAGACTTATTTGAAAGAGTAACAGGAAGAGAGGGCAAGACAGAGAGATTTTCCATCCACTGGTTCACTGGTTCACTTTCCAGATGGCTGCAATAGCCAGGGCTGGGCCAGGTTAAAGGCATGAGCCAGGAACTTCATCTAAGTGTCCCATGTGGGTGGCAGGGGCCCAAACACTTGGGCGATTTTCCAGGCCATTAGCAGGGAGATAGATCAGAAGGGGAGCAGCTGGGACATGAACTGGAGCCAATATAGGATGCCGGCATCACAGACAGCAGCTTTACCCACTACGCCATAATGCCAGCCTCCATTCCATATTCATTCTTTTGCTGCCAAAAATGCCGACACTGGTTTTAAGCCTCCCACCTTTTAGAAAAGCTGTTGTTGAAATAAATATTGTCACTAAGGTAGATTTCTCCATAGCCTGTTTTCAAGGCACTGATCTTTCCTTGGTATTAGGTCATCAGTATCTCCAGGGTCCTTCTCCTCTAAAGATATTATTAAGTAGGTTAAAGAAGCAGCAGGAACATCAGTATTTAGTAGAACCTCCAGAGAGTGGAGTTGCAAGAGTGAAACTTTTTGGGAAGGTGGAACAGAGCAAGCCTAAGGCTGCTGCTAAGTCACCTGCAGACAGATCCCAAGATCTTGACCTGTGATTTCCCTGGAGCAATAGCAAACCTGTAAATGGTGCACTTCTTTCTCAGGTTTCAGGGAATAAGATGATCGAGAGAATCTAAGGTTTGCTAGGGATATCCTGCAGTGGTGTCAACCTGGTTTTAACAATCAGACCCTCAATGAAAGATTAAAGAAAAAGAAGTCCCAACAAAAATGGATTTGACTCTATTCAAACCTGTTTAGGCTATAAACATTGTACTTCCAGGCACTTTATTCAAATAGTCTTTGGAGTTAAATGGTTTTTAGATACTCTTTAAGGCTCTCTTGAAAAAATTTAGAAGAAAAAGATTGTGTCCATAAATATGTCACAAATTCACTGTATTTGTTGCTATTTCCTCATTTTGAGAATTCTACAAAACCCTAATAGCCAATAATGTACCCATCTATGTTTTAGTATGTATGTGTATTCCACTGCACCCCACCCCCCATTAGCAAGGAAATAGCTCCGGGGAGTGGGGAGCTTTGAAGACAGTTTACTCAGAAACTAGAGGCACATCTGCATCAATTTATTGGAAGAGAAATAGTAGAAGATACCTGGACTTGTAAGGAAATGAAATCCAGCTGAATGACTGGCGAGTGGATGGCATGAGAAAGAGGCCCAGGGCAAAGAAATTCCCTGCAAATTTTAATTTGAGGGAATTCTTGGGACGCTAGAAGCTTGTATGCAAATTTGAGTTTTATGAAACTATGAGATGGAGCATGATATGATTTCTGCTGGAACTTGTCTTTCATAGGGAGTTATCCTTGGACTGCAGTGTTAAAAGGTCATAAGTACAACATTTCTTGGAAGAAACAGATATTTGTAGAGAAGACTGCCAAAACTCTTTTGGATATCAACTGTTTGTAGTTATACTAAGTGACAGTAACTAATGAAGCTGAAGAAGAAAACCTAATTTACAGATAGTCTTGGTTAGTTGGAAGAACTGTTGGTGTTTATAAAGACATTTTCACTAACCCATTAGTAACAACATGTAGCTGAATTAGCTTTTTGGCTAATAGTAACAAGTTTGGATTTGTCAATCTGTGATTTCTAAGCATTGGCATTTTGTCTGTAGCTGCCCAGATTTCGGGGTACTGTGAAAAATCAAAGTTCATGTGGTCTTCCCCACATCATACTTGATCACTACCTGGATGAACTAGCCCCAGATATTATAACAATACTTGTCTTATATGTGAATTCTGAGACCGACAAGTTTCTTGTTTTTCCCCCCATATGTAAGAGTTCATACACAGTCAGTGCATGTTGTTGCTTGTTTTGTCCTGTTTCAGTTAGCAGTAAGATAGAAGAAACAGTTTTTTAGTATTGTAGCATTAGAAACAGTAATGGGTAACTAGTGTTCTTCTAAGTTCATGTGTGTTTGAAACTTCAGAAGGTGACCTTTGGAAAGAGGGTCTGTGCCATTAGGTTGAGATCATACGTGATTAGGATGGGCCCTAAATGACTAGTTTTCTTATAAAGAGGAAGAGGACACACAGAAAATGCACACACATGTCGGACCCTCGCCAGCAAGGGTCCAACGCAGTCACGACACGGTCACTGTTCATCGGTTCTCAAGGAACTTTTACTTGTGGGGGCAAAAGGAAAGCGGGGAGAGGAGAAAAGAAGAGGAGGGGCCGCACCGGCCCGCCCAGATCCCAATGTCCCTTTATGCTGAAATCGTCCAATCAGATGAAAGGGCGCGTATAGCCTGAGGTCGAAAGTTCAACTGTTTCACCTGGTTCCTCCTAGTTGTTTATGCAGAGTCCGTCCTGCCTCAACTTCATCTGTTTCACCTGGTTCTTCCTAGTTGTTTATGCAGAGTCCATTCTGTTTAATCTGTTTCACCTGGTTGTTTTCGTGGGCCTTGTGGTCGACAGATTGCTGCAAACCATGTAGATGAGGAGGTTCTCACAGGTGGCCAGCCTGCGGTTCCCCACACACACACACAGGAGGTCAAGACACAGAGGAGGTAAGTTGGCTAGAGATTGAAGTGGTGATCTAAAAATGAAATACCGCCGGCGCCATAGCTCACTAGGCTAATCCTCCGCCTTGCGGCGCCGGTACACCAGGTTCTAGTCCCGGTCGGGGCACCGGATTCTGTCCCGGTTGCCCCTCTTCCAGGCCAGCTCTCTGCTGTGGCCAGGGAGTGCAGTGGAGGATGGCCCAAGTGCTTGGGCCCTGCACCCCATGGGAGACCAGGAGAAGCACCTGGCTCCTGCCATCGGATCAGCGCGGTGCGCCGGCCGCAGCGCGCCAGCCGCGGCAGCCATTGGAGGGTGAACAAACGGCAAAAAGGAAGAACTTTCTCTCTGTCTCTCTCTCTCACTGTCCACTCTGCCTATCAAAAATAAAAAAAAAAAAATTTAAAAAAAATTTAAAAATGAAATACCAAGAATTGCTGGCCACCAGACACTGGTGTAAGGCAAGGAAGAATTCTTCCATAGAGGCTCTGGAGGTGGCATCGATGGGTAACACATTGGTGTCAGACTTTCAGCCTTAGAACCATGACAGAGTGAATTTTTGTTGTATAAATCGACCATCATCAAAAGTTGGTGTTTAGGCAGCCCTGGGAAACTAATGGAGAAATCATTTGCCCTCCTTCACTTCTTTTTCAGGTAAGGAGATAAAAATACACTAACATAACATAACTTGTCAGCTCACAGTTAGTGTGGATTCAAAGCGGATGTTGTAATCCAAGTCTAATGACTTCCTGCATGATTTCCTGATGCTCAGATGTCTATTAAATGTATTTAACTCCTCTGAGAAGTGTTGATGTTCTGTCTCCTTTGTCTTTCTTAGAAAAAAATACATTCTGCTTTATTGTACTGAATGTGTCTTCTATCCAAATGATGCCTCTTATTGCTATGCACCTATTATTATTTTAAAACACTTTCTGTTCACTTCCCTTTATGAATATGCCTTTAGAGCTAGCAAAAAGAAAAGTTCAAAATATTTGTTAATATTGAAATCCTTCCTCTTCCCCCAGCTATCTTCTGTCAACCCTAATACTCTGATATTTTGTCATTGTTCATCTTTCACAAGGGCAACTTCACAAGATAAGGAATCCTCTTAAAAGAGAAGTGTTTCAATCTTAAAAGATAACTCTTCCTAAAAATTCTGTTTGATGACAAAGAGATCCTGAGAACCTTATCCTCAGTAATCTTATTTTTAAGGAGCTAAAGTTGGTTGTTACTGTCTTTGTAAATTAGGAATAAATTGCTTTTTATTTGCACCACAGTTTTACCTAAGGGATGGAACAATAAATCTTTAAGTAGCAAAGATAAGTGTAAAAAAAAATGCTGTCAGGGTAGCTGAGTGATGCTGAGCTCTAAATATGCATTTTGACAGTAATTCAGTGGCAACATCTCAGAGAAGCCCCAGGAATGGAGGTTCTGGAAAAGAGTAACATATGTTATTTGGGTGGTAGATGCTTGCCTTAGGTAAGTTATCAGATACTCTGGTGACAATAATCAGGAAAATCCAGTGACACACTGATTTTATGTATAAATGTACATTGTCTTTGGGGGAAATATGTTGTATTTTCATAATAAGATAAGGCACAGGGCTAACATATCCAAAGTACAATGTGTGTACGGCCAGGGGTTTTTTGGTGTGTATGGAAAGCATTGTCATCTTTATACTTACATTGTGTTGTTCAAGAATCTTCTGAGGATCTGCCAAAACGAGTCCCTTGAATTTCCTGAATTCTTCCATTTCTTTCGTGTTATCTAAAACATAGCCCACAGAGTATTTCTTTGGTTTCTAAAGATTCCAACACATCTTGACCAAAGGAAGGGAAGGAGTGAATGAACCAAAAAAAAAAAAAAAAGAGAGAGAGAGAAATGCAAGGGAGGAGAGTAAAGCCATTTAGGGCTAGCTACTTAAAACAGCAGTGTCTTCTGTACACCAGTGAAACCTGTGTTTTCTGTGCTCACAGAAAGACGCCCAGGGAATATCAATAAACAATAATAACAGTAAATTCTAATTATCACTATAGTGGCTTCCTATTGTAGCTACCTGGCACTGCACTTCATTGTGAATCCTATGTGTGCCTACCCTGAATCCACATCTATCTCTGTTTTCATATCCATCTCATTTTTTCCAAGGGATTTATTACTAAAGTCTTTGCGTAGGTTTAGTGCTGTCTCCTTCAACACATTGTAGTCAATCAGAAGACATTTTGTACTCATATATTCCACCCACAAATGTAGTGCATTTTCCATCTTAACTAAACACTCACCACACACTGTGGCTGCAGCTTTTACAGTCTGAAGTGTAGACAGCAAAACTAACAAGTTTCTTTTTTCTTCTATACAATTTCACAGATAGAAATTCATCCCTAAAATAGATGTCAGCAAACTCAGCATGCAATTTTTTTTTCTCCTTACTAAGTCAAGAACTTTCACCTTGTTGCTTGAAGAAAGCACTTTACTTAGGGCTTCTCTTTGGCATTCTGAACTGCAAGCATCAGGATTCTTGCACTTTCAGGCCCTTATTCAGTCAAAAATGGGTTACTTGGTTGTAAACACAGTGCTAGCATGATGATCTACCTGATCATCCAGAGAGCCAGACTGACTAATAGGTGAGCCTGGTGTGCATATGGGGGTGATGGAAGGACAGATGGATATTCCACATCAAGGCTGGGACAGCCCACAAATTCCTCGTGCTACTCAGAAAGGTATATAATTTAAAACTTTTGAATTGTTTGTTTTGGGAATTTTTCATTTAATATTTTTAGACCACTATTGACCACACATAGTGATAACTGTAGGAAGCTTAACTGTAGATAAGGAAGGACTGATTTTTTTTTTTTTTTTTTATGGCTCTGGAGGTCCCTCATTATAAATCATTGTGTCAGCAAGCTTGGTTTTATAGAATGTCTGGCAGAGAATACATTCTGTGCTTGTCTCCTAGCCTTCCTAGCCTCTAATGCTGCCAGACACCCGTGGCATCTCTTGACTGACGGACCATCACCCCCATTTCTACCTGTGTCTTCAAATTGCCTTCCTTGGGGCTGGTGTTGTGGTGTAGCGGGTGAAGCCACTGCCTGAGACACCAGCATTGCATGTGGGCACCAGTTGGGAGTCCCAGCTAGCTGCTCCACTTCCAATCCAGCTCCCTGCTGATGCACCTGGGAAAGCAGCAGAAGATGGCCCAAGTGCTTGGGCCCCTGCACCCATGTGGGAGACCCAAAAGAAGCTCCTGGATTCTGGCTTCGGCTTTGCACAGCTCCAATCATTGTGGCCATTTTGGGAGTGAAGTAGTGGATGGAAGATCTCTCTCTCTCTCTCTCTTTCTTTCTCTCTTTTTCTCTCTCTCTCTCACCCCCAACTCTGCCCTTCAAATAAGTACAATAAATCTATAAAAAACTTGCCTTCCTCACTGTGTCTGTCTCCCATCTTGCTCTTGTTTCTTGTGAAGTATACTAGATTTGGGGTCCCCCTAAATCTAAGGTGTTACATTCATGCAGACCTCATCTCCAAATAAGCTCACATTCACTAGTACCAGTGGCAGTTTCCAATGGGGCTATCATTCAGTGTACTTTCGTCTCCAGTACTGCAAGGCAGTCATATGCATGTAGGGTCAGATGCAAATTATGAAACAGTACTGGTTCATCTTAGGCTCCCACATATCTAAGGAAATTGAGGTTATGTGTGTTTTTTTTTTTTTTTTCAGTATGGCACAATCAGACAAATGAAATTCAAGATTCCTTGTTTAATATGGGATATTATGATATTGGAATCCAGAATGTACCACTTTCTTGATCTTTTATATTGAGGATAAGCTCCTGTCTCCTTCTCTTTGTTACTGTTGTAAATTGAGTTTCTACATTCTACCACAAGTCAGCTCAAGAATTGATGTAGTGTCTATCATTCCAAGATTTCTCTAGAACCCTAACTGAACATTTACCTTACTCCTGCTTAGATACTTCTCCTCTCGATGGATAATAATAATATGGAGAAGTTCAGCTGTCCATTCTGCTATTCATTGAAAGTAAATGGCTCTTGTGAAAAGTATTAATTATAATAAACTTTTCCATTTTATGATACTCAGTGTTTCAAAATGGAGGTTGGAATGAAATTGGAGAGCAGAGGTGAAGGGCGTAGCAGAGGGAGCAGCCTGTAGTTGCACTGCTTCATTGAGAGCAGATGGTGTTCAGGAGCAGTCCTCTGATGATCACTGTGTAACAAAGATTGAAGCTGCACTTCCCCATCCAGAGGTGTGCTCGGCCTGCTGCCAATATTCTCAGACGAATTCTTGGGCCACCTTGTTCCGTGTGATCTTCCCCCCTCCCACTTCCCTAAATCATTTCACGTTTCTAATGATAAATCTGTCCATTAAATAGTTGAAAATTTTTAAAAATGCTAGTTGTATGTCATCATTATTTTTCTGTTTTATGAGCCCATTAGCAGTGATTGGAAATTTTTTATTGTCCCAGATCTTAATCTTACAATATTTTGAGTCATACACACATTTAAGACATAGTCTGTTTTTCAAAGTAGATGAAGTTGATAATTAGACAACAAATGCTAGGTTGTTTTCTTTTCTCGTGTGAAGCTGGCCTTGTAAGTAAAGGAATGTGGGTGTTTTAACAAAATGAAAGCTGTAACTGAAATTCTAATGCACAGCAGGGAATCTGATACAAAGCAGTTTCATTCTGCTTATGAATTGGCTGGAAACCATTATTTCCAAGGGATAAAGAAGAACATTGTTCCAATCTATGACCACTTGTGAGTTTCCATGGACAGCCCACACAAGACCTTGGCATGGTGATACACATACAAAGCAACCAACAGACAAGTTTTATGACTGCACGTGGTGAATTTAAAATCAAAAGAAGGTATTTTTGAGGAACCACTTAATACCACTGATACAGTTAACGCAAATAGTGGCTCATAAGCTTCTCTGTTCTACTCTGTATAGTGATACTCACAGGTAGGAGACTGAAGCCTGTTTCAGAAGCATTTGTATTGACTCATCAGAGGCTCATTTCCTGTCTGGGACTGTGTCTTCTTCATCCTCACTTAGTGTCATTTTAAAATACTTTTTTGCTAAAGTATGATACAGGTACAGAAAAACGCATTACCCGTGTGTTATAAAGGAACACTTAGATGGATTTTGTGGAACTGATCGTACCCAGGTAGCCAACATACAGGGCTCAAAACATGACTAGGACCCTGCAGTTCTTCATATCTCTTTCTAGTCACCTCTTCTTGAGATATAACCACTATGCTGTTTTCCAACAGCATAGAATTTTGTCTACATCAACAAAATCAAACAGAGCATTTTTTTTGGTCACTAGCTTTTGTCATTCCTAGTTATGTTTGTGAGATATGTGAATAGTGTTCTGTGAGGTTGGAATGTGTTTATTCCACACATGGATGGATGGTATTTCATTGTGAGAATATGCCACATATTACTTGTCAACTTTTATTATAATAGGCTTTAGATGGCTTCTATTTTGAGACAATTATGAACAGTTTCTCAGAATCATCCATTACATATGTTTTGGTGACTATTTGTATACATTTCTGTTAGGTGTGTGAATGTTTTTGAGTATAACGCCAGAAACAGGTTTTTCTGAATTTCTATTCAACTTCTGTAGAAAACAGATATAATTATAACAGATATAATTTCTTCTTCTGCCTGAATTTCTATAAATGTATGGTATTTGTCCTTGTAGATACATATACTTGGAGAGTTGATCCTTCTCTAGTGGAACTTAAAATTATTGTTCACAAGGGTGATTGTCCCAGGAGTTATTGGGTAGAGGAATTTTGACCTTTCAAGTCAAAATTGGTCATTACAGTTATGATTATTCATTTTATCTGCTTAAAATCCTTCCCTTTCCATACTTCATGTAAGACTTATTTCTTATTTATACTATGCATTAACCACTTAACTGGTTTGACTACTCCTTCCAGCAAATATCTAATAATATCCTCACCATAAAATTGAGGATCAATTAAGAATAATCTGGAGTCAGTGTTGTGGTATAACAGGTGAAGCTGCTGCCTGAGATGCCAGCATCACCATTTCTGGTCCAGCTCTCTGCTGATGACCTGCAAAAAGCAGTAGAAGACTATAAAGTCCCATGTTGGATCAAATAGATATGCATCATTTATGATACATTAAAAAGTTGTACATTTTTATGTTACTATGTAGGATATCATAAAATTGCTTTGTTTACCCTATTGAACTAAAATCAACACTGTGAACAAGGACTACCTACATCTTTTTCTCAAGTATCTTTCATTGTCTTTGTCACATACTACAAACTCATAAAGCTAAAAGTATTGTTTACTGCTGCTTGTATTTGTGTGTGTGTTACTGCTCTCAAGCATTTGAACTTTGGCTGATTCCTTTGGATTTTTGTCTCACTGTGAGTGTCATGTAATTCAACCTTACTACTGATGTTCAAAATCAAATTCTTACCTAGGATTTATTTTTGATCATTTCTCTTCCTATCTTGAATTTGGTATGGTGTACTTGTATCTAGAAACCAACTAAGCTGGAAATATTGTCTTCACTAGTAGAATGAACTTTCAGAGATCATAGTTATATTATGTTTAGACAACATTCTAATGCTCTGAATGTCAGAATTTAGCCAAGGTTGGAAACACTAGCTCCATATTACTGATGAGAATCTTTACAAAAATGTAAGATCTCCCTTTCTACAAGCTGGTCTGTGACCTCACCTCCCTCTAGGCTGCTTGCCAATGCATGACACTTTGCTGACTCTGCAGAGAGACCTCTAGAATGTTCATGTAACTGCAGGATAAATCATGTTCCCATTCCAGATGTGCATTTTCAAACTGCTTAGCATGGAGTCATATGCCATGTTCATTTCCTTCAGCTTTCTTGTTACTTTTTGAACACTGAACAGCACACATATCAAATGTGTTAAATTGATGATTTCACTTGCTGCTGTAAAGTACCTGTAGTGCTTATCCCATCAAGCCCCAGGGCCTGAATTTACTTCACAGGATTTTAAGTGCTGAAGGTTTAACTGGTACATGTGCAAAGTGTTTGTCTTAAACTTGAAAAATCCCGAACTCCTGTTCTTTTTTGTAGCTAACAGTCCTAAATTATATCTTCAGTTTTATGACAGTGTGAAGGGGCTGTTGTAAAGTACGGTTGTTGTACAGGTTTTATCCTTTCTACAGTGAAAAGGGAAAATGTGTGTACTGACCTTCAATAAACATTTAGAAGATAATTTTGTAGGTGCTGCACATTGAGTAGAAATCTGTCAGAAGGTGGCTGAGTCTACAACCTATAGGTGAGAACTAATAGGGCTGGCAGACTTTGTTTCAGAGTTTCTAAATCCAGGTAAAGATTTCTTGAGAAGCACACATGCACAATTGCAAATATAATGGTTGTACAAAGAGACTTTTGGACTCACTGCAATGATGTAAGGAGTCAACTTAGCGATGTTATCATTCTATTATGACTCAGAAAATATGCATCATCTCTATTCAAGCATTTGAAGTCCAAGTCTTCACAAAAGGCATTTTGTTGTAGTTTAAAGTGCTGTCAAGTTTTCACTGTCCAAGATCATTGCTCATATTCCTTTTGAGATTCACACACAAAGAGTGAGATCTTTTGCCATTCATTTAAAAGTCTTGACTTTCTCCTCAGAACTACATAAAGAGCCCCACTTGAAAAGTGTCGAAAGAATATGACCCAGCTTAACAAATAAACTACTGTCTTGTGATGATGAATCCTACGCAGTCTCATTGGTGGCCTTAAAAAGTTAAGCCAGGTTCCGGGTACCGGATGCTGTTGCTTTCTGTGGTGCTGCAGCATCATCTTACAAGTAAAGAGTAAGTTTTATTTTCCTAACTTTGGCCCATGAAAGCTGCCTGCCCTATATCTACAGATTTTTGAGGCCAAATGCATAAAGATACGTAGACGTACATACAGAATGAAGTCAAGAAGGTGACCAGTAGAACAAGCCATTGGGAATACATTCTTCTGAAGGAAGAAAAAGACAAACCACAGTCTGCTTTTAAGGTGTTCTTCAACATTTAATATTGGAGAAACAAATGTCCCCAGCTTTCACCAGAGTGAAGGGTAAGAATCAGAGATGGGGAAGCTTTTTGATGCCAAGGGCCATTGGATTGTTATAACATTATTTATTTATTTTTTTAAAACTTTTATTTAATGAATATAAATTTCCAAAGTACAGCTTATGGATTACAATGGCTTCCCCCTTCCCATAACTTCCCTCCCACATGCAACCCTCCCCTTTCCCGCTCCCTCTCCCCTTCCATTCACATCAAGATTCATTTTCAATTCTCTTTATATACAGATCAGTTTAGTATATATTAAGTAAAGATTTCAACAGTTTGCCCCCATATAGCAACACAAAGTGAAAAAATACTGTTGGAGTACTAGTTATAGCATTAAATAACAGTGTACAGCACATTAAAGACAGAGATCCTACATGATATTTTTTAAAAATTAATTAATTTTCTATGCCATTTCCAATTTAACACCATGTTTTTTTTTTCATTTCCAATTATCTTTATATACAGAAGATTGATTCTGTATATACTTAGTAAAGATTTCATCAGTTTGGATCCACACAGAAACACAAAGTGTAAAAATACTGTTTCAGTACTAGTTATAGCATCACTTCACATTAGACAACACATTAAGGACAGATCCCACATGAGATGCAAGAACACAGTGACTCCTGTTGCTGACTTAACAATTTGACACTCTTGTTTATGGCATCAGTAATCTCCCTAGGCTCTAGTCATGGAAAGAAAAAAAAAAAAAAAAGAAGAAGAAGAAGACCTAAATGGGGGATCTCTGTGAGTGAGATCCCAGTGGAAAGAACAGGGCCATCAAAGATGGAGGTACTTTTCTCCAAAGGGAGGAGAGAGCTTCCACTTTGACTATGACCCTATCGGAATAAGATCAAAGTCGGCGAACTCTAAAGGCTTCCATAGCCTTGGCAACTCATGACTAGAGCCTAGGGAGATTACTGACGCCATAAACAAGAGTGTCAAATTGTTAAGTCAGCAACAGGATTTTTATAACATTATTTATAGGACATACAAAATTATCAACTTCCCAATTAGCCTGCTCAAGATTGACTGAATTTTGAGTCTTGCCTACAGTTGCCATGGCAAGGCCAGACCAAACGATTTTGTCACAGGCCAGATGTTTCCCACCCCTGAAAAAGCAAGAAAACCATGTAATGAATTATATTTTTTAAAAAACATTATATAATCAGAAAATAAATTTCTAGAGTACTGAATAAGCACAATTCCTCCTTCCATGAGAAATCATAGCTAAAGTACCAGTTGATACTTCTCATTTCTTCTTTTTTTTTTTTTTCAAATATTGAAAACATACTTTCCTTTGTCTTATGGTATCAAAAAAAAAAAAAAGCATATTCCCAAGGGGCACAGTTAATTCCATGTTTCTTTCGGCATATTTCCCATGCTTCTGGTTATTACAGTTGTTCTTTTTCTTCTCACATGCTTCATAGGCATGATCCCCTGTGTTGACAGTCTACTTACGTTGTGGGGCACAGAGATCCAGTTCATATTCAGAATTATTATTATAACCGCAAGAGGGATTGAGGGATTGAGCCAAGTGACTTATGTCTGCTTCTTGTCTTTGCAAAAAGGGAAGAAAAAGGAGAATGATGCTGTTTATTAGCACACATTTCTCCAATGATTTGGGATACGGCTTGGGTAACAGAATTGTTTGACGTGGTTTTGTTATTTGTGAAGTGAATCAGTTCTCTCTAGGGGTATCCTTTTCAGGCCCATTGTAGGACTTCGAGTTTTTGGGGATAAAAAGGAAGCACCTCATTGTTTGAAGCTTTTGGAAATACTCTTGCTCTGTTGTCTTGAAAGACAGTTCTGGTAATACACTGGTTTAACACTGCACTTGATACTGGTGCTGCCACTTACATTTCGTTGTATTGCATTCATCTTACTGAGTGCCCCTGGATAGATGTAAATTAATTAATTTACTCACCGCTGAGCAGATTAAGAACATACAGTTGATCAAGTGACTTGCTCAGGGTCACTAAGCTAATGCCTAACAGATTTGAAATTAGGAATGAAGTCAGATGGGTCCAATGTTTGCTTTCCAACTCCACAATAACGAGTTTTCCTTTAATGTTCAATGTGTGTGTGAAAGCATGACTGACTCTTCTGACTCACTTATTAGATGGAGACTAATAATTTTCAGAATTTTCTAAAAACCTTCCTTACTACAATCACTAGATTTTCTTGGATGGCAGTTTTAAGAAAAAGTCTCTTTATTTGCTATGAATGAAAACCTCTTTATTTGGGATTTCTGGTAGTTGTTGTGAAACAAGCATGCTTTTTTTTAGTGTCAAGATTTGTTTATTTTGAAAGTTGGAATTGCCAAGAGAGAGGGAGAGATAGAGAGAGACACAGAAAGAGATATATCTTCTGGCTCACTCCCCAGATGGTCACAATGGCACTGGACCAGGCAGAGCCAGGATCCAGGAGTTTTGCCTGGGTCTCCCACAAGGGTGGCGGGGGTCCAAACACTTGGATCATCGTCTGCTGCTTCTCCCTGGCTGTTAGCAGGGAGCTGGATCAAAAGTGGGACTTGAAATGTTGCCTATATAAGATGCTGGTGTCCCAAGTGGGGACTTAACCCACTAGGTCACAATGCTGGCCCCACAAGCATGTTCTTTAGTATGAGCAATACCTATATGCTGTGATGTTTATTTTCTTTTGTTTTCTGTTTCTTTCCATAAACGAGTAATAATAATGCTCCTGTGTCTATATTTATATGACAGGCAGAGAGAGAGAGACAAAAAAGAGAGGTCTCTCATCTACTGCCTCATCCCCCAGGTGGTCAAAATGGCCAAGGCTGGGCCAGTATGAAACCGAGAGCCAGGACTTTGGTCCAGGTCTCCCTGATGTGTGCAGGAACCTGACTTCATAAGTCATCATGCTGCCCCGCAGGATCTGCAGCAGCAGGAAGCTCCAGGCAGAAGCAAAGTTGCGCATCAAACCCAGTCCCTCAGCTGTGGGACTTAGCACCTTACCCATAGGCTAACTGCCCACTTTTGCCCCCTGTTTATTGGACAGCACTTCTCTGTGTCTAAAGCCTTTCCATATCTAGTCTTGCATTTATTTGGGAGCCTTCTAATTAGTATAGAAAATGAGCGAAGTGGTCCTATGTGCAAGAATTTTTCAAGTTTCCAGGGGGCCACAGGTGACCTGAATTAGGACTGTGGTCCACACGCCTAGCCCCAAAGCTCGCCATGCTGGCCCCTTTTCAGCCCTGCTTCTCTAAATGGGGAGGGATGGACCTTGCCTCACAGGGCATTTGGCAGTGCCTGGAGGCGTCGCTGGTTACTGAAACTGGGAGTGTACTGCGAGTGGCATCCAGTCCCCAAAGGCCAGGGATGGCACAACAGATGGAGCGGATCTCCACAACAGAGAGATCTGACCCACCCTATCACCAGTGCCTGCTTTGTAAAGCTCTGCCTAAAGGAAATATCTGTCAATGTTCCTTCTCCTTTCTATGTTTCCCATGTGTACTAAAGAGGAAAATACTGATTTAAAGATGCCAAATTGGTTATCTGAACGCAGACAGCTATAGGCTAAAATCATTAGCTAGCAAATGAAGAGCACTCAGACCTGGAAGGGAGCTGAAACTGCGTGGGAGTTCCGCAGTCTCATACTGCCTTTGGACAGGACACTTGACCGCTGCGTGCCTTAGGTTCCTCTGGTGTAAATAAGGATCATAACCTTGACTTCACGGTATTTTAATACTGCTTAATAGTTCTTCCAATTAAAGTGCGTCCTCTCTCCAAGCTTCCGTTTCACTTCTCCTTTTGTAGCATAATGTCCGTATAGTGTTTCTTGTGTGCCCAAGGTCCCTAACGTTGGTGACCTACAGATCTAGCCCATTCTCTACACTTTGGTGACATCGATGTGACCTGTCTGATAAATCACCTTTTACTGATTGACATGTGTACCAGTAAAATCCCGCCTCTTTCAGTCAGTGCTTCACAAGGATTTCAGAGCTTCACCAGGATTCCCTCGGATGAATAGAATAATTGACATAAATTATGATTTATTGATTTCCTTCACCCTCCTTTGTCTCCCTCAGAATGAGAATGAGCTCAAGGTGTGTCACATGACTGAGCATGGGGGAAGAGAACAAATCTTGTGATTGTTACACTCGGTTTCATTTTCTTTGGCATCTGTTTTAGCTTCTTATTCCTATACCTCTCTTAAGGTTTTTCAGTTCCAATTTTCTTTTCCATAAATTAAGGCTGTCATAAGAATAGAAAACAAATAATTGATGCAACACTCTCCTAGCTCTGTGCTCAGTAAATGGCAGGTATTAATTTACGGAAAATGTCACGTACTGGATCATGTACTCACACATGCAACATGCTTCTATCAT
This sequence comes from Lepus europaeus, assembly GCF_033115175.1. NCBI lineage: Eukaryota > Metazoa > Chordata > Mammalia > Lagomorpha > Leporidae > Lepus > Lepus europaeus. Next base: position 114,211,546 of record NC_084830.1, on the reverse strand, counting down.
GAATTCTATATATGTAAGATAAAATTCATTCAAAGTCAAACCCATTAAAAATATTCAAAAGCACAATATCCACAGGAAATATTTGCACTTATCTTTGTATGTGTAATCCTTGTTTTCCTGCAACCCCTAATTTAACATGATGTTATCATTTGATACCATATTTTCAATTTCAAAGAAATTTTAACATACATTGCAGTTGCCTATTACAATTTAGTACGTAGCAGTTTAGCTTGATGCCAAGGGAACCCTCTTTTTTTAAATAGCCTTAGTTCTTTAGTGTGTGGAAGAGCTGAACATTTAATGAATTTTAGTGAACATTAGAAGAAACCAGATATATCCTGGAAAAGGAGATATGAGAAAGAGAAAATTTCCTTCTCTCTTTGAAAGGACTCCATCAGTTACATCCTTTCCTCACTTCAGGACCTGTTTGCTATTAGTTAGGAGTAAGAAGCTCTAGTGTTCTCTTATGCAGTAGGTGACCATAGATAATAATGATGTATTCTTTATTTTTCTTAAAATGATTGAAGAAAGGATTTTGAATGTTGTCTTCTATAAAGCTAAATATTTGGAGAGATAGATATGACTGGACAATATTTGGTATATAAATGTATTGAAACAACATAAATATTCACAATTTTTACATCAGCTAAAAATAAAAATAAATTATTTTTAAAAACCATTTATTTATAATGTAAAATAACCCCTGCTTTGTTTGAGAAATTGTGGGGGGAAACATTATCAGTAGAAAAGATAGAATTAAGTTTATCTCTAACACTTTTCTTCTGAATTCAGTAATATTTATCCTGTGGAACCCTATCTTTTTGCATACATTGAGTGTTTTAGTTGAGCATGTTCACAATTGGGTCTACATCGGGGAGATCAAATGAACAGCACAATGACAGAGACCCACACATTCCAGAGAAAAGAGAGCAGATAGTATTTCAGTGCAAAGATATTTCAAAATATTTAAGAACATAGAGGAGTCTATAAGAACATGAGGAAGAATTATTCACTGGAATAGCTTTGTATTCACAAACATACTCTTTTGCTTAGGGAGCAGACACCAGTTCCAATTTTTATTCATTAGTCTTGGGTTTAAGCTGCCTAAACATTGGTTTCATTTGGACTGCTTGGTCTCCAACTAAAGGTTCTGTTTTTGTTTAATTCTTCATCCCTCCATTGTTGTATTTGTTTATGCAACAGATATTTATTAAGCAATTAAAGGTTTGAGTACAGCAGTGATTTTTTTAATGGTCATGCGAATATGAAGTGTAATATTGAATGAGGGAATCATAAAAACATATAACTAAGTGAAAAAGTTGCAAATGCATTTATCTGTATGAAGAATGCAATATATTAAATGGAGTAACAGGAATATATCTTACATGCTACACCGTAATGTCAGCCCCATACACAGATATATTTTAAATAGAGAGGTCATGGGAAGCAGAAAAGCCGATTATTCTGGAATGCATGTGATTGTGTGTATGCTGGGATACAATGCAGAGGAAGAATGTGGTAGAATATTTCAAATTTAATGATAGTGGTTGAGAATTGGAAGCCCTCTCCAATAGTGTATTACATCCTATTTCTGAGACTCTTCTTGATTCTTTGGGGCTAACTTGATAACTTAATGCTTATGTTTCATCATATGATACGTTGTTGGTATGGCACTGTGCCTAATGAAGATATGTCTTCTAATTTTATTACTCTGTATGGTGATTCTTGGTGAGTTACAGACCCTGTGGACACCAAATGGGAGGAATAGCTTAGGTCATTTTCTTGGTATAAATGGCTCCTAATTTTTTTTAAACAACCTTACAAAAGCAACTCCTAAATGATTTAGACCAACCTATGTATCTGGAGTATTGAACATTTTGAGGGGCCGGTGCTGTGGTATTGCAGGTAAAGCTGCTGCCTACAGTGCCAGCATCCCATGTGGGTGCCTGTTTGAGTCCAGCTGCTCCACTTCTGATCCAGCTCTCTGCTATGGCCTGGGAAAGCAGTAGAAGATGGCCCAAGTCCTTGGGTCCCTGTACCATGTGGGATACCTGGAAGAAGCTCCTGGCTCCTGGCTTCTGGCTTTAGATAGGCACAGCTCCAGCCGTTGTGGCCAGTTAGGGAGTGAACCAGCAGGTGGAACCTTTCCTTCTCTCACTGTGTTACTCTAACTTTCAATAAAATAAATAAATCTTTAAAAAATTTTTGAATTACAGAACATCAGCTTATTTTCCAAGATAAATATGAACATGTATCCTTTATTTCACACTTAACGCTCTGTTTAAGGAGTAAAGAGATATCTTTGGATGTTTTTCTTGGCTTGCCATCTAATCTCTTTACCCTTGACACAAACAACCTCTGTACCTTCCCCTCCACTCCTGTTACCTCTTCATTACCTCATATACAGTCTGCCCATGTGTCTCGCAAGAATACATTACTACCAAACTTTAAGCTCCTTTCTGGCAGCCTCGAAACTGCTTTATATGTCCAAACCCTAGCATGTTGTCCACATTAGAGTGGAGGTGTAGGAATTTTTTTCTTTTAAAGATTTGTTTCATTTATTTGAAAGGCTGAGTTACAGTGAGAGACAGGAAAAGAGAGAAAGAAATTTTCTGTCTGCTGCTGTTTCACTCTCCAAAATGGTCACAATGGCCAGAGCTGAGCCAGGATGAAGCCAGAAGCCAGGAGCCAGGAGCTTCATCCAGATCTCCCATGTGGGTGCAGAAACCCAAGACCTTGGGCCATCCTCTGGTGCTTTCCCACGTGTGTGCATGGAACTTGATCAGAGGAGGAGCAGCTGAGTCTCTAACTGACACACACGTGGGATGCCAGCATTGCAGGTGGCAACTATGCCACAATGCCAGCCTCACAGGAAATCTTGGAGTTTTTTTTTTTTTTTCATTCTTTTGTTTAGTTAATTTTTTTCCTTTTCTGATTTTTAGTTTTTAACTAAGTTTGGTTAAAAACTAAACTAGATTTAATATGGTTTGCAAGTACAATTCTAAAAATATAATGATATTACCTTCCTGCCTCCCTCTTTCCCTCCCCCTCTCCTTCCCACCCTCCTTTCTTCTCCCTTCTTTCAGTTTTGAAGAAAACATATTTTAAATTTACATTACAGCAAAAAGACTTAACACTTCACCAAATGAGAATCTAACAAGTACAAAGCAAAAAGACTCTAGAGTAGTGGGAATATAGGCAACAGCTAAAAACAATAATTGAACGGAAAAATGACCATTTCACCCATATTTAGTAAATTTTAAAGTAACACAGATCTTTAAAACTACAGTAGTATAACATTCTTAACATTCTTAACCATTGGTTTGACAAAGGTATAAAACATTGTTTCAGAAAACATATATGCAGCAATATTGATACACACAGGCATTTCTCCCTCCCTCCCTCCGTCCCTCCCTCCCTTCCTTCCTTCTTTCCTTTCCTTCAGCTCCCAACTATAAGAGAAAACATGTGGTATTTATCTTTCTATGTAGCTTATTCCATTCAACATGGTGTCCTCCAGTTGTATCCATTAGTTGCAAATGGTACAATGTCATTCTTTCTTGTGGCTGAGTAATATTCCATTGTATATATATATATATATATATATACACACATATATATCATATTTTCTTTATCCATTCATCTGATGATGGACACCTGGGTTATTTCCAAATTTTTTCTATTGTGAACAGTGCTGATATAAACATGGTGGTGCAGATATCTCTTTGATACATGTTCTTATCTTTTGGGTATATACTGAGTAGTGGGATTGCAGGATCAAATAGCAAGTCTGTTTCTACTTTTTTAAGAGATCCTCACACTGTTTTCCACACTGACTGCACCAAATTACATTCCCTCCAACCCTGTGTAAGTGTTTCCCTTTCTCTACATCTTTGCTAGCATTTGTCACTCTTTGTGTTTTAGCCATTCTGACAGGGATGAGGTGAGATCATTTTTTTCACATATTTTTTGACCATAATTCTTCTTTTGAGAACTGTCTGATGAGGTCCTTTGCCCATTTCTTAACTGGATTGGTTGGTTTTTGTTGCTGAGTGTCTTAAGTTGCTAATGTATTTGCGATATTAATCCTTTGTCAAAGAGATAGCTTGCAAATATTTTTTCCTTTTTCTTGGATGTCTCTCCACTCTGTTGATTGTTTCACTCTCTGTGCAAACACTTCTGAATTTGATATAGTCCCATTTAGTTTTGCTTTTGTAGCCTGTGCTCTGGGGGTCTTATCCAAGAAATTGTCCCCTATGCTAATGGCTTTGAGTGTTTCCTTACATTTTCTTCCAGCAACTTAGTAGTCTCAGGTCTTAAATTTAGGTCTTTGATCCATTTTCTGTTTATTTTGTAATGAGAGGTACATGGATCTAATTTCATATATATATATATATATATATATATATATATATATGCCAGCACAGAATTTTTTTTTAAAATAAATGAATATGTGAGTAAATGAGAGTGAATGAGGTGCCAGTAAACTTTGGCAAAGGCTTGGAAGAAACCATTCTAGATATGCATCTCAGAATGTTTTTTATAAACTAACAGAATAGTCACATAAAATAGTATATATATCATAGTTAAATTGAAAAGCAAATATTGATCTTACTTCACCAAAAAAATTCATTCAAAACCTTTTAAACCTGAATTAAAATATTAATCTATAGCTTACCTGTCTGCTTTTCCTAATTTAAAGATCCTGTTACTGAACCATTCTGAGTTCAGTCGCCAGTACTCCTTAAAAAGTCAGTCTTAGACGCCAAGGTTTTTTACAGAAAGTTTATTACAAGGTATACAGGTAGGAAGCTGGGAATAACACTCAAATTTGAATTTTGAACAGCTTTTGCCAAATACATTTGTCTGGAATGGAGAAAGGGGTGGAGACTAGGCAAGGGAGTTGATTGGTCAGCTGAAAGAACGAGACAAGGCTTTCTGTGCAGGTGCAACTCTTCTCTGCGCCTCTTCGTACAGTGAATATTTACAAATGACAATCTTAGCAGGTTCAGGGGGTGTCTTTTTGGCTCACACTATCAGAAGTTCATCTAGCTGTCAGTAGTGCCTGTGCCTGTTGTGATCCTACAACCCTGACAGGTTTTGGCTGCTTGGGGAATTTTAACCAAGTTTCCTGTTGTTCTGCAAGATAGGCTCCAAAGTTTCATTTTGTTTCTCAGTTCTTATCGGTGTAGGCTATGATTTCAGTAATTTCTGCTGTCTGATTTTATGTTCTCTCTCTCTGTGGACTTGCATCCTACTGTGCCATGTGATCTTAACCGAAGAAGAAGGACCATAAGACGACTTGAAGAAGGGGATTCGCACTGTTGGACATTCTCTGTAATAAAATGCCCCAAAGGCAGAGGGACTAGGAAGGAAAGAAGCACTGGTGGCTGACAGGGGGATCGGAGAGAGGACCAGGTCTGCCATAAGTTCTTATTTTTTTTTAATTTATCTTATTTATTTGAAAGGTTGAATTAGAGAAAGAGAGAGGGAGAGAGATCTTCCATCTTTCATCTTCTGGTTCACTCCCCAAATGGCCATACTGGCCCGAGCTGGGCTAGTCCAAAGCCAGGAGCCAGGAGCTTCTTCTGGGTCTCCCACATGGGTGCAGAGGTCCAAGCCCTTGAGCCATCCTCCACTGCTTTCCCAGGTGCATTATCAGGGAGATGGATCAGAAATGGAGCGACATAGACTTGAAATCACATCATATGGGATTCTGGCACAGCAGGCAGTGGCTTTTCCTGCTCGGCCAAAGCGTGGGCCTCAAGTTCTTAATTTTTTTAGAGATCCTTTTTCATTATGGCAATGTTTATATACTCCATATTTCATCTGTTTTTTTCTTTTAATCAAAATCTATTTTAAAAACTGACTTTTAAAAACTGAATTTCTCAGAATATGCAATATTTTTATTCTGTGGCTTCACATGCACTCTGGCACCCTAACTGATTCTGCCTCCTTCTCACTACTTGGAGAAACTTACATACAAGAATGTAGTCACATGTGTACATTTTTGCTAGAAGATAAATGTATCAAAATCTCAAGATGGTCTTTCTGAAAAACAAATTGGAAAAAAAAAATTATCCCATGAGGGCATAAACCAGGAACGTTACAGATAGAGGAGTTAAAGAACTAAAAATAATCCTATTGTCTTTAATAGGCTTTCTCTTCCATCAAAAAACTTCCAGATTTGTCCAGGTGTTTGCACTTGGATGGGCTATTTTTCTCCAAGGGCTGCATTTCAGATATTAAGAGTATTATCAATGAAGGCTATTTTTCATTGTTTCTGATTGCTGTAGAACACACAAGCCTACAGCTGAGATTCATTGAAGCACCATTCCTTTCCTCAGGGAGCTGTTATTTCAATAAAAACAATGGAATCAGTTAGCATAGGTAATAAAATAATTATAGTAATTTATTTTGGCTATTAAATGTTGCATCCCCTTAGCTAATCATCCACTTCAAGCTATTATTCAAAGTGTTCTGCTCTTTTTGCCTTTAAGTTAAGCATCATGAGTTTCTATGCACTGATAAATCCAAATCTAATAAATTGCTGATGTGTTTCCTTGTGCTGTGACTACTGACAACTCTGTCTTGTTAATTCAGTGTTACTCAACACCAGTAAAAGATGTTTTCTAATATGGTATAAAAGCAAGAAATTACTTGTTTCCTAACTTTGTGTCGAGTTACAAGTATATTTAGCCTTCATTACTTTGCGACTACAGAGTCCTCTGTGTTTATAAACAAAGGAAGTATTTGAGAACATTTTAATCATGAGTCCTTAGAGAGCTGTGCTTTCTGAGACGACCCCAATCATCTGCTGTCAGCACGTTGTCCACGAACGGATGTCGTTCAGGATTCAAAGAGCCTAATGGGTGTTTCACCATATGACAGAGTCAGTTTTTTGTTAATTTCAGTTCTCTTCAGTTTCACTTTCCTTTCATTTTGATACGGTCCATACCAGGTACATCACATCATCTGAAAGCACAGACCTGTTTTTCTCTTTTGCATGTTATGTGACTTGGGAGAGAAAGCAAACCAGCCTTCCTGATTCTTGTTTTCAAACTCCCGATAGTTAAACAAAAGAAACAGCAGAAATAACGTATATGATTCCCATAGAGATTGCATATTCGGGGTTTAAAACTCAATACATCTTTGTGCTACTGTCAGTGCCCTTTCAAGGAAACATTTCATTTTTTAACCTTCTTCATCCTTTTTGCTTTACTGAACTCACCAAATAAATCAATAGAAGTTTTCCTTGAATTAAAAAAAAAAAAAAAAAACTAGAATCACTGGAGAACCTTATTCTTTAGTATGAATTCTAAGAGTAGTTTCCAAACTAAAAATGTAGCATACCTAAATACTTTATTTACTATGTATTTAGATTTGGATTTGTGATGAGTTTCAAACTATTGAAAAGCATCTAACAAACTGTTATCATATTTGGTCCTAAAGTGGAAAATCCTGCAATTTGTTCCTAAATTGATACTTTTTCACTAATACAGTTCTTGAGAAAAATTCTAAAGAAATTGATTTTAAAGCAAAAATTCCCATTGGAAAACACAGTTTACTGGTTGAAATTGAAAGCACGTTTACTGTTTTTGACTCCACGAAAGATCTCAGTGATATACTTTGGCTTTATTAGGAGCTGAAACTTTAAGTAGAAGAAAGAAAAACTACCATCAGGAAGTAGGATTTTTAAATTTTGCATAGTGCCCTTGATCTAATTGTTTTTTTTTTTTCAGTAGATTAATGAACTCATCCTCATTCCCCATCCTCGACCTAACCCCACCACCCAATACCCATTGAAAAGGATTGATTATACTTCCTGAGTTGGATCACTATTTATAAGACATTAGACTGCATTGCACTTGGCATTATCTGTAATTCATTGTAGCAGAAAGAAAGTGTTTCTGTGTTTTGGGTATCTCTACTTGGTCAGTCAAACTGATTAGAGAGTCAGTGTCCAACCCTCCCTGTGAACACTTGGTTTTCCTTATATAGACATTAGTTGTTCATGATGATGAAAAACAGAAGTTGTAGAGTATCATTGTATATTTGTGCAGGGCCTTCTGAAAGTTATGTTCATCGACGTTTTATTTTAAATTGGATTTAATCAAATTCCCTTTGAAAAAATAGATGGACTTTGTATGATAACCAGGCTATCTTTATTGAAACATGATTTGAGGGTGATTTTTTTCAGGCTAACAGTGCTTGGAGTAAAACAACTGAGCATTTATCCAGAAGAGCTACTGACATGAGGAATGGCATGGAAGAGATTCAGAATGATGTCATTGTGCCAGCCTTGATGGGGTGAAGGCACAGATAGAAGGGGCAAGAATCTTAAGGCATATGTCTATCCATTAGACATAAGAATCACTCCTGCATATCAGCACCAGAATTAAGAGGGAGAATTTTGTTTAGGTGCTAATTTTATGCCCCCTCACCTATTTAAAAAAGTCCTATCAGTTTCCTCTATATGATTTCACTAAAGTCCCTCACCTCTTTATGTGGTGTTGCCCATAGCTGCTAGCCATGTCAGAAAATATCATCCTCTATTGATAGTGGTTTTTAGTGAAGGGTCTTTTCCAACTCATGAATCTGTTCTAATAGAAAGAAATATTTTTTTAAGGTTTTATAGACCCAGTTGCTGAATTAGAATTGGTTTATTGGAAAATTCATTTAAATTAGTTTCTTTTGTTTAAAAAGTTATGTGTTGAACAGCTGGGAGCCAGGAAGTGATTTCACAAAGGAAATATAAATGTATTGTGATGAATTTAAGTAGTACAAAGAACACAAAGAGCTTTGCATGTAAATTGACTTTATAAATTAGATACCATAAGCTGGTAATAGAACATAGTAATACCCATGGACAAATTCCAGTCAACATAAAATTTGAGCTCTTTGAAGATACAGCCAAGTCTGTTCTCTTAGAAATAATGGAAATTTTCTGCCAGTGATGGCCTTAACACAGTGGATAACCTTTTCATTAGACAATTATGTGTTTCAGTCCATGGGATTTTCAGTACATATTTTTGTTGTGCTTTTCAGATGTCAGTGACCCCATTTCATAAAATTTAAGTCACACTGAGGTTTTAAACATCTAAAGAGAATCAATAGATGAGACATTGAAGACTTATATATCCACTGAAAATAATTTTTATTCTCTTTTTAAAAAAATATATTGCTCAAAGCTCCACCTAAAAAAATCATTAAAAAACCTGAGTGATAATTACCCATATCACATTTTTCAGTCAAGCACTTATGTATCTTTGTAGTATTTGAAGTTCTAATCCACTTGATAAAATACCCTAGGGAAGGAGGCAAGGCATGTAAAACCAGGTTAATCCATTGAGGATGATAAAGAAAAGAAAACAAAAGTATTACTCTCAGTCTGGCTCTATTACTATCACAATCAATACAAACGAATTTGTAGTCACAGCTCACCTCAAGTGACACTAATTGAAAAGAAAATGGTATGTAATTAATGTGTAATTAAATTGCAATTCCTAATTAGTTTATTTGGGCTATTAGGAACTTACCATTTAGACTTGCAAAAGAATCTAGTAGATTTTGCCTGGATTTGACTTAAAATATGTGTAAAGGGTGTAGGGAGTTCTATGTTACTTTGGAAAGTGGATCCTGGACCACTGAACAACAACAAAGTTCTAAAGGGATAGAGTATAATTTAAAGTAAAACATTAAAGAAAGGGACCCATCTGCAAGTGAAATAAGCAGCTTCTGGCAGGTCCATAATCCCCACCCTCAGAGTTCAGCAAGGCAGAATAGGATGATTCATACGCTGACTCCAACAGACAACAGAAGGCCTTGATGGAAATTTGGAGTCCGGACTTTGAGGCTGCTCAAATCCTCTACTGTGACTACATGGATCTTATGACTGTCTCACTCAGAGATGCAGGTATTGAACTGAGAGCATGCCAGGCATGTTCTCTAATACTTGAACTCAACTCTGATGCCATTTGCTAAGGTTATAAAAAAAGAAGATGTTTCTGCCGGCGCTGTGGCTCACTAGGCTAATCCTCTGCCTGTGGCGCCAGCACACCGGGTTCTAGTCCCAGTTGGGGCACCGGACTCTGTCCCGGTTGCTCCTCTTCCAGTCCAGCTCTCTGCTGTGGCCCGGAAGTGCAGTGGAGGATGGCCCAAGTGCTTGGGCCCTGCACCCACATGGGAGACCAGGAAGAAGCACCTGGCTCCTGGCTTCAGATCGGCACAACGCGCTGGCCGTAGCGGCCATTTAGGGGGTGAACCAACAGAAGGAAGACTTTTCTCTCTGTCTCTCTCTCTCACTGTCTGGCTCTGCCTGTCAAAAAAGTAAATAAAATTTAAAAAATTTTAAAAATGATGTTTCTCTCTCCATCTCTATCTTTAAAGCAGCCCACATGTCTCTTCCTACTGTCGTCACTGAAAAGACAGAGAAAGCAGAAAATGGAGATGCTTTAAGGTTTAGCTATTTGTGCTTCATTTTACAAACTGGTTCATTTTGACTCATCTCCCTACTTGGGAAACTTTCAAGAACAGAGAGCAGCAGGAGTTGTCCCATTAATGCGATGCTTAAGCAGTTGTGTCCCTTGTGAGCAGGGTGCAGCAGCTTCCACGAATCGTTCTGTAACTCTCTAATGAGAGCCATGCAGTATTTGCAGACATTAAATATCACAATTTCATTTCAAGTCGTTTGTGGATGGTATTTGCACTGAAGGTGAACACATGGGCACAGAATAACAGATACATTGGCTTCTAGGGAGGCATTGGTGGGAAAATGGTAGCAGCCCCAAGAGCTCCTGAGGAGGGAAAGCCATGCACTCTTAAGAAAAGATGTAAGGATTCCACGTGAGAGGAAAATATCTGTAGACCTCTGGCTTGATTATGGAACCCTTGTAAACTCGCTTGCTCCTGTGCATCAGAAAGCCAGACACTGAAGCCATGCTCTTTTGTGGTGAGAGAGTCTATTACAGGCAGCAAAGTAAGGAGTCTGGAGCAAGTAGGGCTCAAATCTAACTCATGCCACAGTTTTGACAAGTGACTAGGAAGGGAGAAGAAAGTGGAGATTAATCCTAGGAGGTGATTGGTCTATAAAGAAGGGGTGCTCTGGGTCTTTGCACTGAAGTACACGTCAGCCACAGGTCTCTTCAATGGCTATGTGTTCAAAAATGGTCATCTCAGCATGGTCAGTACGTGGGGTTTTGGGCTCAGCACATAAGGAATTCACCCAGTGGTCAGTCCCATGTGCCCCTTAGGCCATCCTGAGGTATTGACAGGTTTCAGTTGGCTTGGAGACTTTCAACAAAGTTACCTGTTCTATAAAGTAAAGTCAGAGAATTCAGTTAGTTCCTCGTCTCATAACCTTGTATGGTATGGCTTCAGTGTGAGTGGCAAAGTGTGGCCATCCAAACCGTCCCCAGTGTGGACACGTCTGAGAGCTCCTCCTCAACTGTGTATCTGAGAAACCTCTCTTTTTTTCCGCAAGAAACTTGAGAATAAAATTATGAGTTATGTTTTATTTTATTTTGTCAGTGACTATGTAGCAGAATGAAAAAGAGCAGGAAAAAGCCAAGCAGTCGAACACTGGAAAATACAGGAAGGAGGATGATTTGGATATATCCAGAAAACAGGACTTAATAGATTGTCACAACCGGGGAACAACTGCTGACAAATTGAGTTGCAGCTAGATTCCCCCTTTCACGTTACACCAAAAGACTTTGGGGAGCTCTTTGTTACCCTCTGGCCTAGTGAGGTTGGGGTGCTTCAGTACCATGGCCAGTGCCACTGCCTACAAAAGTTTTGGAGAAGTTACCTTAAAAAAGCTATCTGGTCTTGTTAAAGGGAGACAATGGTTGTTGGGCAGGAAAAACAAACAACGAGCAAATAAATAGGAAACAAAATAAAAACAAGAACCCTTGTGTATGAGTAGGAGCGGAAAAGCAGGCTTTCAGCATTCATCCCACAATTATTGATTGAGTGTCTCACACTCGGCTCGCATTAAAACAAGCTTTCCTTTTACGCAGCTGCCTGGCAGTGAGGGACACATTATGAAAAGAGACCCTTAGCTTTTAATGGTCATTTCACATTAAGACTAAGTACCTCCATCTATGTTCACAGTGTTATTGTCCTCCAGTCGATGATGTCTCTTCGCTCTTTGCAAATTTCCTTTTGAAAACATATTTTCATGTTTAGATGACTAGGAATCAGAGGAGCCAGAAGCTTTCAATTGCGGTCTCAGTCTCTGTGTATTTTCTCAGGGACTAGTGCACACTGCACAGGATTTTGACACACAAATAATGGTGATACCTTCATGGCAGATGGGAAAGTAACTACAATCCGAAGTTTGCTAGTCTTTGTTGTAGTTCCTTATTTGCAAGCAATAGAAGGCAAGGTTATGGTGCTTGACACAAAACTCACTCAAATTCAATTAAGCATAAAGAGAGAATTTATGGGAAGGCTGCAAATGTATCTCATGGTAATTAAGGTCAAGAACTCAGGTCAGACTCAGGGTGGACACACCAGAGACTTGGAAGAAAAATGCAAATCTCTGCCATCTAACATGCAAGCATATTTGTTTCCTATCTTTCTTTGGACCTTGTATCTAGTAACAGCTCAGTGAGAGCTCCACTGATTCTTCTATTAAACCAAAATACCTGTCCATCTCCTGCTGTACTGCTCCCTGTTTATTGTCCCTACCTTCTTCTTTCACAGTGCTTAGCATCTATCTTCTGCCATGGTAGGCTTGCTTATGCTCAGTAAGAAATGAGCTAAATATCTTACTGTCTTGCAGCAACCAAGGTTTGTTTCTCACTCACATTGTGTGTCTACCACAGGCCTGCTGCTCTGTGCGAATGCCCACCCACACACACATGTGTCTAGAAAATACAATGTCATTGTCATGTTTGTAGCTGAATGTTTACCAGAACTTTGAGTTATTCAGGAGTTTGGGCTGATGGCAGCATCTGCATGGGAACTCAATGAGATGTATTAAAGGGATTTGCATGTTAAACAGAACTACTAAGATGCCTCCATCTTCTGGGCCCAGAAAATCCAGGACCAACCAAGCATAGAAATAAGGTGCACATCTCTTGACAAGTCTCTCCCCAGATTGTTTGGTACCCTCAGTGGATATAGAAAGTGCATAGGAGACAAGACAGGGAACATGGAGTCACCAGTCATATTGAAGATAGCACTCATGGTGAGCTGTTTTCTTATACTCTCCACAGGGCATTTCTTCTTTAGAAAGTCAAGTAAGTATGTGCTTAAAGTGGGACATGGGTGACTCTGGATGAAGCACTTACAACAGTAGCACATACGGATAGCCAACCAAGTGGGTTCCTGCTTGGTGTATATGGCCCATGAGCCAAAGTAATCTCAAGTGAAAACTGAAGAATAAGAAGCATGCAGGTGAGAAGTACCCTGGGGATGGTTGCCAAAGCAGGGCCTCCCTGATCCAGGAGGCTGTGTGGTCTTTGTAGACAAGGCTGTGCATATTCATTGTGTGTGGAAGCAGGGCTAGTTTTGGTGTAGGTGCAGTTCTTCATGCTTTTTCATACAGTCTGTGTTCAGAAAGTGACTTCCTAATCCTGCCGATAAGAGATTCAGTATCTTCATGAAGGAAGTTTACACTCTGGGGCCCTTTGTGCCACCACTTGCTTGTGTCCCTGCAGTGGGGATTGGCTAGAGCTGGATTCTTTCAATTTTTATTGTTCCTTAGTTGTGGTCTGGCAAGTCATTCTTTTTCTTTTTTTAAATTAAGATTTATTTATTTATTTTAAAAGCAGAGAGAGAGACAGAGAGACAGAAACAGAGAGAGCGAGAGCAAGAGAGAGAGAGAGAGGAGAGGGAGCAAGCAAGCAAGCTTCCTTCTGCTAGTTCATCCTCCAAATGCCACAACAGCCAATGCTGGGATTGGCCAAAGCCAGTTCAGTCTGGGTCTCCCATGTGGGTAGCAAGAAGTCAAGGACTTGGGTCATCAACTTCTGCCTTTCAGGCACATATTCAGGAAGCTGGATTAGCCAGAACATGCAGTCTCATATGGGCTACAGGCTTCCCAGGAAAAGGCATACATCCCTGAGCCACAACACCCTCCCCCCACTTGGCATTCTTCTGAGTGCAATGTCACAAAATAAGTTTCCTGGAATCCTCTTTGAATAGCAAACTCAAGAGAATATGTGCTTACAAGCAATTTCAGACTCTCTCACCACGTCCCAGGGACATTTTTTTTTGCCTAAGACCTCTCCTATTGGTTGCAGTACCAATGAGAAGGAAAGGTTAGTATTCCTGCCATTCCCTAGTTGGGTATCTGCTGAGGCCATATTCTTGCTGGTCTGTGCCCAGGGTAGTCTGAGTGGAGTCAACAGAATTGGTAAATTGTTTCAGAAGCTCATGCATTCCAGCTATCATAGAAAGGAAGTAAAGTTGCAGTAGGTCATGTAGGTCCCAGAGAAGTAGCTATTCTAAACCTTTGTTTGGGTTTCCCACCCTGGAGGGTGATAACAACTTGAGCCCTGGTGTGAGACAGGGCAGTGGAAGAGATGAGTTGAAACTGAAGCTCAGACAACAGTGGGTCAGGCAAATGGGGAGACTCTGTGGGACCTTCTGAAGAATCTATGCTCATAAACTTCCAAGAATCAGGTTAGGGATGCTTGCCATGTAGAAGCACTGATGGCCAGTATTAGCCAATATAGTAATGGGTCTACAGCCCCAGGAATTAATAAAGAGTTGACTTCCTCTCTTCTTCCCATCTTAACACACTAAAAGCATTTGAACCTACAAGGAGAAGGGAGCTTTGAACTTGGAATCTGATTAGAATTTTATGTTAGTCTTCCAGAAGTTGTATAATTAAAGCTTGTCTAGAATTTTACAGAATCTGCCAAAGATAACGGTTATATAGCCTGAAATTGGGAATTGACAGATCAGCATCAAAGTCTACAATGAGAGAAAAATAAGAACATTTTATACACCAGTGAGTTGTCGAGTTCTAAATAAACTTGTTATACCTGAAACCAAATAATAGCCATTATTGTATTCAAAGTCCCTTAAAGCTTTTCTATTGTCTGTAGACGAGTATTTTCCAAATCACTTTCTGTACATGGACACACCATGACAAAACATTTCGTGATATTTAAAACAAATCATTGCATACTGTATCCCCCATCCCATATGCATTGGTTTTTTAAAGGCTATGAAAGTTCTATTGTTAAAACATGTCAACTTTGTTTAATCTAGCCTTTCCTCAATTAACCATAATTCCTACTTTTGCTAACATCCTGAAAAAAACATCACTGTTTAAACAAATACTGTCTACTTAAGGAAAATAATGTAGCGTTTAGTGCCTTCCACCTGTTTTTCCATTGAGTTCTCACTACCTAAATTCACAGCCTTATCATGGGCCTACGACTTCTTCAAATCAGGACTGTTTTAGTCTTCTGAAGTCACACCCTAAATTTCCATGACTTTGATTTTACTCTCTCCTTTTTTGCATTTTTATCTATATCATTTATTTCCATTCAAACCTTCGTCACTCATTCAGTCCTATTTTCCCTACTACCTTCTAAATTACCTTAAAATTCTCCTTAACATAACTAAGAGTTGCTCCTCTCTACACTGACAGCCACTTACAGTGCACATTTAACCCACTTAGCCCAGATCACTATTTATTATCATAGTTCATGTTATTTCTCACATTATTTGCACACATTTATAGAACGGTGTTTTTAGATTAGACATGCTGCTCAGTCTTTGTCCAAACAACCCTAAAGCCTGAGTAATATTATTATTGCCATCTTATAGATGAAACGTAAATCACTTGATCGAAATCTCATCACAAATAATAAATATCCAGGACATTACTCCAAGTCCTTCACAATCCAAACTCGTACTCTGCATCACCATATAAGCAATTACTACACCCCTTTGTGTGCCTGTGTTTTTCTCTCCACTTGATTGTCAGACTTCCCAGGGCAAGGATCATGTTGAGTTCATCTTTGTATACTCTCTGGGATTAATAAAGTATCCTCTAGCTATCCAGTAAACATGCTCATAGAGAAATCGGAGCTATGGGGCTTCAGCATCATAAGGAAGTGGGAAGTATCGTCATAAGTATCATTAGTCTGTAATTTCAAGGCGCCAAGTTCTTTGCAGCCCACCTGTCATTTCCTCTTTTCAAATTCTCCCCCTGGTGCATCTCATTATGATGCATCACCTAAGTTCCTCTTAGTTACAACATCTAATGCAACATGACTAGCGCAACATGAGCACATAAGCCCTGGAGAGCTGCAGAGCAAGAAGGTTGTTTTCTCCACAGTGTGGATTTAAGGGAAGTTATAAAAATATATGTTAAAGGTCAGCAGTGCGCCTTCGAGGGAAGAGCCCTGCTGCGGAAGGGTTCCATCCTTCTTCGTAGTGCACCACACCAACTCAATTCCCATGGAAATTGAGTTGAATAAGCCATGCAAGCAGTCTCGTTTATTTTTCCAGGAAAATTGCCTTATTAATGTGCATTATGGAAATAGCGCTCCATGTCAGACCTAACAAGAAGAATTTCGAATGCTTGTGCACATGGAAAATTACCTCCTGTGCTTTTCATCCCTGTACATCCTGGGAAGTTTTCTGAAACTCACTTTCAGACTCTGCCTGCTTCTTGAAAAACCCCTTCCTCTGAAAAGAATCCCCTCTGAAATGACCTTCTCTCCAAACATCCCTGATGCCAGCCACACATGGCAACCAGCTCAGCAGTTCAGTGACCCCAGATAAATGTTTCATGGCGACTGGATCTACAGGCCAGGAAAAAAAATCAGCCTAAAATAACAGGAAAGTCAGTGGAGTGATGTGGTTCACTTAACCGTGTGGAGTTTAGTGCCTTGCAGATCTAGTGTCAGGTTGTGGCTTTGTCCGTTTTTAGCTGTGTTAGATGGGGGATTAATGCATGCTCTCTGTGCTTCGACATGGAAGTAGTATGAAAGTTTATAGTACAATTCTTCCTTTGCCTCCTTAGAGTTATTGTGAAATTAAATGAGGCAATATTTATGAAGTATTTACATGGTATACACCTAGCTCAAAATTAGTTTCAACAATTGATATTAATAGATTTAGCAGTAACAATAAAATTTTATACTGAATATAATGATATTGAATGCATTTTCTTTTTTTTAACTTTAATTTAGTAAATATAAATTTCCAAAATACAGCTTTTGGATTACAGTGGCTTTTCCCTCCCATAACTTCCCTCCCACCCACAACCCTTCCATCTCCTGCTCCCTCTCCCTCTCCCATTCCATTCACATCAAGATTCTTTTTAAAGTATCTTTATATA
Source organism: Lepus europaeus (assembly GCF_033115175.1). Lineage (NCBI taxonomy): Eukaryota > Metazoa > Chordata > Mammalia > Lagomorpha > Leporidae > Lepus > Lepus europaeus. Next base: position 114,194,232 of record NC_084830.1, on the reverse strand, counting down.
CAGAAGATCAATTTAGTATATATTAAGTAAAGATTTCATCAGTTTGCACCCACACAGAAACACAAAGTGTAAAGTACTCTTTGAGTACTAGTTATAGCATTAATTTGCATTGTACAACACATTAAGGACAGAGATCCTATATGAGGAGTAAGTGCACAGTGACTCCTGTTGTTGACTTAACAATTGACACTCTTGTTTATGGCGTCAGTAATCACCCTAGGTTCTTGTCATGGGTTGCCAAGGCTATGGAAGCCTTTTGAGTTCACCAACTCTGATTTTATTTAGACAAGGTCATAGTCAAAGTGGAAGTTCTTTCCTTCCTTCTAAGAAAGGTACCTCCTTCTTTGATGGCCTGTTCTTTCCACTGGGATCTCACAGAGATCTTTCATTTAGTTTTTTTTTTTTTCCCCAGAGTGTCTTGGCTTTCCATGCCTACAATACTCTCATGGGCTCTTCAGCCAGATCCGAATGCCTTTAGGGCTGATTCTGAGGCCAGAGTGTTGTTTAGGACATCTGCCTGAATGTATTTTCTTAAGATGATCTTTAAACACACACACACACACACATACACACACAATGGGGGAAACTTAGAAGGAACAGGATGAGTGTATCTGTGATAGCAAGACTTCATCCATCAGGGACACCACTGGAAAAGGTAGCTGTGTCTTCACATTGGGAAAAAATGAATTCTTCATTGACAATGAACTACGATTCTTTCCCCTGATATTTCAAACTTGTCAGTTTGTAAGGCTACGGTAGATCAGAATTAAAAACCGATGTGAAGCAGCAAAGTGAAGAAAACATCCCTCCAACACAACACGCTGTTTCTGCCTTTGGTCCCCTCAGGGCATAATGGCAGAACTGCCTTATAAAGTCTCAAATTCTAGAACCTGTAGCTTTGTACTCTCTTGGCAAATCTTTTTTGCCCATTTCTCATATGGAAGCAAGAAGGTCATTAATTACACCTTTATTTAATAGACAGCCACCATGGCTTTTTAAAAGACCTCACTTATTTGGATTTATACATCTGAATGCGTAGATGTCCTTCCAGATAGTTAACATTCTGTGTGCCTTTTCTAAGTGATGCATCTGAAATGATAAATTGAAAATTTCCACTGTAGTACTCATCTATTATTCTCTACTGCAGACTCCAAGTTTTAAATTTCTTACCTTAGATGAGACTGTTCCAGATAATTTCAAAATTGCTTTTATATTGTTAACTATGGGGCTTTCTTTATTTTATTCATTTTACACTTGGTCTACGCTGAGGAAAAATAAGGATGAACCAATAAGGCTAAGAATAAGAGGATGACATGAGAGATTTAAAAGGAAGACAAAGAAGAAGAGTCAAGGAAAAAGGCAAAGATTTAAGAGAGAAAAAGAAGTAACTAAATTTAGGTGTATGGGATATAAAAGGAAGAAAACAATCATGAAGAATTAGAAAAATAACAGAAAACAATAATTAGCCTCAACAAATGGTCTTTGAAATTTCTGGTGCCTGGTGTAAGGAGCCATTCATTATTTGGTTCTAGGGTCAAATTTCCCGAATTCCCCTTCCTCAACAGTTTAACTTCTGCTTATTCAGTGCATCTAACAGACTAAGGATGCCTCTGAGCTATTGATTGGTGCAAATGTGGTGTAATAGCAGAATCATTACTTTTTTAATCTTGGTACTGCCAACCCCTACTATTTCCAACTAAACGTCAAGTCATTCGATTAAAGGCTGCCATTACTAATTGTTTTTAAATTCGGTGGGACATATCTACTTCAGGAAGTTTTGTTCTTCAGACTTTTTTTCTTAAGGTCCCAATTTTTGAAACTGTGTCTGCCGAGATTTATGGACCTCTCTTTCTGGATATCTTTGTCTCGAAACAGGGACGTCAGAAGTTGGTTGATTGCTTAGAAAAATGTGGTCTCATTGACTCCTGAATAAAATATAATTTGGGTCACCATGCCCATTTGCTCAGCCGCCTGAAAATGATGTATTCCTGTAGGTTTACATGGGCTCAGATCCCTGTCTGTCCTACAGTTTTTACTAGAATTGAGCAGAAAAGGTCAAATGGGGGGTAATATGTCAAAAGGCTGTAATTAAGATTTAGAAAGATTAATACCGATGGTATTTAATGAAATTGGCTTTTAGGAGAATGCTCATCTATTACTTTGATATTTAACATTTTTTCTTATTAAAATGTTAGTGCTGAATAGAGGCACACAATCAGTGGCAGAAATATGAGTTTACGCAGCCATCGGTAAAGGGGGTCACAACGAGTAGGCAATCAGATATTTTAATGTGGTACTGAAGGTAGAATCACTCTGCTATTCCCCTGGAGTTACAATTTTTGGATTTTTTTCCAGATCTTGTAAAAAATTTCTTCTTACTGTATTAAGCGGCATATTAACATAGTTATATTACCTCACTGCCCTGTTGCAGGTTAGTTTTAATTAGTCATCTGAGATGTTTACAAAAATCTCATATACATAGAAAAAGAAAATCTGTCCATTTTTTTTTTTTTAACAGACACCAGTAGTTTGTGCTTCTAAAGGGAACACTATGGTTAAATCCAGCATATCATGCTGAAAATGCTCTGTGGTCCAAAGTAGATGCTGATGCCTTTTGGTGTTTTGAAGAAGGAGCTGTTTCAAATTGTAAGGAAATTTCCATTTCAAAAATAGCTACTGAACTATCACAATGACTGCTTTGCATATATTTTTGGTCACAAAAATACCATTGTTATTTTTTACTATGGATATGCAAATGAGTTGTTGATAGGATTAAGCTCTGGCCCCTTCTGAGACAGTCTTATGCTTGCACTATTGAAGTTTTCCTTTTCCATCCACTATTTCCTTTACATTTAATTAAATCCATCAAACGCATCTTGCTTCCATTCTGCACAAGGTTTCCCTCTCTCTTTGCTTTCAACTTTTTCCCTGGTGAATATTTTCCTGGATTGTATTCATCCCTCATCATCCTTGCCCCAGATTGTGACTTACTTCCTCAAATGCCATCTTCTTCTGTTTTAGTTAAGGGAATTTTGCTTTTCTGCCTTATACTTAAAACATAAGAAAAATTCAAAAGTTTATTAATCTAGGGTCATTTTGACATATTGTTTTCTCATTATATTTACTGGCTGTGCTGATGTCATATAGGCTGGATTTGTTTGTGGACAATTATGAAAATATCCACTTTATGAAGCTCATGGTGTGTGTGTGTGTGTGTGTATGTAAGTGTTCAGATTCAACACTTGCTGCATACTATGCTCTGTTCTTATAAATTAGCAATGCACATTTGCATAATAAAGTCTTGCATATATAGTATTTAGAAAAGAGAATTAGTTGTTTTTGTGGTTTAAGAAACACAATTTGAATGTAAATGGAATACAATAAAATTATGGGCAAAGAAAGGGATACCCTATGTCCTAAAAGTATTAACACTCTTTCTAAATGTGTGCATAAGTACATATATCTATTACTATAGACTAAAGTCGATGTTTTCCATAGCAATTGCTCTTCTGTCATATATATTTTGTAATTATAGTATAAACATCTCTCTAAATTTTTCTTTTTTTTTTATTAAACTTTTATTTAATGAATATAAATTTCCAAAGTATAGCTTATGGGTTACAATGGCTTCCCCCCTCCCATAACTTCCCTCCCGCCCGCAACCCTCCCCTTTCCCGCTCCCTTTCCCCTTCCATTCATGTAAAGATTCATTTTCAATTCTCTTTGTATACAGAAGATCAGTTTAGTATATATTAGGTAAAGATTTCAACATTTTGCCCATATAGCAACATAAAGTGAAAAAACTACCATTGGATTACTAATTATAGCATTAAATAGCAATGTACAGCACATTAAAGACAGAGATCCTACATAATTTTTTTTTCAAATTAATTAATTTTCTATGCCATTTCCATTTTAACACCAGGTTGTTTTTTTTTTTTCATTTCCAATTCTCTTTATATACAGAAGATCACTTCAGTATATAATTAGTAAAGACCTCATCAGTTTGTGCCCACACAGAAACGCAAAGTATAAAAATACTGTTTCAGTACTAGTTATAGCATCACTTGGCTTTAGACGACACATTAGGGACAGATCCCACATGGGGTGTAAGTACACAGTGACTCCTGTTGCTGATTTAACAATTTGACACTCCATTTTTGGAATGTTCTCCTTGACTGTTTGATATCCAGGTCAATTATTTTTTTGTGGAGAAAAAAACAGTTTCTCTCTTTTGATTTAGTTCTCCTTGGAGATCAGTATATTGTTTTATAGGAAAAGTATAATTTCAAAGCATTGCTGTACAACATAAGAACACTTTAAAGTTAGAATGCAGTCAAAGGAGCTGTTTAAAGATTACTGAATTATAGTGAAACCTTGACAATTCACATGGATTATTCTTTCCATCCTACTCTCCTTCCCCCTCTGCCTCCCTCCCTCTCTTGCTTCCATCCTCCCTCCCTTTTTTTCCTTCTTTCCTTCTGTCATTCCTTCCCTGCTATCTTTGCCATCTTCCTTTGTTCCCCCTCTCCTGTGAAACTTTTTAAATGTGAGTGCAGCAATGTAGGGCAGTGGTCTAATCTTAAGCAAAGGCAGTGGGCAGTTTAGGCTGATGTAGGAGAGCTGTTTATTTGAAACCAAGCTCATAAATTATTCATATATGGTTATATGGAAAATTAGGTCACACAATGGATGTGTGACATAATCACTCTCTATTATAAATACATATAATTATGACAATAGAGTGCATGTGTGTGCACACATTTACCAGTGATTAAAAGAGATCAAGAAAAACATTGATATAGATTTTCTGTGGATGTTGCATTATTGATAACTTTTTTCTTTTTCTCTGTACATTTTTGTAATTTCTCAAAATTTCTACACTGAATATGTTCAAGAAAATAAGTCTTTCTAATCCATCAGAAGGAACTTTGTGAAACTAAGCAGATTTCTGTTGACTTCTCTGTTTATCATCTATCCTCTTCTCTATTTGGATTTTGAAAAGAAACAGGGATTTTTAATTATATAATTAAGTGTGTGCACTACACAGAATTGCACACAGATGAAACAGAAACCACGCATAGACATATCAGAAGAGAGAATGTCTAATACTGAAGATGCATGTGTGAGTACATGAATTCAGAGATGGCCCCATTACATACTATTTTTTATTTTTTAACTTGTCCTGGTTTAATTGTAGCTTGCGCTCTGTGAATATCTCTAACAAGAAAATAAGCAGGCCTGAGTTTGTGGGACGATGTCATGTGATTGACCCTTAGCCAAAGACTGTTCAGTTCTCAACAAGTCAATATTTCTAATTAGGAGAAAATGGCTTTGATTAGATTTCCTGGTGCATTTGTTGGGGCAGGACCTCTGTGTTGCACATGCAGCATTAGTCTTATGCACTTACAAAGAGTCCTGGGCATACAGGAGGTTTACAGAAAATGAAAAGCTTTGCATTGTTAATGAAGTTTACAATATTTTTATGTAAACTGATTATTTCTAGTTTGTTAGAAAGTTATAGCTCCCAGGCCGGCGCCATGGCTCAATAGGCTATTCCTCCGCCTGTGGTGCCGGCACCCCGGGTTCTAGTCCCGGTCAGGTGCCGGATTCTGTCCCAGTTGCCCCTCTTCCAGGCCAGCTCTCTGCTGTGGCCCGGGAGTGTAGTGGAGGATGGTCCAAGTGCTTGGACCCTGCACCCCATGGGAGACCAGGAGAAGCACCTGGCTCCTGCCTTCGGATTAGCTCAGTGCGCCGGCCACAGCGCAGCTGCCGCGGCGGCCATTGGAGAGTGAACCAATGGCAAAGGAAGACCTTTCTCTCTGCCTCTCTCTCTCTCACTGTCCACTCTGCCTGTCAAAAAAAAAAAAAAAGTTATAGCTCCCATCACCTGACAACACAAATACATTGTCAGGCCCTAGGGAGAGACACAGGCTCAGGACACATGGCAGCAGCCGTAGGATTTACACAACGTGAGGATTTCAGAGGTGCCAAGAGAAGACTTTCATTATCAAAGGGTACCTGGTGTCTCTGTGCCTCATTTTCTGCATTCTCCAAACTGAAAATTTATGCTTAAAATTTGGGGTTTTTTTCTCTAGAAGCATGACCTATATCTAGGCTACTGGTGTCAAAATCCCCTTAAATATTTGTAAATATGTGCATTCTAGGAACTGTCTCCAAGAGTTTAAGAAAATGGGGTAATGATATTCTTCCCAAATCCAGCCATATAAAATAAAATGTTAGCAAAACTTCAAAATAAAGAGGTCAGCGTTGTGGTGCAGAGGGTTAAGCCAATGCCTGTAGTGGCAGTATCCATATGAAAACCAGTTCTAATCCAGGCTGCTGCACTTCTGATCCAGGGCCTTGCTAATGTGCCTGGGAAAGCAGTGGAGGGTGACCCAAGTGCCTGGGCCCCTGCTACCCACGTGGGAGTCCTGAATGTAGTCCCTGGTTGCTGTCTTCAGCATGGCCCAGCCCTGGCCATTATGGCCATTTGAGGACTAAATCAGCAGATGTAGGATTCTCTCTCTCCCTCTCTGTCATTCTGCCTCTCAAATATTTTTTTAAAAATTCAAAATAAGGATTTTATCAGCTCTGCCACTTCCTTGTCACCCCAGCTCCTGCATGTCACAAAATTTTTGGTTGGTGTTTGTATCACTATGTGATAGGTTTTGCATAGTACAGTGGAAGACTAGACTATAATGGCTGGGATGAAACTAGTAGATGTTTTAGTGTTAGAGAAGTATATTGGTTATTCCACATATTGGGATTTTTTTTTTCTTTTTTAAGTTTCTTGTTGAAAGGTAACATATATAAAGAAAAGTGCATAAATCATTAGTATACAGACTAAAGAATTTTCACAATGGCACGTTCAGCAGTATGAATCAGAATCAGAGTATTTTCAGTGTCAATGAAGCCGTGTCTTCCCCTTATTGTCATTACCCTGCTCTCTCTTGGAACACATAACCTGACTTGTTTTTTATTAGATTAATTTATCTGTATAAGGAGAAAAGATTGCATGTATTTCATAGATACAGTTTCAAGAACATAACATTACTTTCCACCCTCCCTCCTCCTTAACCTGACTTCTAAGATCACAGATAATTTTGTATAGTTTTGAGCTTTGTATACATTTAGGTAAATAGAATGAACTCTTATGTAATTGGCTTATTTCACTCATTGTTATGTTTTATTCATCCATGTTGTAGATGTCATGATAGTGCTTTCAAATTCCATTGAAGCTGTGTTTTGGGCTCACTATATAAAAATTTGTCTATGGATGAGAATGGGTAGATATTTTAGAGCTTTCCATTTTAAACTATTACAAAGAACATGACTAGAACGATTTTCATGCATGTCTTTCAGTAAACCTATGAACACATTTTGGCTAATTATTTTTCCTGCAGTAGAATCCCTGGGTCATAGGATATTCATAGATCAGGTTTTGCAGTAGTCAAGCAGTTTTCCATGTTCATTCTGACGGTATGTGAGTTTTCCCTTTGATCCAGCTTATTGCCACCACTTGCCACACTTCCATCTTTTTCATTTCAGTTGTCTTTGTGGGTATATAAGAATCGCATGCTAGTTTTAACTCTTATTTGACATGGAAGTTGCTACTGTCATTATTTGCTTATTTTGAATACCTTTTACATGGACTTCAACCTCAGAGACCTACACAACAGGACTAGAATGCATCTTAGAACACACTGGATTTTGAAGACTTCTGAAGTGATACTGATGCCCAGTTAGGTATTTGGACATGGGTCTGTGATGTTGGATTTCAAAGACAAGGAAGAGAACTGGATACTTGACAGACTGGTTCACATCCTTTCCACTGGGATGTGAACATCAAGAACTGGCCTTCATAAGGGAAGATTGTTTTTAAGATATATCAGCCATTTTGGTGCTCATTTTTAGACATTCTACTACAATGCCCTTCAAGGCAAGTTTTTGCCCAAAATATACAAGTATGTATTCCCATGGTAATTTAAAATGTGTCACAGGAGTCACAATCTAATATCAGATTTCACAATTGTCAGTGTAAGGACATATATAATCTGATAATCTTTTACTAATTTCTCAAATCTAGAAGTCCTTATCAGGCTTCATAGGATCCAAAATTAAGTTAATAGAAGAAAGGGAATGACCACACCCAGAAGTTTTCATGGTCTACATATTTATATAAATAAAGAATAAATTGGGTGGGTTTTGGTAAATAGGCCCTGAGTTTACATACCAAAAACTACTGCTGGGACCCTAAACAGACAATAATTTTGGTCTTAGAACTCAAGAGAGCCGTGTTAGCATTGCAAACTGCCTTTGTGTATGTCATCAGATCACAGTGCTTTACCTGACAAAGAATCAATTTTAAATCATATCCAAAGAGTGTAGGAGAGAGGATTTCAGTTACATTAACGTCTTCCCTTGTATCATTCTTTGCTTCCTGCTGAATGACACCAGAGGGCTTTATTGGGGATATTTACTTTAGCTTGGGCTTAAGGCATTCAGTGTGTATATTTCTGCTATTAAAGCCCACCCTGCTTGTATGAGTGTAATAAAACAGCAGAGTTTGGCGCCATTCATCTTTTGTTATGGATTGCCGAAGCTATGTTGGAGAGTGTATTTATAAGTAGTGCATACTAGTACTGCCAAATATTGACTTTGCTTGCTAACTCCATCACATAAAACTTCTGACGACAACCTAAGTAAAGTTCAGTTGAAGATAAAATATTGCAAAATAAATGCCAAAAATGGAAACCATTTTTCAAAACACTAAATTAGGAAGTTAAGGAATCAGGGCAATTAATCAATATTTCAAAATGATGAATATATTTTACAAAACAGCAGTTAAAAGGAAAAGCTCAAAAGGGAGGTTTTACTGGATGCTTAATACACAATGTTTATTTTAAGCTTCTGTGACAGATTTCAGATGAGGTTTTTGAAAAACACTTTACCTAAATTTGTGCTACTGTTTTAGTCTTTATCAAAACGATCTGGGAGAAAAAAAAAAAAACTTGTAAATCAATTATTTTTTAGTGTTAATAGTTACGCTTGTCACTTACAGAAAACCTGTGTTTCTGTAAGGACCTGTGTGTCCTTTACCTATAGTTATTCAATTCCATACACACACCTTTATTATTCATATCCTGATCTCAGAAAATACACAGTTGTTAAAACAGTGCTCTTTCAGTGATTATACAAACTTTTGTGACAGACACCTTCAGACCTTCAGAGCCAAGTCAAAGTCCCCCAAGGTCATGGATTCCATTTCTCCAGGGTGGGTGAGCTGGGGAGAAGACAAGGTGCAGATCAGGAAATAAAGAAGCCAATGTGTTCTGATGCAAGAGGAGATGGGAGAGGGAATTGAGGTTTGCCTGGCAGGTGTTGGGAGGCTAAGGAGGGAAGAAGTAAGAGAAGGTTGTCTATAGCTAGGCAGAGATCTGCATGCGGCCAGTCCTGGCATCTCCAAATTGTTCAAAGAAAACAAACAAGACAATGAACGGAGCTCAGTTTATAACTACATTATTGAGCTACATTAGTATAAGATATTTAGCAACTAAGAGGTCAATTGTGAATTTAAAGACTATATGCTGGTGACCCAGTGTTCTGTCCAGCTCATTCGGAACCCTACATTTATGCATCCAGATCCCTCCTTTATGTTTTGAGTTAGGTGCCGGCATCACCTTTGACATAATCGTTTGGATATCTGTATTTTGTTGTTTTTGTTAATATGCATCATTGCTCCTTGGTTCTGATTAATCACAGCCTCATGGAAAGACTGAGTTTCTGTGTTTGCCACAGGACAATGGCTGGTTTTACAACACGTAACTGGGAAATTTCTGGAGAATGCCCGTATTTCCTTGCTAAAGCAATAAATCATTTACTGCCTCCTATGGTTGATGTGGAGACCACAGTGGGAGAACATCAACCAAATTCCTGTCTTCACAGAGGTTGTCTTCTTGTATGGAGGAGAGTGGAGCAAAGACAATCAAAAACAGCAAAACAAAACAAAACAACAAAAAAACCCATCCCAAATGCCTACCTGATATAATACAGATAGCAATGAGTGCTGTAAAGAAAAAAATAAGCAGGAAATCAATAAAGCACATATAAGTACTTATCCCCACACAGAGAAAGGCCATTGG